>NC_080580.1:2175368-2491479 GCF_029962835.1 Magnolia sinica
CTCGACTCTATTCAAGAGTCTGATTGGAAGTCTCAGATACCTCACAATCACTAGCTAGGACAGATATAGCCTCTAGTGTTGGGCTTCTAAGCCAGTATATGGAGGCACCAAAAGACTCACACTGGCTAGCTACAAAAAGAATTCTAAGGTATATCAAAGGGACTATTGAATTCAGTCTCTTTTATCCATACAATGATGATGCGATTCTGTTTGGATACTCCGATGGTGATTGGGGAGGTGGCCAAGATAAAAGGAAAAGCACCGCTCGCTATGTATTCTATCTCGGGTCAATTGCCTTCACATGGAACTCAAAGAAGTAAAGTGTGGTCACTTTGTCCACATGTGAAGCAGAGTATGTGGCAACATCGTCCACAGTCTATGAAGCAATATGGTTGAAGAACCTGCTAAAGGAGCTGAAATATCCACATGAGGAATCCACCGTTATATATGTGGATAATAAGTCTGTAAGGCCCGTAACTTAGTCCGTACCATTCCTTAGGATCCCACGGTCCTCCCGGTTGAATTCCGGTGACCCGTGACGCGTAGATAGCATTTGCACGCGACCCTAAGTCACACCCTGTCAACTCGAGTCGACTCGACCCGAGACGACCACGCCGTCGTCGCGGTTCCAACACCGCGACTTACGCACCAATGTGATGTCTATGCCAGGAGTCGTGGCCTACGTTTATTTCGAGGAAACGCTACGCATTGCAAATTCCAAAAGAATCTCTACCCAATTTATCACATCAATCAATCAAGTACACATCCCATCTCAACCCATACGTAGCCCATCTCTCTCCCATCTCCAAAGTCAACTATCTCTCTCCACCCATCCCTCTCTTACACCACCCATCCCTCTCATCCCATCCTTCTTACAACGCCATTTCACTCCATCCATCTCTCATTCTCTCTACCATTTCTCAAGCTTCCATGAGAGAAAAACTCTAAGGAGAGAAAAGATCAAGATCCACTTTCTACCCCCACATCTCATCATCCAACCCTTCAATCTTCATCATTCACCCTTAAAGAATAAGCTTAGAAGCTAAGGAGTCCAAGAAGCTAAAGAAAAAGACAATCAGTGGGTGATCTTAGGATTTCCACCATTGATTTTTATTTGAGGGCCCACTTGTGGTGGGACCCATTTGATGTATGTGTTGTAAACGGAAAGGAGCTCATAGTGGCAAAGCTCCTCCCTCGCACACACGTCGTCTCTCTCTCTCTCTATCTCTCCTTCACTGTTGATGGCCCACCTGATGTACGACATATTTTATCCAGGCTGTCCATTTTGTGGACCACATCATAGTCCGTTTGTGGGGCCCACCCTTCTACCTGTCCGGCAGGTAGGCCTGCTGCCTGTTCGTTTGGACATGCCTCGATGACGGAAAAACACAAATATCAGCTTTATTCAAAGCTGTTGGTGGCCACACGTGTGGATCCACCTCGTGCAGGTGTTACATCTGGGTCGTCCATCTGTTGGACGGCCAGCAGCACATGGCTGTTGTTGACGTCAACAAGTTTTGTGGTCCCACCATGAGGTTTGGTTATATCCAGACCGTTTGTCCTTTTAGGACGTGGGACCCACCCACACGTGCCACCCATGGGCCACCATGTCATGATTACTTTCAGGGCCACCATGTCATTATCTAGAAGAATGTTACTTGGCTTGAGATCACAGTGAGAAATGGGCGTTTGGCAATGGTGATGAAGATAATCCAGAGCATAAGCCACATCAATGGCTATGTTTAACCTCTGAATAAGGTTCAAAGTCCTTGGCTTATGTTCCTCATCGACTTTTGGATGCAACCACTCCTCTAAACTTCCATTCGGCATGTACTCAAAAACTAGCGCTTTGAAATCATTGCCCTTAAAATCGATGCTTGAGCAGGATGCTAAGATCTTGACGAGATTCCGATGCCTAACATTTCTCAATGCCTCGCATTCTACAAGGAAGCTCCTAGAAGCTCCTTGTCGTTGAAGATTGAGTACTTTCACTGCAAAAATTTGGCCATCTGAAACAAAGTATCCTTTATAAACAGAACCATAACTTCTTACGCCAATCAAATTGTGTGAAGAGAACCCCTCAGTTGCTTTGAGAAGCTCCCCATAAGAGACGTTCTTGTACCGGTCTTCCGAGGAAGTTTGCAAATGCTTCTGTCTTGATTTTCTTCTCCAAAGAAGAGGAGTGAAGCACAACAATAATAAAATCAAACACACAGCAACAACGATGACTGGTATGATTACTTTCAGGTTTAAAAACCTTTGCGATTTGGATCTCAAAACAAGGCATTTGGGTAGGCCTAATTTTGGGATACCTCACATAGTTTACTGTTCCCTATGACAGAAATCCCACTTGCATTTTCAAACACCTCTTGGACAGGCACTTGGCGCTCCAAATCATTGAAAGAAAGATTTAGTTTACGTAATGAAGTAAAATTCTCTAGATATTTTGGAATTAGCCTACTCAAGTTATTTCGTGAGAAATCCAACTCTTCAATACCTGTCAAGGTGTTCCAAGACTTGGGAATGGTCCCTTGAAAGGCATTACCTTCCATGTACAACCGTTCCAAGCTCTGGCAACCGCTTAGCGTTTCAGGAATTTCCCCCGACAGTTTGTTCTCGGAAACATCTAGTTCTTCAAGATTTTTCAAGCTACCCACTTCCACGGGTAAGGACCCAATCAAATAGTTTCTAGCTAAGTTGAGAGATATTGACAGAGAAGTGAGGCTAACGAGCTGTTTGGGTATTGTACCATTGAGGTTATTTTGGGAAAGGTTCAAAACTCTCAGTTTTTGGCAATTTCCGAGACTAGGAGGTATGTTTCCCAATAGGCTGTTTTCTTGCAGGTAAAACTCATTCAGTTCAGTGAGGTTGCCGAAGGAAGACGGAATTCGCCCAGAAAATCTATTCACCGACAAGTCTAAAAATTGCAGGTTTTGAAGCTTCCCTATACTGATAGGAATGGTACCTGTGAAATTGTTATGATCCAGATTCAATTGGTTCAAGCTGACGAGATTCCCAATCCCCGGAGGAATGCTTCCATACAAATGGTTGAATCCAATCGCCAGCCAATTGAGTCGGGTCGACAGATTGGCTATGGAACTGGGCGGCAAGCCTTGGAAACTGTTGTTATGAAATCCAAATTTTTCCAAGTAGCTACAGTTGGGAAGCGAATAGATGAATTTCAACTCATCTTCTTCCCCTGTTCCAAGTCGGTTACCACCAATAGTGAATATACGAAGATATCGAAGAGTCCCAACATTCATAGGAACTCCGCCAGTAAAATTGTTGTTGGTGAGATAGATCTCTTCAAAGAAAGAAGCATTTGCTAGCGAAACCGGAACGGGTCCGGTAAACCAGTTTCTTGACACATATAAGTACCGGAGGTTAGGAAGAAGGAGGCCTAAGACGGGCGGAAGGGTTCCGAGAAGTTGATTTGCTGGGACTGCCAAAATAAATAGTGCAGAGAGATTGTAAATAGTGGAAGGGTTTGTACCGGACAGATTATTTTCAGCTATGTGGAGGAATTTTAAATTTGGGATGCGACCTAAATCAGTTGGGATGCTTCCATGTAAGTTATTTCTACTTACAGAAAGATGAGTGAGAGACGAAAGGTTTCCTGGCCAAGGTGGGATGCTTCCAACGAGATGGTTTACAGGGAGAAATAACCCACGGAGCTTCGATAAAGAGCTAAGCTCGATGGGAATCTCACCTACTAGCTCATTGAATTGAAAATAGATGACTCGGAGGTTGGAGCAGTACGTGAGATTGGATGGGATTTCTCCTCCAAATGAATTGGAGCTGAGATCGAGAAGCCGGAGACGGAAAAGGCGTCCTATTTCTTGTGGAATTTCACCACGGAGGCTGTTGTCTTGGAGATCGATTAGCGTGAGGAAAGTGAGATTTCCTACTTGGGGAGGAATAGTGTTCACTCCCAAGTATAGGGTTGTGATGTAGTAATAAACTCGGTAAGACCGAGGTCGAATCCACAGTGACTGAAACTTGTATGTTATCTGAAACCAAGTAGAACTAGAACTAGACTAAGATGTGATCTAAACCAAATAGAATTTAAGAAATAATTGTGGAAGAATTATCTAAGACTTTAAGGAATTCAGAGAAAGGGAACTAGGGATTCAGAGGATCCACTTGTAGAGATCAGGGAGATCGTATGCCAGGATCACAAATTACGGAAATTTACTGTACTGCCATTGATATAGGTTTCAAGAGATGAAGAATGGATGAATTAGAATGGATTCCATCACCAAACCATGCCCATGAGACAAAGCAAACAACAGAATTAATCTAATTACCAATCAATCAACATGATTATGAAGGTTAGGAAGGGTACTGTCATCCTACCATGCCCATGGGACAATGATGAACAACAGGGGTCCTGACTTCATAAACATAAAAGGAATATTCAAAGCCATTGCAAGCCCATTGTAATTTCAGTCACAACATGCCATTAAAAAAACTAAAAGTATTCCCATAAAATCAACCCAATACCAAATCCATTCAGTTTAAAATAGAATTAAAGGCATAAAATTCTTCCCATCACGCTACAAGCTTCACCCCTTAGCCCTAGCTAAGGGGTTTAGCCACACATGAATGGGCTAAAATAAACAAATAAACAAAAGAAAAGGAAGAAAATCAATAAAAGGAAAAGAAAAGGAAACAAAAGAATTTTCCTGTTTTCTTCTTCAATCATCCAAGCCTGCTCCTGAGATCACGTGCATCCTCCCCAGTCATTGAAAAACTCCAAGCCGTGCTCACGTCCTCAGCCTTCTCTCTTCTACGCACAGCAGCAGCAGAACCTCACCGTTTCCACGTACAGCAGCAGCAGAACACCCCCTGACATGCAACCCTTTTTCCAACCCAAGGTCAGCCGTGCACTCCACGTCCCTCTCTTTCTCCTTCCCCTCCAAAGACGAGCCCTCCCTCTTTTTATCCTTGAAAGGGCGGTGGAGAGGTTGCAGTAGAGAACCGACGCTCCTGGAGTCCTTCCGGAGAATTTCGCAGCCACTATAACTGCGTCGCAGAAACGGTTTACACAGCTACAGAAATAGCACCGATACTCCACTTCCTTCGCTTTCTTTGCAAAGAAGCAACGTCCCTTGGGGGATAACTTGATGAGCTACACGATGGACGGTTTGGATCGTCCATCCGATCAAAGGTAGTGGCCCACATGATTCCGGAACATCCGGAATTCGCGGACGCGCGGAACAGGGGCCTGCGAACGCTTCTTACGTTGTTTTGTTGGTGGGGACCACTGCGATTTTGTTTTGAGAAATCCACTCCGCCCACCGGATTCCTCTCAGAATTTCGGTTAGAAATGGATGCTTTTGGGTTGCTTTTGATGCGGTCCACCAGACTTTCTGCACTGCCGTTCGTCTTGTGTTCGGATAGGTGAAAGTAGATCCTCGTTGCTTCTTGAAAAGCTTTCACCTAGGTCTCGGTTAGTGGACCTGTAGCGTTCTAATGGACGGTCCAGATCTCCCGTATGATGAATCCAAATGGGCCACAGAGCTTCCCAGCGGACGGTCCTTGCGCGAAGGAAAAACAGAGATTCCGTCTCTGGAGAGGAAGCTGACGGGCGCTCGTTATTTGAAGCTTTGCTCCGGTGTAGTGTACTGCAAGTGCACTTACTGCAGTGCTTGTGCAGCACTCGTGTGGCACCTCAATGATGGTTATGCAAAATCCAATCCGTCCTCCCCCCGTATCATCTCATTTAACAGCTGATACCAAAAATTGAGGCATATCCAGATATCGTGCGGGCCTCAAAATCAATGAATTGTGGGCTGATCTATCCGTTGGGCCACTTCCACAGCAATCCAATGGATGAAATTTTACGTGTACGGTTAATTTATGGTCCTCGGGCGATGTATGAATTTTCGAGCTGAACGGATGGTGGGAACCCTGTGATCTTGCATTCTGGATGACTTTCGGGCCACTTTGAGCTTCAGTTTCTCGATTTTTTCGGATCTCGGCTATGTAAAATCGTCGATCCCAATCCCCAGGAGTCCGTCCCCTGCTTTTATGACATCGGAGTGCCGAATCCACGCTTTTAATACCCAATTTCAGTTTAAGCTCCTGATTGCATCCTGCAACAAAACATAATTAAAACCGGGCATTAAACAGAGTCATGCTCATAAATCCAGATAATAAATGGGGTCTGATATGCAATATTTGACCCTCAACAAATAGAACCTTCCACTTTGAAGGACGTAGGTTGAGGACGGTGACCCTCTCATGCCTGAGACTGCATGTGATTCCTCGCCACTTGCAGAAATAAAGAGAATGGTTCCACGAGCTCATGACGTTGAGAGGATCTTTGGTTATTCGGTCCTTGAAGGCGAGCAGAGCCAGTCGATCGGTTTCGTTGGCAGGGACGGTGGCAGAACAAGAACGTAGGGACAAACACAACAAGAGCCTGGCATGGAGAAGAAATGACCAAAATAAACATGAACTCACAGATAGCAGCTCCATTCCGAAGGAGGAAATTGGGCTATGCAGTCCAAGCCATTGCCCAGCCTCATATTTGTAGTAATGACAGGCCCGCCTTCGATGTTGTACGTAGGCCAGATGAATTGACCGGACCTGACTGGAAACCGAATCAAAATAAATAAAGAAAATAATAATAATAATAATAATAATAATAATAATAATAATAAGAAAAGTATAGATGAGAGCTCATGTATGTATGGTTCTACGGCTTAATTAGCCTACCCTTGGCCTTGTATTTCAGACTTAAACCTGAGTTTGGGTTGTAGCAGATTGGTTTTGAAGGAGCCCGATCCAAAAAGTTCAAAATTCGGCCCGAGACCAACCCTAAGCCTAGCCCGTTGACAGCCCTAGGCCCGTCACACCACAAGGAACAAGTTGGGAGAGGATGCTTGCCGTGGATTTGAATGGGGGCTATCGTGTAGTGTATATGTAATCCACACCATTGATGGGCCTATATGAAGGGTTAGAGCAAAAATCAGGTTGTTTTACAATTCAAGTGTGAACGCTTTCTTCCCTGATGTGCATGCACATAGGCTAAATGTGCAACACGGTGGAAGATTGCCTTTCATTGGATGGCATTTTTGTCATGATGTGCGGTTGATCTTTTTGAGGTGACGATAACTCGTATATGGTTTGTTTAGCTTGTTTTGACTTTCTTGACTGTGCAGTACCTTTCAAAGGTGGCTAGAATAATACGTTTGAAATGGTTGGAATCACCACCATCCATTTTGGTGATGTAACAGTTCACAATAGGCCAGAGCCATAAACTTGCCTAGTAATTAAGGTTGAAGAATTGTGAAAATACCAACCTGAATGAATCTTATGATTAACTTGCGATCCTTACAATCTGGATAATGGTCTCGGTTACAAGAGAAGAATGGGGTTAGGCACATTCTCTCGCTCGCACTAGCGTGCGATCTCTACTTAAGGGACTTGCAATTTTCAAAAAAATCATATCTGCAAGAAATGTTAGTCATAAGCCCATGCTACATATAACCTACAAGAAGGTTGGGCAGGCAAAAAGGAAAAAAGTAACCGGATCCTAGCATTAATTCACAAAGTCTTTTCCTTTTTGTTTTCTACTTGTTATCGTTATTCTTCCTTTCAACGGGCAAGTTTCCCTGCCAATTAATCAAGTGCCTCATTTATGTTTGGATGCAACACTGAATTGAATTCACATCGAGGGGTATTACTCTAAGTTGTAATCAGACTTCAAAGGGATATATGTCCTATTTTGTTTGAATACTAAGATGTAATTTATTTTCATCCCTTTTAAAATGAATATTCATAATTTAAATTGTCCCTTTTAATAAAATTCCTCTTAATTTTGTTTTTCAGTTGTGATGTTTTTCATTTGAAAATTTATAGAAAACCTGTTTGCTATCGACATCAGGTGTAACCAATGTATGCTAGTTAACCGTCATTTTATTACATGCATAAAAATTAGCGACGGCAGTATTAACGACAGTGTTTGGCAGTCGCAAAGTTTAGCGCTAGTAATTCCCTATTTTGTGGTTTATTGTGGCATTTTTGGCTTTAGCGGCAGTTATGGACCATCGACCAATGGGGATGGTCCTATAACCGTTGATTTTTCGCAACGGTTTAGACGTCTTTGGCGACAGCAAAATGCAATTGAAACTGTTAATGTTTATTAGCGATGGTTTTCGACTGTCGTTTTTTCACCGTTTAAGCATTGTAGATCGGACCTGCCCACTTCTGTATACCATTGTGATAGATGATACGCAGCATTTAAAAGTACCTAGCAATTGAACACACGGAATTCAAGTTATTCAAACTAAACTGCCAAAATAATAGATGTGATGCTTAAGATGTATCATGAACCAAAAGTTTAAGCCCATTTTATTATCTGGATGTCTGATTGGAGGACTTGTATTGGATGGTTCAGAATGGAGACCATCCAATGATCTTATTTCAATAAACAAGTTTCCATGTATCAAAGTTTTAGCCACACTGGCTTACATAGTTTTATTTGAGTTAATTTGTGCCACGTGCACAATTTTCAAGCGTAGCTAGCTCATCACGTGAATTCCAATTACGTTGAGACAATTCAAAGGGTCAACGGCCAGAGCGAGCTGAGGCTTAGCCTAAAAATCGGACGCGGATTAGCTCCTTACAGGTTGAGTAGGGAGACTCGCTACTGAAGTGCGGTCACCAAGTTCTGTGGGCCCCACCATGATGTATGTTTTGTATCTACACCATCCAGTCCATCCATTTGGAGAGATCATACTAGGGGATGATTCAAAGAACGAGTCGGATCCAAAGCTCGAGAGGACCCCACCACAGAAAACAGTGGGGAGAGTGACGCCCACCATTAAAAAGTTCTAAGGGCCACGGAAGTTTTCGATCAAGCTAATATTTGTGTTTTCCCTTCTTTCATGTCTGCTTTAACACATGAACAGGTGGGATCTCAAATAAACATCATGATGAACCTTCGGAAGGTTTCAACAGTGGGCTACACTCTCATCACTGTTTTCTGTGGTGGTCCACCCCAGCCTTGGATCTGCCTCGTTCTTTGGATGATCTAAAATGATCTCTCCAAATGTATGGACGGTGTTGATACAACACATACATCATGATGAGGCCCACAGAAGATGGTGACGTCACTTCAGTAGCCAGTCTCGCTACTCAACCTGTCATTATCCAATCCGCGCCCCCAAAAATCACGGTGGTTTGCACATCACGTGGGCCACATGTTTAAACTGAGTACTGTTGGTCATCTCTTTTTTTCTTTTTTCCGTCCATTTGCTTAACAGGCAAGCGGTCTATCTGATAATTGCACCGAATGATTTTCGGGGAAAGACATGGTACCAGTGATCGACCGGATGAATGGTCCAGATCTTACACGTGTGTGTACCTCAATATGCACATTTGCCGCAAATTGACACTAGTATTTCTCACTGCTTACATCTCTTCACCAACGAATGAGACGTAGTGGCATAGAAATACCCTGTCATACACCTGTGGCCAACCCGATGAGTGTACGTAGCCCACATGATTTCGTGCTAACAAACAGTTAACATTGGACCCACTTGAGGTTTAAAATGGCCTGTTTTGATTGTCTGGACAATTTAGTTTTTGGTCTATGCAGGCCCATTAAATATTCCACCTATAGAATTAGCCGTTCCGATCTCAGCCACCTATACAGCAATGACACAAAGGAACGTGGAATTCTGATTTTTTTTCTTTCTTTTTAAGAAAAGGTGGAACAGGTCCACCAAATTTTATAAATGAAAAAGATGCACATCCATTTGGGCGGGCCCCAACAAAAAGATTTGGGCCTCGCCTATTGTATACAAGAACACCCTCAGAACATGAAGCCTAATCATAATTAACAACTACATATCACATAACATAGAGATGAATCCTTATTTTACTGATTTGGCAGCCTGAATTAGGACCAGAACAACACACATGCGGTTCTCACAACGAAATCTTCACAAGAACATCACTGCATTTGCATTTGCCAGCTTTCACCTAGTAAGACCGAGGTCGAATCCACAGGGACTGATACCTGTACGTTATCTGAAACCAAGTAGAACTAGAACTAGACTAAGATGTGATCTACACCAAATAGAATTTAAGAAATAATTGTGGAAGAATTATCTAAGACTTTCAGGAATTCTGAGAAAGGGAACTAGGGATTCAGAGGATCCACTTGTAGAGATCAGGGAGATCGTATGCTCGCATATGGAATTCAAACTGAACTTACTTGATTTGGTTCTCAAGAGATGAAAGGTATATAAATTAGGATGGATTCCATCATCTAACCATGCCCAGGAGACATAGCAAACAACAGGGTTAAACTAATTACCAACCAATCAACAATGTATGAAGATCAGGAAGGGTACTGTCATCCTACCATGCCCATGGGACAATGATGAACAACAGGGCTTCCTGAGAATATAAAACTGGAAAGAAAGTATTCAAGGCCATTGCAGATCCATTGTAATTTCAGTCACAACAGATCATTAAAGACACAAAACATTCCTTTAATTAACTAAAAAAAACCACATCAGTTCAGTTTAAACCAAAAGAAGGCATAAATAAAGACTCCCATCACTTTACAAGCTTCACCTCTTAGCCCTAGCTAAGAGGTTTAGCCGAGCATGATATAGGTTAAATTCCAACTAAAAAGAAGAAGAAGGAAAAAAGAAAAAAAAAACATTAAAGGAAAGGAATAAAGGAAAAAGGAAGTAGAACACCACCGTTTCCACGTAGCAGCAGAACACCCAGAACGTGCTTCTCTCCCCTCACTTTCCTCCAGCCGTCCCCTCTTTTTATAACTTCAAAGAAGACGGTGGCTGGAAGTGCGTAAGAAGCTCTTACGCACTCCCTGTTGCAGCAGGAGACCATTTCTTATGATGAAATTCTCCGGGGCCCATTCTAGAACTCAGACAGGAGATCCACTCCATTCAGCAGCTTCTCTTTGGAATTTTCAGGGAAGAATTCATTCCGTCGTTCATCCTTTTGTTGATCCGATTAACGCATACTCGCACGCATGGAGAGAAAAGGACACCTAGGCTTGAACTGTAGGGCCCTTAGGCTCCTAATGGACGGCCCTGATTAAGCCAATGGGCCCTGATGGTGGCCCACAAGAGAGGACCGCAACCTCTGTTGCGAAACAGAGGTCGCGTACCCGTGCGCTGTGATGGTCGGTGGTGTCCGCAGTGATGTTTTCAATGAAATCCACTCCGTCTATTGAAATGCTGGCGAAAAACAAGTAAGAATTGACTGGTTTTATATTGAATTCCGTGTGGCCCACTGATTCTTTCGTTCCACCGTTCACCATACATTGAACGGTTAGGATTATGCAGAACCTTCCATGGTGGTAAAAAGACACCTAGGCAAGGGTCTACCCCAACCTCTCGTCACAATGGACGGTCCAGATCTTCATAACAAGCGATGATTGGGGCCCACTGCTGGAAAACGGACGGACAGCGTCCGTCCGCTGTTGCTGCGGAAGAAGGAGACGGGTCAGCCCATCTTTGACCGGGCTGACCGTCCGGTGCGGCGCGGGCAGCGGTGCACTATGTACACGCGCTGTGCATATAGAGTCCACTGTGATGATCGTAAGAAATCTGCTCCGTCCATCCGCTTTGACACGTGGTTTAAACCGTGTAGAACAATTTTGAAGCATATCCAGATATCAGGCGGGCCCCACAGAATGATTAAAGGGCTGATCTGTCCATTGGGCCACTTCCACAGTGATCCAGGGGCTGAAATTGTACGTGTACGGTTTATTTATGGTCCTCAAGCCACGTGTGAAGTTTCGAACTGATCAGATGGTGGGAACCCTATGATCTTGCATTTTGGACACTTTTCAGGCCACTTGAGCTTCGATTCCTCGATTTCCGCGGACCCCTGGTGTATAATTTCGTCGCTCTTGGTCTTCTGGAGTCCGTCCCCTGCTTTAGTGTCATCAGCTCGGTAAATCCATGCTTTTTAGTGTCCATTCCCAGTCCAAGCTCATGAAGACGCCCTGCATCACAAATTCATTTAAATTAGGCTATTAAACGGTGTCATGCTTGTAAATTCATGCAATAAGTGGGTCTGATATGCAATATTTGACCCTCAACACAACCCCCAACCAGCATTTTGCTAGTCCCGAGCAAAGTATGCGAAAAATAAGTTGAGAATTACAGGAGAAATTCTATGAACTCAAGTGATTTTGGAACACAATCTAGATAAAATTCAATCAATTCATGAATGTTGGGCCTTACTCTCTCCTAGACTCAAACACACGATAAACTTCATAACCAAATTCACAGTATTAGTCCCTTAATTAGAATAATCCTAAACATTGAGTTCCACAAGTGTAAAGTGTAATCCCAACTTTCAACATTAATATTCAAAATTTTTTTATTTCAGGATATCGTTGGTAACCAACAAGAGAATTCCTAATAACCAAAGCTTGCCTCAAAGATCATCTTTTCATTCTTTCAGCTCTATTTTTTTTATTTTTTTTTTTACACTAAAAACAACAAGAAGGGGATTAAGTCCTCACCTATAGGGAGCAAACCTATAGTGAAGATTCTTTGCCTAACCTTTTCAACGGTATCTTTCCTTTTAATTTATCATGACGGGTGATTGTTCAAGTTGGTTCCTTCTATGCTTACTGATCACCAAATTAACCCTTCAGTTTCAAACTGAAATCTTAATGTGTAAGCGAGATGTGACATGTGAAATCATGACTCAATCAATGTTTACAACTTCTAATCATGGATTAATAACTAAACTTAACTGTGAAATCTAAGGAGCAACTGAATCCAAGAGCAGTAAATCACCAACATTCCATATCCTGTAATTCTAAATCAAAGATGGTCGTCCAATCACTTTGAATTCATCAGAAAGTCCAGAAAAATTTAAAAATTTTCACAATTTTTGCTCAAGAAAATACTGATTAGGTAAACTAATCTCCCACCCCCAACCTAAAAGCTACATTGTCCTCAATGTAAAAGATATGAGTATGGAATGCACATAGAACAACAAAAGTAAAGAAAAAGTGAAGGGAAGATAGTACCTGAATGATGAATCATGAGAGACTTTCAAAGAGATCGCAGCATGGAATCCAGTCAGCACGAGAGAGAAAATAACACTAAAAAAAAATCCTACCTATACCACTTTCGCAGGTGCTCTCGATTGCATTTAGCGCATGCAACAAGCCTTTAAACCCCTAGGTTACCCCTAGTGGACGAGTTGCAGTCTCGTGAGGGTTTGCAGTAATGTTACCCACAAACATTGAACTAGCTAGGACGATGAAATAAGTTGAAAAGCTGGGTTGCCTCCCAGGAGCGCTTAAGTTTACGTCTTCAGCCAGACCCAAGCAACTACCATAATCCTATGAAAGCGATAAACCTACCTATATCTCCATCAGACTAGGAGATCAGTCCTGGTAAACAGGATCAGTCAGAGGCATGGACATGTCCTCTGAATCAAATTTCTCGACAAATGGTTTCAATCGATGGCCATTGACTTTAAATTCCTTGCCATTGTCGGGATCTCTTATCTCAACAGCCCCATGAGGAAAAACAGTAACAACAATGTAAGGGCCGGTCCAACGAGATCGAAGCTTACCCGGAAAGAGATGTAATCGAGAATTATACAGAAGGACTTTCTGGCCTGGTGTGAATGATTTTCGTAGAATATGTTGATCATGAAACGCCTTCATCCTGTCCTTGTAAATTCTCGAATTCTCGTATGCGTCGTTCCGGATTTCTTCAAGTTCATTTAATTGAAGTTTGCGTAGCGAGCCAGCGTTGTCTAGATTGAAATTAAGATTTTTGATCGCCCAGTACGCTTTATGTTCCAACTCCACAGGCAAGTGACAAGCTTTCCCATAGACAAGTCTAAAGGGAGACATTCCAATAGGGGTTTTAAAGGCAGTACGGTATGCCCATAAGGCATCGGTCAATCGGATTGACCAATCCTTACGATCTGGGTTACCCGTTTTCTCCAAAATGTGTTTAATCTCCCTATTGGAAATCTCAGCTTGTCCACTTGTCTGTGGATGGTATGGGGTGCTTACCTTATGAGAGATACCGTATTTCTTCATTAAGCTCTCGAAGGGTCTATTACAAAAGTGTGAGCCCCCATCACTAATGATGGCTCGAGGCGTTCCGAATCGAGAAAGGATGTTCTCTTTCAGGAATTTAATGACCGTGCGATGGTCATTCTTTCGACACTAATCGCTTCAACCCATTTAGTGACATAATCCACGAGCAAAATATACAGATTTCCAAACGATTGGGGAATGGTCCCATGAAATCGATGCCCCAAAGAATCAAATGCTTCAATGATAAGGATGGGATTTAAGGGCATCATATTTCGACGGACAATGCTCCCAATTTCGACAACGCTCACAAGCTTTGCAAAACTCATGAGTGTCCCTAAACATGGTGGGCCAAGAAAAGCCACACTGCAGAATCTTGGTCGTGGTCTTTTTAGCGTAAAAGTGACCACCACAGCCTCGAGTGATGTAAGGAGATGACGCCCGATGTTCATCGTCTGGTACACATCTCCTTAGAATTTGGTCCGGCAATATTTAAATAAGTAAGGATCATCCGAAAAAGTTGCGCACCTCGGTGAAAAATATCTTCTTATCTTGCATCGTCTAGTAATAGCACCTGTAGCAAGATAATTAGCAATATCGACGAACCAAGGTGAATGGGAGACTCTGAACAGCTGTTCATCAGGGAACATGTCATTGATATGGGTCGCCTCAAGGGAATCAGAGGTATTAAGGCGAGAAAGGTGATCAGCCACTACGTTCTCTACTCCCTTTTTATCTTTAATTTCCAAATCAAATTCTTGGAGTAGAAGGATCCATCTTATCAAGCGGGGCTTAGAATCATTCTTAGAAAGAAGATACTTCAGTGCCGCATGATCTGTATATATAATGATCTTGGATCCGATCAGGTAGGACCTAAATTTGTCCAAGGCGAACACTACGGCTAAGAGTTCCTTTTCCGTAGTCGAGTAGTTCACTTGGGCAGAATTTAGAGTCCTACTTGCGTAGTGAATGACGTAGGGCTTCTTGTCTTTTCTCCGGCCTAGACCGCCCAAGAGCATAATCAAGCGTCGCACATAAGCTCAAAAGGAAGGTTCCAATTGGGTGGCCGCATAATAGGTGCAAGTGGTTAACGTGCCCTTAAGCTTGGTGAAAGCTTCCGGGCATTGCTCAGTACTTAAATGGAACATCCTTTTCAAGAAGATTACATAAAGGACGAGAGAAGACTAAAGTCCTTTATGAATCGCCCGTAAAATCTGCGTGTCCTAAGAAGGATCGCACGTCTCGCATGTTCTTGGGTGGAGGTAGGTTAGAGATAAGATCGATTTTTGCCTTATCTATCTCGATTCGCTTGGACGAGATGATATGCCCAAGGACAATTCCCTTCCGAACCATGAAATGGCACTTCTCCCAATTAAGTACCTTGTTCTTTTCTTCTCATCTTTTCAGCACACATTTAAGACTTTCCAAGCACTTGCTGAAAGATGGACCGTAAACAGAGAAGTCGTCCATGAAGACCTCTAGATATTGCCCTACCATATCGTAAAAGATACTAAGCATACATCGAAAGGTGGCAGGGCATTACATAGTCCGAATGGCATCCTTCGATAGCAAAGGTGCCGTAGGGACATGTAAATGTGGTCTTTCCTGGTCTTCGGGGCTATCTCTATTTGGTTGTAGCCCGAATACCCGTCAAGAAAATAGTAATAGGAATGACCAACTAACCTTTCCAGGATCTCGATCAATGAATGGTAAAGGAAAGTGGTCTTTCCTCGTGACGGTATTCAACTTCCGTAGTCAATGCACATTCTCCAACCAAGAGTGACTCTAGTTGGCACGAGTTCATTATTAGCATTGGCCACGATGGTGATTCCAGGACTTCTTAGGGACCACTTGAGTTGGACTCACCCATTGACTATCAGATATAGGGTATATAATACCCACATCCAATAGTTTAAGAACCTCGGCCTTAACCACTTCCTTCATGTTGGGATTTAGTCTACGTTGTGGTTGCCGAGCGGTTTTTGCATTATCCTCAAGGTATATGTGATGAGTACAAATCGAGGGATCGATTCCCTTGAGGTCCGCTATCGTCCATCCCAGGGCTCCTTTATGCTCAATGAGAGTAGATATAAGCATACTCTCCTGTTCTTTCTCCAGGTGGGCAGAGATCACCACCGGGTATGTCTCATCTTGACCTAAATAGGCATATTTCAAATCAGAGGGCAAAGGTTTTAGGTCAAGCTTCGGCGGCTTGAGGTTAGACGGTAGAGGCACTACATCGGTTTGTGGTAATTCTTCAAATTGTGGCCTCCATCGGTTAACTTCAAGTACCGGTGCAGTATCAAGCAAGGCGCACGTCTCCCTAATCATGTCATCATCAAAATCATGGGAGTGGGCCAGGCACGTCTCTAGATGGTCGGAGGATAAGGTCAGAGGTGTTGTATCTTCCACGAAAGAGTCAATCATGTTAATGTCGTGGAAATCGTCATCATCCTCTGAGTTGCTGCCGTTATTGAAAAAAATGTTTGACTCCAATGTCAAATTTCCAAAAGACATAGTCATGATACCATTCCTACAATTGATAATTGCATTTGACGTGGCAAGGAATGGGCGACCAAGAATGACGGGAATCTGAGTGCTCATGTTATTGATGGGTTCGGTGTCCAGGATGATAAAATCTACAGGGTAGTAAAATCTATCAACTTGGACCAACACATCCTCAATTATCCCTCTTGGTACACGAACAGAGCGATCAGCAAGTTGTAGTGTGGTTAGGGTGGGTTTTAATTCACCCAAACCTAACTGTTTGTATACCGAGTAGGGAATCAGATTGACGCTCGCTCCTAAGTCAAGAAGTGCGTGATCAATTCGATGGTTCCCGATTACACATGATATGGTTGGGCTACCGGGATCCTTGAATTTCTGCGGCACGTCTTGCTTCAGGATGGCACTCACTTTCTCAGTCAAGAAGATTTTCTTTTGAATAATTTTTCGTCGCTTGGTCGTGCATAAGTCTTTTAGGAATTTGGCATATGAAGGTATTTGTTTAACGACATCAAGTAGAGGAATGTTGACTTTCACCTGTTTCAACACCTCTAAGATATCCTGAGAGTTAGAGAGAGGTTTTGGTGAAACCAACCGTTGGGGGAATGGAGCAACTGGCTTCTCTAGAAGTTCCGGTTCTACTTTTTGTGGGGCATCACTGGATCCATCATTGTTGTCCTCTTTTGGTTCTTGAGGCTTTTCGGGCCTAACCGGAAGAGTTTTATCAATGATCTTCCCACTCCTAAGAGTGGTGATGGATTTAGCATGTCCCATCTGATTTGAAGAGCTGGGATCATTATTCTCGTACTGCGGTTTAGGATTGGGGAGAGGTTGTGCAGGAAGCATCCCCTTTTCTATAACCGTCATACGAGAATCTATCTTTTGCATAAAATCTGTAATTCCCCGCATTGCTTGAGCCAGCTCTTGTATGGGATTTTGAACCGGTTCCTCTTGAGGTTTCACTTGATTTGGATTTTGATTGAAGAAACCTGGAGGAGTCGCCGTTTGTCCATTCCTCCAACTAAAGTTTGGATGATTTTTCCAGCCAGGATTGTATGTGTTGGAGTTAGGTCCAAGAAAGGTCTTTGATAATTATTTACGGCATTGGCTTGTTCATTCAACACTCCTCGAAAGGCAGGTATTGTAGGACAATTTTCAGTTGTGTGAATGTTGCAATCACAGATGCCGCAAACAATTTCATTGACCTTATCCTTCTTTCCTTCCATGGCCTCAACTTTCCTTATGAGCGTAGTCACTTTACACTTGAGATCATCCTCTTCTTTCAAGAGATATAATCCACCTTTCTCCTTTAATTGAGTCGGCCTAGACGTGGTGTTCGACTTTGGGTAATAGTCCCAAGATTGTGTTTTTTCAGCCAAACTATCGAGGTAGTCCCATACCTCGTCGATATCTTTATTAATGAACTCTCCATTACACATTGTCTCGACCATTTGGCGCATGGAAGATGTCAGTCCATCATAGAAAAAATTTGTAATGCGCCACGTTTCAAATCCGTGTTGTGGGCATGAACTGACCAAATCTTTGAACCTTTCCCAACATTGAAAGAATGTTTCATCTTCCTTTTGGGCAAAGTTCATGATTGCTTTTCTGAGGGTAATCGTTTTATAATGTGGGAAGAATTTTTTTATGAATTCCCTCTGCATATCGTTCCATGTGCCAATGGATCTAGGACGCAGTGAATGTAACCACGTCTTAGCTTTCTCTTTTAAGGAAAAAGGAAAGAGTTTCAGCCTAATTGTATCCTCAGATACATTAGGAAAACATAATGTAGCTATAATCTCATCGAACTCTTTCAAATGTAAATATGGACTCTCTGATTCAAGTCCATGGAATTTGGGAAGGAGTTGGATAACTCCTGGCTTGATGTCCATTTGTCCTGTGTTTTCAGGAAAAATCATGCATGAGGGCGTACTCACTCCCGCCGGTTGTAGAAAATCTCGTAAAGTACGAGGCGGGGGTGCCTGTTGCACCTCATTTTCATCTTGGGTATCCTCCACCCTGGGTGGAAGTAGAGGAGGTTGGTCTTCAGCCATAACTTCACTTAACTCAGGGGATTTCGAGTGGTGTCTAATCCTGCGATGGATAGTCAACCCCTCAACCAATCCTCCTTCAGTCAAGAGATGTCGAGTGTTGTCACGGGCCCACTTGGGCATGAAAACACTCGCAGCCCTCAATTAAAAACCTAATCCTAAGAAAGGAAAAGAAAATCTAGAAGGAAAGAGAGAGTTGGAAAGAAATTACCAAATTGAAGTCCTAAGTTAAAAACCTGCAAAATAAAATAAAAATAAGTTAGATTCTAAAAAGAAAAATAGCAGTAAATTAATTTCTAAAAGAATGAATTCTTAAAAGAAAGTGGAGATTTCTAAACTAAATTAGGAAAGATCTAAACTAGAAAGTAGATTATTAAAAGAGAACTGAAAGATAGGAAGTAGGGAAAGAGCTTACCAAATTAGAGATTTCTATCTTAAAGGCCTACAAAATAAGAAGGTTAGTTTCTAAACAAAAATCCTAAAAATAAATGAGGAAACAAATTAGATTTTAAAAAGAGTTAAAAATAGAAAGTGAAAAACAAAAGAGAAAAGTTTCGAAAATTAGAGGATTTTTCTAGAAAGGGAAATAACTACCCTAGTTTCTAAAAATAAATTGCTTCCTAAAAATAGAAAAAAGAAGACTAGAATTAAAAATTTCAAAATTTAAACCCTAATTCTAAAAGGTAGAAAGCGAGAGAGATTAGGAAGGAATTACCAATTTAGAAACTTATGTCAGGATCCTACAAAACAGGAAAACAGGTTAAGTTCTAAAAATAGAATAAAATAAAATAAAAACTTCTATCCTAAAGTAAGTAAAATCCTAATCCTAACCTAATTCTAAAACTAATTAATTTCAAAGAAATCCCTGACAACGGCGCCAAAAACTTGTTCACACCCCAAGTGCAGGGTTGTGATGTAGTAATAAACTCGGTAAGACCGAGGTCGAATCCACAGGGACTGATACCTGTACGTTATCTGAAACCAAGTAGAACTAGAACTAGACTAAGATGTGATCTACACCAAATAGAATTTAAGAAATAATTGTGGAAGAATTATCTAAGACTTTCAGGAATTCTGAGAAAGGGAACTAGGGATTCAGAGGATCCACTTGTAGAGATCAGGGAGATCGTATGCTCGCATATGGAATTCAAACTGAACTTACTTGATTTGGTTCTCAAGAGATGAAAGGTATATAAATTAGGATGGATTCCATCATCTAACCATGCCCAGGAGACATAGCAAACAACAGGGTTAAACTAATTACCAACCAATCAACAATGTATGAAGATCAGGAAGGGTACTGTCATCCTACCATGCCCATGGGACAATGATGAACAACAGGGCTTCCTGAGAATATAAAACTGGAAAGAAAGTATTCAAGGCCATTGCAGATCCATTGTAATTTCAGTCACAACAGATCATTAAAGACACAAAACATTCCTTTAATTAACTAAAAAGCCACATCAGTTCAGTTTAAACCAAAAGAAGGCATAAATAAAGACTCCCATCACTTTACAAGCTTCACCTCTTAGCCCTAGCTAAGAGGTTTAGCCGAGCATGATATAGGTTAAATTCCAACTAAAAAGAAGAAGAAGGAAAAAAGAAAAAAAAAACATTAAAGGAAAGGAATAAAGGAAAAAGGAAGTAGAACACCACCGTTTCCACGTAGCAGCAGCCGAACCCCACTGTTTCCACGTAGCAGCAGAACACCCAGAACGTGCTTCTCTCCCCTTTTTCCTCCAGCCGTCCCCTCTTTTTATAACTTCAAAGAAGACGGTGGCTGGAAGTGCGTAAGAAGCTCTTACGCACTCCCTGTTGCAGCAGGAGACCATTTCTTATGATGAAATTCTCCGGGGCCCATTCTAGAACTCAGACAGGAGATCCACTCCATTCAGCAGCTTCTCTTTGGAATTTTCGGGTAGACAACCGGTTTTTTTTTTTTTTGCTGTCTGTCGATGCAGCTCAGGGAAGAATTCATTCCGTCGTTCATCCTTTTGTTGATCCGATTAACGCATACTCGCACGCATGGAGAGAAAAGGACACCTAGGCTTGAACTGTAGGGCCCTTAGGCTCCTAATGGACGGCCCTGATTAAGCCAATGGGCCCTGATGGTGGCCCACAAGAGAGGACCGCAACCTCTGTTGCGAAACAGAGGTCGCGTACCCGTGCGCTGTGATGGTCGGTGGTGTCCGCAGTGATGTTTTCAATGAAATCCACTCCGTCTATTGAAATGCTGGCGAAAAACAAGTAAGAATTGACTGGTTTTATATTGAATTCCGTGTGGCCCACTGATTCTTTCGT
This sequence comes from Magnolia sinica, assembly GCF_029962835.1. Classification (NCBI taxonomy): domain Eukaryota; kingdom Viridiplantae; phylum Streptophyta; class Magnoliopsida; order Magnoliales; family Magnoliaceae; genus Magnolia; species Magnolia sinica. The sequence continues at coordinate 2,196,297 of NC_080580.1, forward strand.
TCCACCGTTCACCATACATTGAACGGTTAGGATTATGCAGAACCTTCCATGGTGGTAAAAAGACGCCTAGGCGAGGGTCTACCCCAACCTCTCGTCACAATGGACGGTCCAGATCTTCGTAATAAGCGCTGATTGGGGCCCACTGCTGAAAAACGGACGGACAGCGTCCGTCCGCTGTTGCTGCGGAAGAAGAAGACGGGTCAGCCCGTCTTTGACCGGGCTGACCGTCCGGTGCGGCGCGGGCAGCGGTGCACTCTGTACACGCGCTGTGTATATAGAGTCCACTGTGATGATCGTGAGAAATCTGCTCCGTCCATCCGCTTTGACACGTGGTTTAAACCGTGTAGAACAATTTTGAAGCATATCCAGATATCAGGCGGGCCCCACAGAATGATTAAAGGGCTGATCTGTCCATTGGGCCACTTCCACAGTGATCCAGGGGCTGAAATTTTACGTGTACGGTTTATTTATGGTCCTCAAGCCACGTGTGAAGTTTCGAACTGATCAGATGGTGGGAACCCTATGATCTTGCATTTTGGACACTTTTCAGGCCACTTGAGCTTCGATTCCTCGATTTCCGCGGACCCCTGGTGTATAATTTCGTCGCTCTTGGTCTTCTGGAGTCCGTCCCCTGCTTTAGTGTCATCAGCTCGGTAAATCCATGCTTTTTAGTGTCCATAATTAACAACTACATATCACATAACATAGAGATGAATCCTTATTTTACTGATCTGGCAGCCTGAATTAGGAACAACACACATGCAGTTCTCACAACGAAATCTTCACAAGAACATCACTGCATTTGCATTTGCCAGCTTTCACCTGGTCTATCTGGACATGCATTTAGGTCGATCGGCAAGACATTACAATGTTTGGATGATTCTAATACTTTTGTCGGTGGTATATCAATGGACATTTGCAAAAAGAAATTATTCACATTCATCAGGCAAAAGATCTTAATCCATAATGGGACTTTGCTACATTATAATAGCATTTTGAAAGGGGTTTCTAAGGTGTTTAAATGTTCAGCGATTAAACACCTTAGAAACCCAATGGTTTTCTTATTATAAGTAGATAATATCTGTATCCTATTACATTCATGATACAATCTTCCTTTGCCTAACACGGGACAAAATAAAGGAAATGAAACAAATCTTCCCACGTATAAAGCATCAGTACAAGTTCACTCATAAGCCAAGATTATATATATCTAAAGCTTGTTCAACAAACTTATTGTATTTCGAAATCTTTCTTAACAAACTTGCAGTAATATCTTAGTAATGAGTGAGGTAAGACGTACCTTCACCCCACAGTGGTGATTTAACTTCTATCTCTGTGAATTCTGACCTTAGATATAAGTCCTTGATTGCTTGCCTTTCCATGACAACATTTTTCATCTCCATTCATTCTCTCGGAGATTCCAAAGAACACAACACACCAATTCTGACCATTGAAATCAAGCAATCATGCATTTTATTCCTTGCATTGATATGATTTCCACTGCCTTGAGTAACTTCCGCTTCTTCAAAGAGATATGGATCTACAATCTCCATTACTCGTCCAGGCAACGCCAACTTGGCAAAATGATGAAGGTATAGATTGTCTTTAAACATGTCATCAGTTGGCCCCTTTCCAATTATCATCTCTAAGAGAAGGATTCCATAGCTATAAACATCTCCTTGTGTGGAAGCTTTACCGCCCATCCCATACTCTGTAATTTGTACATCTCATATTTAAATGTAAGCAAATATTCCATTTAAACAAGTAATTATCATTTCTGTTTATCCTAAGTTGGGAATTTCTAACATCAGCATAGAAAGAAAGCACCAAATGTGAAAGTTCGGCCTGATCCAATGGTGGTATATGAAAATTTCTCCTTTGGATATATATTGATGAGTACGTTCATTGATATTTATGCTAATTGAAACTTTATGAGTTTGCTAAGTGTTTAGCTGCCCGTGGAAGTTCTTGTAGACCCAAGTTATGTGGGTCAACATGAGAAATCTAATCCATCCGTCCATCAATTTCAAAAGCTCATAATAGTACAGCAACTTGATAAATATTAAGATCCAAAAGTCGAGTAGGTCACACAACACCTAATAATGAGAATGGAAATGCCAAATGTCGAGGCCTTCTTGGAGCCCACCATGATGTTTATACGCCATCCAAACCATTCGTCTGGTTATTCCCACTGGCATGAACTGAAACCATAAATATTAGCCTAATGCGAAACTTTTACGGCCCAATGAAAGTTTCAATATGAGCCTTTAACACCCAATTTTTCCTGCCTTTGCGGTCCACTTGGAGTCTTGGATCTAAATAATTATTAGGTTGATGTGCTATTGTGAGCTTCCAAAATTGATGGATGGATTGGATTTCTCCAAGACATCACCTTGGGCACCATATAGCCTCTGCCCACAGAAGATTTCCAACGAGTGGAGCAAAAGTAATTCATGTTGCATAGATACACTTGAATAAAATTAAAGAAAATATATGAATCTTACCTGGAGCGATGTACCCAATAGATCCCTTCACCCCAAGCAATATGGTTTGAGAAAACTCCGATAAGAACCTTGATAACCCGAAGTCACCCACATGGGCAATCATGTCATCATCAAGAAGAATGTTGCTCGGTTTTAAATTGTGATGCACAATTGGTGTTTGGCAATGGTGGTGTAGATAATCCAGTGCAGAAGTCACATCATGCGCTATATTTAACCTTTGAATAAAGGTTAAATTCCCCCTTTGCTGGTCATACCCATCTTTGGGTAACCACCTGTCTAGACTTCCATTGTTCATGTACTCAAAAACTAAAGCCTTGAACTCGTTGCCTTTATAATCAATGCTTGAGCAACAGGTTAAGATTTTAATAAGATTCCGATGGCTAATGTTTCTCAAAGCTTCACATTCGGCCATGAAGCTCCTCAGAGCTCCTTGCTGTTGAAGGTTGAGGACTTTCACTGCAAAAACAGTTCATCTCGATCTTGTGTTCCTTTATATACAGAACCAAAGCTTCCGCTGCCAATCAAATTTGCAGAAGAGAAGCCATCTGTCGCTTTAAAGAGGTCTGCATATGATATGATCATGAAAGGATCCTCCGCGGATGGCGGAACAGAAGGTTTCTTTCTTGACTTTCTTACCCAATACAGAGTGGTAAGGAAACATGATGATGAAATAAGACACAGGACAACACCAATTATTGAGAATTTTATTTTTGAAGCAAAAGACATCCCCAATTTCTTGGAAGCTTGGCTAGAGCACGCTGGCAATTTCAATTCTTCGATACCTCCACAAAGCTTACTATTTCCGAGTACCCAAACTTCACTGGCATTTCTAAAGACCCCTTGTTTTGGTAATTCACCCTCGAAATCATTGAAAGATAGATTGAGGTATTGTAAAGCAGAAAGGTTCTCCAGGTATTTTGGAATCTTTCCAGACAAGTTGTTGCCTGAAAGATCCAGGGATCGAAGGCCTCTTAGAGTACTAAATGTAGAAGGAATTGACCCGTGAAAGAAGTTCCCATCCAACCCAAGATACTCTAGGCTTAGACAGTTACCTAGTGTGCTTGGAATTTCGCCTGACAATTTGTTATTAGCAACATTCAAATTCTGGAGAGCTTTCAGGTATCCGGCTTCCAATGGCAGATCACCGCTAAACGAGTTGTTTCCAAGAAAGATTTCAATTAAAGAGGGAAAGCTGAAAAGTTGTTTGGGTAACCTACCACTAAGATTATTATCAAAGAGGTGCAAGAACTGCATGTATGTACAATTTCCAAGACGTGAAGGTACGCTCCCTGTTAGACTGTTTTGGTATAAAGAAAGTATATACAACCGGGACATGTTTTGCAAGGAAGATGGAATATTTCCCGATAATTCATTTCTACCGAAGGTAAGTACCTCCATTTTGTTAAGCTTCCCAACACCAATGGGAATGGCACCCGTTAAAAAGTTATATTGCATAGACAACTTTGTTAAGCTGAAAAGGTTTTGAATCCCAGATGGGATGCTTCCGAATATCCTGTTCTCACCAAGTCCTAGCAATGTCAGTTGGGTAGAAAGATTAGCTATGGAGTCAGGCAACCCACCGCTGAGACGGTTATGGCTCATGTCCAGCATTTGTAAGCTAGTACAATTGGTCAATGAAACGAGAAAACTCAAGTCATGAGATTTCCCAGTTCCAAGTCGATTTTGGCCGAAAAATACCTTAGTGAGATTCTTGAGGCTTCCAAGATTCATAGGCACGGATCCACTAAAACTATTGAACGCAAATGAAACAAGTGCAAGTCCCGAAGCGTTGGGTAATGAAACCGGTATGGGTCCTGTGAATTGGTTTCTTCCAACAAAGAGTTGTTGGAGATTAGCGAGAGTGAGGCCTAAGTTGGATGGAAGATTTCCATTCAATCTGTTATCTCCCACGTCCAAACTGTTAATGGATGAAAGATTGTATAGCGAGGGAGGAATCCTACCTGACAGGTTATTAGAATAAATTGCAAGCACCTCTAAGCTTACCAGCTGGCTGAGCTCACTTGGGATGCTGCCCTCGAGACTGTTAATCGAAATATAAAGGTAAGTGAGAGACGAAAGGTTTCCAAGTGAAGGTGGGATGCTTCCAGTAAGACTGTTAAGACCAAGGTCTAATTCGGTGAGCTTGGACAGAGAACCTAGCCCAGTTGGAATCCTCCCTACAAGCTGGTTCATGTCAAGATCGAGGACTTTGAGTTCTGAACAGTGGGTCAGATTTACTGGAATTTCTCCGGTGAATGTGTTATTGGCCAGACTGAGATACTGCAAGCGGAACAAATGGCCAATCTCTTCGGGAACCGCGCCGTAGAAGCTGTTGTTTACGAAATTGATGATCCTGAGGAAGGTGAGGTTTGCTATGTAAGGAGATATGGGGCCCACCAAGTTTTGGCCAGCAAGGTTCAAGGCCGTGACCCTTTGAGGATGCCGGCGACCACCGCAAGTCACTCCTTGCCAGTGGCAGAAGTGGAGAGAATGGTTCCAGGAGCTCAAGGAATGGAGAGGATCGTCAGTTATCAGATGTTTGAAGTGGACCAAAGCAAGATGATCTATTTCGTTGGAGAAGTTAGCAGCAGATCCCAACAACCATGGAACGTTCATGGAGGAGAAAATGATGGCATGGAGGAGAAATGACCAAATTACCCATAGGCTCATTGGCGGGGGCTCCATTATTGAGTTCGTGAATGCAGGAAAGCCAAGGTGTGGAGACAAATAGGGAGTGGATTCCCCTCTATATCTACGGAGAAGGGCCCACTTCTCCTCCGCTCATGACTTGACCAGGCTACTAAATAACAAATAGCTGGTTGATTTCATGGATCTCTTTTTCAGTGCGGATCCTCTGTTTCGTGGAAACAGTGAGCAGCGAGTGCCGATCCTCTGTTTCCTGGAGTCAGGAACTCCCTGACTCCAGCGTTTTCATTGGTCAACGTCACTGTAAGTACCACGTCATCAATTTTTTAAAATATATTAAAAAAAAGGAAAAGGATTGGCTACTCCCCTGCCACCAGTCGGTGCTCTGTGAGCCCCACCTTGATGTATGTATTCCATCCATTCCATTCATCCATTTTTAAAGATCATTTTAGGCCTAATCCCAAAATTCAGAGGGAAATAAATGTCAGGTGGACCACACCACAGGAAAACAATAGTGATTGGATATCCACCATTAAAGTCCTCCAAGGCCCATTGTACTGTTTATTTGGTCATACAGAACCAGATGAAGGGTAAAAACAAATATCAGCTTGATCCAATACTTTTATGGCCACCAAAAGGTTTTTAATGGTCACGCTCATTCAACACTGTTTCCTGTAATGTGGCCCACTTGTGATTGATATATATCTCATTTTTGGTCTCATACCATAAAATAATATAGAAAAATAGATGGACGGCATGGATTTTAATTATGGATAATCCTCTTGGCCTCATATTTCAGACTTAAACCTGAGTTGGATTGTATCAGATTGGTTTGAGTCCCGACCCAATTGCGACTAAATGCGGGTGATTGATCCGTTGGAAGTTGTTGGCATGCATGAATGGATGTTCATCAATTCGATCAGAAAAATTTCTCCGATGCGGTGGTTCATCCGTACGAAGTTGTTGGAATGCAGGAATGCATGTCCATCAATTTGGACTGTCCAATTGAAGGCCCTGTTTTGGATATGCATTGCCCAAAATTCACTCTGATGGGACCATCTTAACCTCGGTTATTAGCTAGCTGCTGAATTTCCAACATAGTGATGTAGAGTGGGTCGCGGACAGTTTCATGGCCAAGATGGATCAGAAAGGGCCCGGTTGACGACAGAAGTGATCCGGACCGTCGGACCTTAGATCGGGCGTATCTCACAATCCGGAATCAATTATCGGGCATAAAATATGTGATTTTGGGGTTGAACGAGCTACTTTAGCCAACCAACCTTGCGCAGCCCAAAATTACGAAAAACCTCTGGATCGACGGTCGTTTCCCTGTTTTAATTTCATTTTTACTATAAATAGTAAGTTTTAGTTTGATTATAACTCTTCATCCGTCGGGCTTTAGGAGTTACGCCTAACGTGAAAAGAGCTTAGAATAATTAGGAGAACGGGTTGGTGAAGCCAAATAAGACATTTACTTTTTTGGCTGAAAACCTTGCGCACTAGTAGACATCATGACTGTCTATAAATAGTAAGTTTACTATTTATAGTAAGTCGCGGATTCTAGGAGTTTTAGTTGTAGTTTGATTCTGATTTCTTTACCATTGCTTGGTACCCCTATTTAAAGGGTTGTGAACTCGTTTTTATTCATGAATTAATCAATTTCAAATTTATCTCTATTTTCTGCTTTCTTTCCTCGTGGATTCGAGAAGTCTCTGTGAGGAGTCCAGAGAAGCTCCGTGAATTCGGAGTAGTTATCCTCATCACGTTCATCCCTGCGTCAATTGGTATCAAAGCGAGGATTTCCCTCGGGCCGATGACAAACAATGAAGGTATGAATCAAAATCCTATGGACGGTGATCCAGGGATTCGTTATCTTTCGGAAAGAATGGAAGCTTTCCACCGGGAGAGTCAGTTGACCATGCAAGGGCTGCAGGCAACCCTCGACCGTCTGACGGATGCGCTACTTCTGCCCTGAGCCCTAGGCGGTGCTCCACCACCTATGGTTGCTCCACCACCCATGGTGGCTCCACCACCCATGGTTGCTGTATGACGCAACCCCAATTTTCGTAGAGCACTACCAGTGGCAAACCGTAGGGCTACACCAGATGATTCAAGTTCTAGCGACGAGGACCTTAATGAGGGTTTTGCCCGACGACTAATCCATAGAGGTGATCATCTAGATCATGCTGAAAGAGACTATCGAGGTAAGGCTGAACTTCCTAGTTTTAATGGTTTATTACGTATAGAAGATTTTCTCGATTGGATATTTTGATTATATGGACGTGTCAGATCATAAAAGGATAAAATTGGCAGCTTTTAAATTAAAATCTAGTACTTTTGCATAGTGGGAGCAATTATAACTCTCACGAGTCTGTCAAAACAAGGCGCTCATCTCATCATGGCCACGGATAAGACGTCTCCTTCGATCACGATTTCTCTCCAGTGATTATGAGCAGATTTTATTCTAGCAATATCAAAATTGCCGACAAGGAAATCGAACCGTCACAAATTACACAGAAGAATTCTAGCAGTTAGCTACACGAAACGATATGTCAGAATCTGAGTCACAGAAGGTTGCACGATTTTATAAGTGGGTTGTGACTGACAATTCAGGATCAATTTCAGATGTACCCAGTCGGGACTGTGGATGAAGCAGTTTAATTGGCGGGTAGGGCAGAAACACAACTTGTAAGAGCTCTTGCTCGTCTATATCCTTCAACTCGAACCCCCATGACAGGTCCCACGCAAGATCCAATGCTGCCACGAGGAAAAGACCCAGTACCTCAACTTCCTATAACAGCAAACCGTGATACGGGGAGCGGCTCATCCAGACCTCAACGTGCAGCACCCACAATAGCGAGTCCGATTAGGATTTCAAATCCTTATGCTCGGCCAAGGTCGAACAATTGTTACCGCTGTGGCCAATCAAACCACTTATCAAACACTTGTCCTCAACATCCCGCAGCACACTTGACTATAAACAAAGTGGGCACTGAAGATGAGGTCGCAGAAGAAGACCATGGCTTTGATGGAATGAACAAACCACTAAAGAAATAGTAGGTGGTGATGAAGTGACAGGCGAGGATCGTGGCGAATTTCTAGTTGTGAGGCGATTACTTTATGCCCCACAAAAGGAATTACATCCACAGCAACGCAATATATTTTGTACTCGGTGCATTGTTAAGGAAAAGGTCTGTGATGTGATCATAGACAGTGGTAGTAGCAAGAACATCGTCTCAAGAGTGATGGTGGACAAATTACAGCTACCAACGATGAAACATCCTTCTCCGTATTCAATTGGCTGGATAAAAAAAGGTGAATGAGACCAAGGTAATTGAACAATGCACTATCTCATTTTCAATTGGTAAAAATTATAAGGATCAAATACTTTGTGACGTGGTTGACATGAAAGCTTGTCATATGCTACTCAGTCGACCCTGACAGTCGGATCATGATACGATCCATTGGGGACGAGATAATGTCAACATATTTGTCAATGATAGTCGAAAAATAATCCTTACCTCTAAAGTACCAGAGAACCACCCTGAAGCCTCTAAAGTGGAGGGGAGTTCCCTCTTGACTATTCGGGATTTCATAGAGGAATCCAAGAAAACCAGCGAGGTATATGTCATAGTAGTGAAAGGTGAGGAAGAGGAACCCTCAAATGTAAGACGCGTATCCTAGTCCGTACTGTTCCGTCGAATCCCGCGATCCTTCCTGTCGAATTTCGGCAACCTGTGACTTATAATCGACGTTGCGATCGACCTTAAGCCTTATGCTGTAGATTTGAGTCGGCTTAAATCAAGACTTGTACCATTGCGACCGCACCGTCGCCGCGTCTCTCACACTGATCCGATACCCTGGCAGGAAGATGTGAGCCGGCGTTTATTTCGAAGAAAATGCCGCGCGTTTGCAATCCCAAGAGAATCTCTACAATATGTTAAATCAATCCCATCCATCACCTCATGTCAAGTACAAGCAACCCATGCTTTCTCTCTCCAAAGTCAACCCTTTCTCACCCTCTCTCTTACACACCCATGCTAGTCAAGTACACATCACCTCACCCATCACTCACATCCATCACTCTCTCCCTTTACATCCCATCTCTCCCTCTCTCTCTCTCTCATTTTCTCAACTCTATCCCAAGCAACAAGAGAGCTCACATCCAAGCTCTCTTCCATGTGAGAGAGTGCATGTGTGTGTCCCACCTTCCCATCCCAAATCCTCCATCCTAGCCTTTCACTTCTCATCTTCCACCATCAAAGTGAAGCTTAAGGAGGCCGGCATTTCAACGAACCGAGAAGATCAATGGTGGGTGCTTTTATAGGCTAGATTTTCATGTTCTTAGGATGGGCCAAGTGAGGCCTACCGATCAATGGTATGGATCTCACTTTGGACCCTTGATGTGGCCAATGGCCCACCTTGATACTTAAGATCATTCCATGACGAGGCCATTCTCCATGGACCCCATCATGATGTTTATTTTCTTGCATGAATAGGGTCATCTAGACCTTCTATTTTGGTGGAGAAAGGATCTCCACCATTGATTTTTAATTTGGTGGGCCCATATGCAATGGGACCCACTTGATGTATGTTTGAATGCAAGGAGGGCCCATAGTGTCGGGGTCCCTCCATCACACGTGTGTCCCACTTTTTCTCTCTCTCCCTCTCTTTTTATTTATTTATCTGTGTGTGATGATATGGCTGTATGGCCCACTTGGATGGACCCCGCCATGAAGCATGTATTGGATCCGAGTCATTTGTAGGTGAGGCCCACTTTCTATGTGTTGCTCCACATCACCTAGCCATGTGGTGGCCCACTGGGGCAGGGCCCACCCTATAACATTCTATACGCCGGAACGTCCAGTGTCCAGGGGACGCTGGACGTGAAACACAAATATCAGCTTGGTTAACAAGCCTTTTTGGTGGCCCACTTGTTTAGGCACCACCTTGATGAATGGATTCAATCCACGCCGTCCATCCTATTAACCATCTCATTTTAGGCGTTGAGCCGAAAAATGAGGTCAATCTGAGATTCTGGTGGGCCATTGCTTAGCAAACAGTGATCTCCACCGTTTAAAATTTTTTGAATTTTTCTACACACTGAAACAGGCCCAATATTGGGCTTGATAAACTTGTTATGGACTATGAAATCTAATGGTTAGAGTGGATTACCTTGAAGCGGGCCCCACACGTGAAAAACCATAGAAATACGGTTTTTTTTTTAAAAAAAAAAGGGAAAGAAGGGGCAGCGTCTGCTGCCACTGACACAGCAGCAGCACGCTGCTGCGTTTGACGGACGGCCAGCAGGGATCCACGGCTCCAGCCGTGGGCCCCACCTTGATGCTTATCTGTCATCCAAGCCGTTCATATGGTGGGCCCTTAGGGCAGCGGGCCACCCTCCAAATTTCAGCCTCATCCAAGACTCAGGTGGCCCACATCATGGGAAACAATGGGATTGAACGTTTGCCTTTGAAAACTCTTTCTGGGCCACAGAAGTTTCGGATCAATCTGAAATTTGTTTTTACCCTTCATCCAGGTCCATGCAACCTTATCAACGGTCTGGATGGAAAATAAATATTATGGTGGGCCCCATGTGGGACTCACACTGATTTATGGGTTTACTCCCACTGTCTAGTAGACGATGGAGCCCAACGTGATGTAAGTGTTTCATTTCCACCGTCCAGCAGATGGTGGGGCGCACCATGACTTATGTGTTTATCCACACTGTCCGCTGTCTGGACAGTGGACCCCGCTATGATGCTTGTGTTGCACCCCAACCGTCGATCCATTTTGCAAGCTCATTTTAAGGCATGAGCTAAAGAATGAGTCAGATATGTGGTTCAAGTGGGTCCTACCACTATTATTTGAAGTGAGGATCAATTGATCCTTTGGCATGATTTATATATATATATATATATGTATGTATTTGTGGCCATTTTTAAGGCCCACCTTGGCATTTATAAGGCCCGTGTTATGAGGCCCATTTGATATACATATGGGGCCCATTTGGTGTGGCCCATTTGAGATACATAAAGCCCATGTGATTAGGCCCATTCTGATATATTCTAAGGCCCATGGGTTATAGCCCATTGCAATGTACATAAGGCCTGTTGGTGAGGCCCATTAATGCGACTCATTTGATGAATGTAAAGCCCATGTGACTAGGCCCATTTTGATGTACCTAAGGCCCACAGGTCGAGGCCCAATGGGTTGTCCTTAAGGTCCATTGCAATGCGTGATTTCTCCATGGTTTGTGGCAGGCCATGCCTTGGGGAGCATTGTTGGTTTGACGTCCACATTGCAAGTATAATGTTGGTTAAATGTCCGCATTACGACTCTCCCTAAGGCCCATTGTTAGGTTGTACTTGTGGTGTGTAGGCCTTCTAGGCCCATCTGCATTGTAGGGATAATTCATCACTTTTTAACATGCTTAGTATAGCTCCATGATACATGTCCATACGCATCATATGTGTGCTTGATATGAGAAATGTTTGATCATAGCATAAGTCATTGGGCTATGACATTTACGGGACTCCTTATGAGACGGAGTGCCCCCACATGAGTGCGTGGTACGCACAGGATTACTGCATGATTTGACGATGTGACTCATGCATTCCGCATATGTGTGACTTGATCACTGCACGCCCTAGCGACATCAGGGCCGTGGCCTCCACAGGCACATCGTGGATGGTCGTATCGGATACCAAAAATATTGGCTCTAGCATTGTGGGCACTTAGGATGTCCTTGGGTGAAAGTCTCAGAACCTTTTTGGTACCAGGAGATGCTCCAATGTCTAGACCGAGTGGATACATGAGCGCCCGAGTGCCGAATACCAGTAGGCCGCGTCTCCCACTGTGTCGTGGTCGGTTGGAAGGGGGTGTGGCCTTATCCGCCCGAGTGAGGGGGCTATAAGCTAGGCTGAGTTTAACCAGCTCGTAAATGAGTCCGCTATCGACGAGCCGGGTAGGTATTGGCAGACTACTGGTCAGGCGGATAGTGAGGTCTATTCCACTTGCTCGACTGTGCAGCTAGGGAGGAGGCAGTCTGTGTGGAGTGTATTAGACCCCGGTGATATCCAGAGAGGAACTGTACTGATATGTGTACTTGATGAGGACTGACATGCTTGCTTCGCATCTCGCATATGACATTTGGCTACATAGGCCTCGCATTGCATGGCCTTGGTATGGCCGATAGCATTCATGTCTTGCATCATATAGCTTTGGTACAACTGATAGTATTCATGGACTTACCGCATATTTTCGCATTACTCTGATACTGTACACTTGGCGCTGGCCTTGCACACACACTTACACCACCCTTTAAGCTTTTGTAAGCTTATGCACGACCGTTACGTGCAGGTATCGTTGGACAGCAGCAGCGCTGAGGCAGGAGTGCGCATCAGTTTATTTTGAAGTTTTTTGATCACCCTGTATTTCCCTTTCTGCATTGTACTTAAAAGTTTTTGATATAGTGGATATGTGGTGATGTTGTTTTGTGACTTGGTTATGCTTATGGTTATGCTCTATTACAAAAAAAATTCCTACTGAAAATCCTCCTTGTAGGATCGCAGGATCGGAATCTGGCATGAGAGTGCCAGAATCCGAGAATGGGGTACTACGGAGGCTGTCGGCACCGGATTCGGCGATCGGAAATTTTGTGAGCCTGTTTTCTGAGTTTGGGACGTGACAAAAGTTGGTATCAGAGTATAACTTGGGAATACCTAAGGATCATATCACATATCTACTATGAACTTAGAATGAATAGGTTCCAAGCCCGAATAACTTCACGATTTTTTTTGACTTAGACCCTTAACGTTTATGCCTTCGAGAATTCTCAAGGCTAATAGGCCATTGTTCCTTCCTGTAGGACATAATAGCTAGAAGATCGACCCGAGCGAATCCTCCTCCGCCACCTGTGACTCTCGCTCCTCCACCAGCTACTGCTCCCGCCCTACCACCGGCTACTCCCGTTCCGCCACCGGATATTCCTGATTTTCAGCCTGAGGATGCCACTCCTTTACCTGAGACCGGTGCGGATCCGACCGTACCCGTGAGTGTCACCCAGGTGCAGCAGATGCTTCAGGCGATGACCGCTATTCTTCAGGGGCAGAGTAGGCATCCCACTGTTACACCGGCCGAGGCCGAGCAGGAGCGTGCGAGCGCCCTTCTCAAGGACTTCCGAAAGCACGATCCTCCGCGTTTTCGGGGTGAGCCTGACCTTACTGCAGCAGAGATATGGTGCTCCGAGGTGGAGAAGATATTTGACACCATGAGACGTACGACCCAGCAGCGTGTCCCATTAGCTGTATTCCTTCTCCAGGGTGAGGCTCAGCATTGGTGGGCATCTGTCGCCCGATCGGTAGCAGCTGATTTTGAGTGGACCTGGAGGACTTTGTAAACCGGTTTGACTAGAAGTTCTTTCCCCAGCATGTGCGACAGCAACGCGCATTAGAGTTTGAGACTCTGGTCCAGGGGGACATGACTGTATCCCAGTATGAGGTTCGTTTCGTCGCACTATCAAGATTCACGACATATCTTTTTGATGATGAGGGGCGAAAGGCCCGCCGTTTTGAGAACGGTTTGCGTCCTGCCCTTAGGAGTCGTGTGATCGGACACATGCTTTCGACTTTTGAGCAAATTGTGGAGAGGGCCCAGATTTATGGGTCAGATTGGGCCAATTTGCAGAGAGCCCGTGACCAGAGGGGAGGTCAGAAATGGAAGGCGCCCTCTGGTAGTTCCCAGCAGCAGCAGCATCGTTCACAGCAGCGACGCACGACCCGTCTGGCGTTCCGAGCATCGATAGTACCCCAGCACCACCATCGGGACCATTTACCGGTACTTGCTTTGGGCGCGATAGGACAGGACATCGCGTGCAGGAGTGTCCCCATTCGCAGCGGCAGCAGCCTAGGACACCGTATCAGCCTCCACGACAGCCACCACAGCAGCAGCAGCGACCGCAACACCAACTTCCAGGGCCTCCCCCAAAGCAGCAGAGGTAGCAGATCAGGCCGCCACAGCGGCAGCAGCATCAGCATCAGCAGAGACCTCAGAGGGGACCTGCACCTCCTCAGCAGGCCCAGGGTAGATTTTATGCCACAAAGCAGACCCTCGTTATCGGGAAGGGTCTTCGAGGTACTCTCCTGTTTCGCATGCATTGCACGTGTATTATTTGACTCTGGTGCATCGCATTCCTTTGTGGCCGCTGATTTCTGTCGATCGACCGGTTTGCCGATGGAGTCTGCCCGTGAGGGTTTGTCAGTATCGACGCCCTTAGGAAAGACTGCAGTATTAGACCGATTTTACTCGTCTTGCCCCGTTCTGATTGGGAATATCTTTTTACCTGCGGACCTATTCGTATTGCTGATGTACGAGTTTGAGGTCATCCTGGGCATGGATTGGCTTGCCGAGTACCACACTATATTGGACTGCTTCCCGAGGACAATCACGTTCTATATACCCGGTGTGCCAGAGTTCCAGTTTGTTGCCGAGCCTAGAGGAGAGCTTCTTTCTTGCCTATTATCATGTACCGTTGAGGAGTCATCTACCTTGAGTATCGACCAGCTGCCAGTCGTTTATGGTTTTCCCAATGTGTTCCAGGAGATTCCGTGGTTACCACCTCGTTGGTACATTGAGTTCCAGATTGATCATGTGCCTAGTACCGCACCTATTTCGAAGGACCCATATCGTATGGTACCGTTGGAGTTACAGGAACTATAGAAGCAATTGGACGAGTTGCGCGAGTTAGGCTTTATCTGTCTAAGCAGTTCACCATGGGGAGCGCCGGTACTCTTCGTGAAGAAGAAGGATGGCTCATTGAGGCTTTGCGTAGATTACCGCGAGCTCAACAAGGTCACAATCAAGAACAAGTACCCGCTTCCGAGGATCGATGATTTGTTTGATCAGCTGCAGGAGGCGCAGTTCTTTTCGAAGATAGACTTGCGGTCCGGTTATCATCAGGTTCGGGTTCGAGATGAGGATATCCCGAAGACAGCCTTCAGGACTCGCTACGGTCATTTTGAGTTCCAAGTCATGTCCTTCGGACTGACCAATGCGCCCGCAGTGTTCATGCAGTTGATGAACGAGGTCTTCCGTCCGTATCTCGACCAGTTTGTTGTGGTGTTCATCGACGACATTCTGATCTATTCGAGGACCCGTGAGGAGCATGAGCGGCATCTGGAGATTACATTGCAGACCCTCCGTGCACACCAGCTTTACGCGAAGCTGGAGAAGTGCGAGTTCTGGCAGGAGGAGGTGAAGTTCCTCGGTCATGTGGTGACGAGGCAGGGTGTCGCAGTGGACCCCTCAAAGATTGATGCCGTGCGTCAGTGGGGCTAGTCTATAAACGCATCCGAGATCCACAGTTTTCTTGGTTTGGCGGGTTACTACCGACGTTTTATTGAGGGATTCTCTCGCATTGCAGCCCCGTTGACCAGGTTGACCCGGAAGGGTGCCGAGTTCGTGTGGAGCGACGCTTGTGAGCAGGCATTTATGGAGCTGAAGGACCGCCTCACGTCTGCTCCTGTCCTCACTCTTCCCTCTGGGAGTGATGGATTTGTTGTATTTACCGATGCCTCGCGAGTTAGCTTGGGTGCTGTCCTGATGCAGCACGGGAAGCCGGTGGCTTATGCGTCTCGCCAGCTCAAGGTCCATGAGCTGAACTACCCCACGCATGATTTGGAGCTGGCAGCAGTTGTCTTCGCACTGAAGGTGTGGAGGCACTATCTTTATAGGGTTAGGTTCAAGCTCTTCTCCGACCACAAGAGCTTGAAGTATCTGTTCTCTTAGTCCGAACTAAACATGAGGCAGAGGCGTTGGATGGAGCTCCTGAAGGACTATGATTTTGACCTCCAGTACCACCCAGGTAAGGCGAACGTGGTGGCAGATGCCCTCAGCCATCAACCACGAGGCCTGGTGGCACACATGATGATTCAGGAGTGGAGGATGCTCGAGGATATAGCAGTATACGACTTCGAGTTTAGTCTATAGTCTTCTATCGTCCAGCTATCGAGTCTGTCGATTCAACCCTCTCTTGTCGCAAGGGTGATTGAGGCTCAGCAGACAGACGAGTCATTACATGATTACCAAGCAGAGGCAACATCTAAGAGTCAGACAGATTGACAGATTGGTTCTGATGGTGGACTTCGCTTCAGAGGCCGATTATGTGTTCTGGATATACCTGAGTTACAACGAGATCTTGTGACCGAGGCACATCGATCACGATTTTCTATCCACCCCGGCTCGATGAAGATGTATCGCGATATGAGGCATCGGTATTTTTGGTCGGGAAGCGCCAGATAGCCAGTGGCCGAGTGTGACACATGCCAGCGTATCAAGGCCGATCATCAGAGACCCCCTGGTCTATTGCAGCCATTGAGCGTCCTGACGTGGAAGTGGGAGCACATATCTACCGATTTTGGCATACGGACCGTCTGACGAAGTCGGCACACTTTCTTGCGATTCGTGAGACTTGGCATACGGACCGGCTCACCAAGATGTTTGTTGATGAGATCGTGAGACTACACGGTGTTCCTGTCTCGATCGTTTCAGACCGAGACCCAAGGTTCACGTCTCAGTTTTTTAGGAGCTTTCAGATGGTGATGGGGTCTGTTTTACAGTTCAGCACCTCGTATTATCCACAAATCGATGGGCGGACCAAGAGGGTCAACCAGATCCTTGAAGATATTCTTCAGGCTTGCGTGATTGATTTCTCAGGTAGCTGGGACGAGCACATGTGATTAGTTGAGTTCGTGTACAACAACAGCTATCACGTGACCATTGGCATGGCTCCTTTTGAGGCATTATATGACAGATTGTGTAGATCTCCGAGTTGTTGGACCGAGGTTGGAGAGCGGCATCTCCTAGGTCCCGAGCTTGTGTAGCAGACATCAGAGGTCATCGACATCAACAGGCAGAGGATGCACACAGCTCAGAGCCGGCAGAAGAATTTTACTGATTGTCGGCATCATCCCTTGGATTTTGTCGTTGGGACCATGTGTATCTTAAGGTCTCACCCATGAAGGGTGTGGTTTATTTTGGAGCGAAGGGCAAGCTCGCCCCGAGATTTATAGGACCTTTCGAGATCACCGGGCGCGTCGGCGCCGTGGCCTATCAGCTTACCTTGCCATCTCAGTTGTCTGGCGTCCACGACGTTTTCCACGTCTCTATGTTGAGGAAGTGTGGGTCAGACATCGTGCCTGTTATTGATTGGCAGTCGTTGGAGGTTCGTGAGGACGCTTCTTACATTAAGCAGCCAGTTTGTATCCTCGATCGAAAGTCATTCCCTTAGTGAAGGTGCAGTGGGGCCATCATAACATGGATGAGGCATCTTGGGAGCGCGAGGAGGAGATTCATGAGCGCTATCCCCATCTTTTCGATGTTTGATTGTATGATGATATGTCGTGTTTTGATTATATATGATGTTATATTTCCTATTCCCTTAAGAGTTATGTTGAGTTATGATGGTAGTGCAAATTTCGAGGACGAAATTTCTTATTAGGTGGGGAGAGCTGTAAGACCCGTATCCTAGTCCGTGCTGTTCCGTCGAATCCCGCGATCCTTCCTGTCGAATTTCGGCAACCTGTGACGTATAATCGACGTTGCGATCGACCCTAAGCCTTATGCTGTAGATTTGAGTCGGCTTAAATCAAGACTTGTACCATTGCGACCGCACCGTCGCCGCGGTTCCGACGCCGCGTCTCTTGCATTGATCCGATACCCTGGCAAGAAGATGTGAGCCGGAGTTTATTTTGAAGAAAACGCCACGCGTTTGCAATCCCAAGAGAATCTCTACAATATGTCAAATCAATCCCATCAATCAATCCCATCCATCACCTCATGTCAAGTACAAGCAACCCATGCTTTCTCTCTCCAAAGTCAACCCTTTCTCACCCTCTCTCTTACACACCCATGCTAGTCAAGTACACATCACCTCACCCATCACTCACATCCATCACTCTCTCCCTTTACATCCCATCTCTCCCTCTCTCTCTCTCTCGCTCATTTTCTCAACTCTATCCCAAGCAACAAGAGAGCTCACATCCAAGCTCTCTTCCATGTGAGAGAGTGCATGTGTGTGTCCCACCTTCCCATCCCAAATCCTCCATCCTAGCCTTTCACTTCTCATCTTCCACCATCAAAGTGAAGCTTAAGGAGGCCGGCATTTCAACGGACCGAGAAGATCAACGGTGGGTGCTTCTATAGGCTAGATTTTCATGTTCTTAGGATGGGCCAAGTGAGGCCTACCGATCAATGGTATGGATCTCACTTTGGACCCTTGATGTGGCCAATGGCCCACCTTGATACTTAAGATCATTCCATGACGGGGCCATTCTCCATGGACCCCATCATGATGTTTATTTTCTTGCATGAATAGGGTCATCTAGACCTTCTATTTTGGTGGAGAAAGGATCTCCACCATTGATTTTTAATTTGGTGGGCCCATATGCAATGGGACCCACTTGATGTATGTTTGAATGCAAGGAGGGCCCATAGTGTCGGGGTCCCTCCATCACACGTGTGTCCCACTTTTTCTCTCTCTCCCTCTCTTTTTATTTATTTATCTTTGTGTGTGATGATATGGCTGTATGACCCACTTAGATGGACCCCGCCATGAAGCATGTATTGGATCCGAGTCATTTGTAAGTGAGGCCCACTTTCTATGTGTTGCTCCACATCACCTAGTCATGTGGTGGCCCACTGGGGCAGGGCCCACCCTATAACATTCTATGCGCCTGAACGTCCAGCGTCCAGGGGACGCTGGACGTGAAACACAAATATCAGCTTGGTTAACAAGCCTTTTTGGTGGCCCACTTGTTTAGGCACCACCTTGATGAATGGATTCAATCCACGCCGTCCATCCTATTAACCATCTCATTTTAGGCGTTGAGCCGAAAAATGAGGTCAATCTGAGATTCTGGCGGGCCATTGCTTAGCAAACAGTGATCTCCACCGTTTAAAATTTCCTAGATTTTTCTACACGCTGAAACAGGCCCAATATTGGGCTTGATAAACTTGTTATGGACTATGAAATCTAATGGTTAGAGTGGATTACCTTGAAGTGGGTCCCACACGTGAAAAACCATAGAAATACGATTTTTTTTTAAAAAAGGAAAAGAAGGGGCGGCGTCTGCTGCCACTGACACAGCAGCAGCACGCTGCTGCATTTGACGGACGGTCAGCAGGGATCCATGGCTCCAGCCGTGGGCCCCACCTTGATGCTTATCTGTCATCCAAGTCGTTCATATCGTGGGCCCTTAGGGCAGCGGGCCACCCTCTAAATTTCAGCCTCATCCAAGACTCAGGTGGCCCACATCATGGGAAACAATGGGATTGAACGTTTGCCTTTGAAAACTCTTTCTGGGCCACAGAAGTTTCGGATCAATCTGAAATTTGTTTTTACCCTTCATCCAGGTCCATGCAACCTTATCAACGGTCTGGATGGAAAATAAATATTATGGTGGGCCCCATGTGGGACTCACACTGATTTATGGGTTTACTCCCACTGTCTAGTAGACGATGGAGCCCAACGTGATGTAAGTGTTTCATTTCCACCGTCCAGCAGACAGTGGGGTGCACCATGACTTATGTGTTTATCCACACTGTCCGCTGTCTGGACAGTGGACCCCGCCATGATGCTTGTGTTACACCCCAACCGTCGATCCATTTTGCAAGCTCATTTTAAGGCATGAGCTAAAGAATGAGTCAGATATGTGGTTCAAGTGGGTCCTACCACTATTATTTGAAGTGAGGATCGGTTGATCCTTTGGCATGATTTATATATATATATATATATATATATATATATATATATATATATGTATGTATGTATTTGTGGCCATTTTTAAGGCCCACCTTGGCATTTATAAGGCCCGTGTTATGAGGCCCATTTGATATACATATGGGGCCCAATTGGTGTGGCCCATTTGAGATACATAAAGCCCATGTGATTAAGCCCATTCTGATATATTCTAAGGCCCATGGGTTATAGCCCATTGCAATGTACATAAGGCCTGTTGGTGAGGCCCATTAATGCGGCTTATTTGATGAATGTAAAGCCCATGTGACTAGGCCCATTTTGATGTACCTAAGGCCCACGGGTCGAGGCCCAATGGGTTGTCCTTAAGGTCCATTGCAATGCGTGATTTCTCCATAGTTTGTGGCAGGCCATGCCTTGGGGAGCATTGTTGGTTTGACGTCCACATTGCAAGTATAATGTTGGTTAAATGTTCGCATTACGACTCTCCCTAAGGCCCATTGATAGGTCGTACTTGTGGTGTGTAGGCCTTCTAGGCCCATCTGCATTGTAGGGATAATTCATCACTTTTTAACATGCTTAGTATAGCTCCATGGTACATGCCCATATGCATCATATGTGTGCTTGATATGAGGAATGTTTGATCATAGCATAAGCCGTTGGGCTATGACATTTACGGGACTCCTTATGAGACGGAGTGCCCCCACATGAGTGCGTGGTACGCACAGGATTACTGCATGATTTGACGATGTGACTCATGCATTCCGCATATGTGTGACTTGATCACTGCATGCCTTAGCGACATCAGGGCCGTGGCCTCCACAGGCACATCGTGGATGGTCATATCGGATACCGAAAATATTGGCTCTAGCATTGTGGGCACTTAGGATGTCCTTGGGTGAAAATTTCAGAACCTTTTTGGTACCAGGAGATGCTCCAACGTCTAGACCGAGTGGATACATGAGCGCCCGAGTGCCGAATACCAGTAGGCCGCGTCTCCCACTGTGTCGTGGTCGGTTGGAAGGGGGTGTGGCCTTATCCGCCCGAGTGAGGGGGCTATAAGCTAGGCTGAGTTTGACCAGCTCACAAATGAGTCCGCTATCGACGAGCCGGGTAGGTATTGGCAGACTACTGGTCAGGCGGATAGTGAGGTCTATTCTACTTGCTCGACTGTGCAGCTAGGGAGGAGGCAGTCTGTGTGGAGTGTATTAGACCTCGGTGATATCCAGAGAGGAACTGTACTGATATGTGTACTTGATGAGGACTGACATGCTTACTTCGCATCTCGCATATGACATTTGGCTACATAGGCCTCGCATTGCATGGCCTTGGTATGGCCGATAGCATTCATGTCTTGCATCACATAGCCTTGGTACAGCTGATAGCATTCATGGACTTACCGCATATTTTTGCATTACTCTGACATTGTACACTTGGCGCTGGCCTTGCACACACACTTACACCACCCTCTAAGCCTTTATAAGCTTATGCACGACCGTTGCGTGCAGGTAGTGTTAGATAGCAGCAGCGCTGAGTTTATTTTGGAGCTTTTTTATCACATTGTATTTCCTTTTTCATATTGTAGTTAAAAGTTTTTGATATAGTGGATATGTGGTAATATTGTTTTGTGACTTGGTTATGCTTATGGGTATGCTCCATTAAAAAAAATTCTTATTGAAAATCCTCCTTGTAGGATCCCAGGATCGGAATCTGGCATGAGAGTGCCGGAATCCGAGAATGGGGCACTACGGAGGCTATCGGCACCGGATTCGGCGATCGGAAATTTTGTAAGCCCGTTTTCCGAGTTTGGGAAGTGACATCAAACATCCATCCAAGTCTAAGACTGTTGCTAAACGAATTCAAAGAAGTCTGGCCTGATGATTTACCTGATGGATTGCCCACATGAGGGACATCCAACATCACATAGACCTCGTCCCTGGGGCTAGCCTACCCAACCGCCCTTATTATCGGATGAGTCTAAAGGAGTATGAGATACTTCAGGGGTAAGTAGAGGAATTGATCCATAAGGGTCTCTTGAGAGAGAGAGAGAGAGATAGAGCATGAGCCCATGTGTCGTACTAGCATTATTAATGCCCAAAAAAGATGGAAGTTGGCGCATGTGTGTCGATAATCGGGCAATCAACAAAATTACCATCAAGTATCGGTTCCCAATACCACGGTTGGACAACATGCTTAATATGCTAGAAGGGGCCAAGGTGTTCTCTAAAGTAGATCTAAGGAGCGGGTACCATCAGATTCGTATCCGACCCGGTGATTAGTGGAAAACAACATTTAAGACTAGGAATGGTTGTATAAGTGGCTGGTCATGCCCTTCAGCATATCGAATGCACCAAGTACTTTTATGTGTTTAATGAATTAAGTTTTAAAACCGTTTACTGATCGATTTGTGGTAGTATATTTTGATGACATATTGATATATAACCAAGATGAGGCGGAGCACAGGAAACATCTCAGGCAAGTGTTATAGGTCCTATAAATTAACAAGTTGTACCTCAACTTGAAGGAGTGTAGTTTTTTAATTGATAGCCTGTTGTTTCTAGGATTTGTTGTAACGTCTATAAGCATTCGTGTGGACGATGAAAAGGTACAAGTTATTAGGGAATGACCAATCCCGACAAACATTTATGAGGTGAGGAGTTTTCACGAGTTGACGACTTTCTATCGTCAATTTGTGCGAGATTTTAGTACTATAGTCGCGCCTAACAGATTGCATGAAAAAAGGACTGTTCCAGTGAACCGATAAAGCTGATAAGAGCTTTCATGAGATCAAGCATCGTTTGTCTACAATACCGGTCTTGGTATTTCCTAATTTCGACAAATTATTTGAGGATGAGTGTGACGCTTCATACATCGGAATTGGAGGAGTATTATCACAGGAAGGCAGACCGATAGCCTTCTAAAGTGAGAAGCTCAGCGAAGCCCGAAAGAAGTGGTCGACTTATGAGCTTGAGTTGTACACAGTTGTTCAGGCACTGCGATATTGGCGGCATTATCTAATTCAAAGAGAGTTTGTTCTGTACACTGACCATCAAGCATTAAAGTTTATTAATAGTCAGATTAACATAAATCGTGTGCATGCTAGACAGGTTACGTTTTTACAGGAATTCATGTTCGTTCTGAAGCACAAGTCAGGGCAGCAGAACAAGGTAACTGATGCACTTAGCTGTCGTGCATCACTACTTGTTACGATGAGCAACGAGGTGGTCGGCTTCGACTGTCTCAAGGAGCTGTATGCCGAGGATGAGGACTTCAAAGATTCTTGGATGAAGTGCCAAGAAGGTCACCCCAGTGATCTTCATATACAGGACGATTTTCTTTTCAAAGGGAATTGATTGTGCATCCCTAAAGTTCTCTGAGAGAGTAGATTATTCAGGAGCTACATGAAGGTGGCCTCGGTGGACACATGGGGCGAGAAAAGACACACGCTCTTGTAGAAGAGCGGTATTACTGGCTGCAATTAGTACGTCATGTGGGAAAAGCCGTATAACATTATCATATTTGTCAGATCTCCAAGGGGCAATCTCAGAATATGGGCCTCTACACCCCGTTACTTATGCCTGACGGTCCTTGGGAGGATTTATCAATGGACTTTATGCTTGGTCTCCCACGAACACAATGCGGCATGGATTCGGTGTTCGTGGTGGTAGATCATTTCTCCAAGATGGCGCAATTTATCCCATGCAAGAAGACCCTCGATGCAACACACGTGGCGAATCTATTTTTTAGAGAGGTTGTACGGCTACACGGGGTCCTCAAAACCATTACTTCCGATCGTGACACGAAGTTCATTAGCCACTTTTGACAGACTTTATGGAATTGATTCGATACACGACTTCAATTTAGTAGTGCTTACCACCCACAAACCGATGGGCAGACCGAAGTTGTGAATCGCACGTTGGGAAACATCCTTCGCTGTATTTAAGGAGAAAAACCGAAGCAGTGAGATTTGGCCTTGTCTCAAGCAGAGTTTGCATTCAATAACATGGTGAACCGCTCGACAGGGAGATCATTGTTCCAAATTATCTACAAACGAGTGCCTCGCCACACACTTGACTTGGTTCCCTTACCCAAGCACCCAGGCACGAGCATTGTAGCAGAACATATGACAGACAAGATCATGAGCATCCATACAGAAGTGCAGACCAAGCTACATGCCTCTAATGAGAAGTACAAGGAATAAGCGGACAAGTATCGGCGACAAAAAGTGTTTGAGGTGGGTGGCCGCGTTATGGTCCATCTGCGCAAAGAGAGATTTCCGACCGGAATGTACAAGAAGTTGAAAAATAAGAAGATTGGACCCGTCCCAATTATTCGAAAGATCAATGACAACGCTTATGTTGTTGATCTTCTATATGACATGACGATCTCACGGACTTTCAACGTCGCGGACCTGACCGAGTATCATGAACTAGAGCAGGATGAGAACTTGAGGACGAGTTCTTTTGAAGTGGAGGGGACTGATGTAGAGCCAGTCGCCGACAGTTTCATAGCCAAGATGGATCAGAAAAGGCCCGGTCGACAACAAAAGTGATCCGGACTATCAGACCTCAGATCGGGCGTATCTCACAATCTAGAATGAGTTATCGGGCGTAAAATATATTATTTTGGGGTAGAATGAGCTACTTTAGCCAACCAACCTTGCGCAGCCCGGAATTGCGAAAAACCCCTAGATCGACGGTCGTTTCCCTGTTTTAATTTCGTTTTTACTATAAATAGTAAGTTTTAGTTTGATTATAACTCTTCATCCGTCTGGCTTTAGGAGTTGTGCCCAACGTGAAAAGAGCTTGGAATAATTAGGAGAACAGGTTGGTGAAGCTAAATAGGACACTTACTATTTTTGGCTGAAAACCTTGTGCACTAGTAGACATCACGGCCATCTATAAATAGTAAGTTTACTATTTATAGTCGGATTCTAGGAGTTTTAGTTGTAGTTTGATTCTGATTTCTTTCCCATTGCTTGGTACCCCTATTTAAAGGGTTGTGAACTCGTTTTTATTCATAAATTAATTAATTTCGAATTTATTTCTATTTTCTGCTTTCTTTCCTCGTGGATTTGAGAAGTCTCTGTGAGGAGTCCAGAGAAGCTCCGTGGATTTGGAGTAGTTATCCTCATCACGTTCATCCCTGCGTAAGTGTGTGTATTGACGTGGGTGTATACTAACAAGCTAACCCAAAAAAGAAAGAAAGAAAAAAAAAAAAGGTGGGCCACATTTTTAAACTGAGTACTGATTGGTCTTCTTCTTCTTCTTCTTCTTCTTTTTTTCTCGTCCATTTGCTTAACAGGCAAGCGGTCTATCTGATAATTGCACCCAATGATTTTTGGGGAAAGACATGGTACCACTGATCGACCGGATGAATGGTCCAGATCTCACACGTGTACGTACTTCTATATGCACATTTGCCCCAAATTGACACTAGTATTTCTCACTGCTTACATCTCTTCACCAACGAATGAGACGTAGTGGCATAGAAATACCCTGTCAAACACCTGTGGCCAACCTGATGAGTGTACGTAGCCCACATGATTTCGTGCTAACAAACAGTTAACATTGGTCCCACTTGAGGTTTAAAATGGCCTGTTTTGACTGTCTGGACAATTTAATTTTTGGTCTATCCAGGCCCATTAAATATTCCACCTATAGAATTAGCCGTTCTGAGCTCAGCCACCTGTACAGCAATGACATGGAGGAACATGGAATTCTGAATTGGCCTGACTAATCCAAATGCTAGGAAAATCTTCCAACACTCCAACATCACGTGACGCACAAAATATCTAATTCACCAAAATTACAATCGAATCATTTTGTATCTAGGCCAGGCAATGGACAGCCGGGGCCTGGATTTTGAGCTGGTCAGGCTGGACTTAATTTAAGCTCAAATCTGTTCAAAATTTTGATTTAAGTAGGCCCATTGCCTGCCTTCATTATATCCAAATCCAACCATATCCAATCGAGAGGAAATATGTATTCACACTATTAGCATGCAAGTAGGTATAGCAGATGCAAAACATAAAGAGAGGAAGTGAATTGCCAGAAGGAGAAAATGAAATGATCAGAAGTTTCGAAATGGATGGTAGTTGTGGTAGGTGTGTGGCTTCATTGTGATGTGTAAGTACCATCCAACCTATTGGATGTGCATCACCATATTAGTCCTAGATCCCAGAACATAGGTAACACCAAAGAGAATAATGGAGGAAATGGGGAAGGTAACACCTACAATGGAAACTTTCTAATGGAATATGGGGCCCACCGTGTTGTTCATATGCCATCCAACCCATTTATCACCACTATTTATCACCACTAGGATGAAGAGACAAACAAAAACTCAGGCCATTGAGAAACACAAGCATTCTAAACCATGTGAATGTATTATAAGTTCTAGACATGATCATACATTAATTGCTCCCTATGGTGTATCTCATGAAATTTTGGATCATGATTATGATTTGGGTCCATAGTGAAAATGAGAGGGCATAACCAACTCTTTTCTTTTCTTTTCTTTTTTTTCTTTTTTTAAAAGAGAAAAAATATATATAACCACTAAGCGATCTGAACAAATGGAAGCTATGAAGCATACGTTGGATGGGGTGATGGACAGCACTGAGGCGGTCAGCTACCACATTTCCTTCCCAGGACCGGTATATGGTCCAATTGTCAAAACCTGCTAGAAGTTTCCTGCAGCTTGCAACTAGAATGCTGGCCTCCCGGCTTAGGTCCCACTCGCCATTGATTGTGCTGATCACTGCGAGGGAGTGACCTTAATCTCTATCAATTTCTTCCTGGTGATCCTAGCTAACTATAATCCACGAAAGAGAGTGTAAAATTCTGCCATGTAATTGGAGCACCATTTGTAAGAATCACAAAAGGCAACTATAGATTTTCCATAACCTTCCCTAATTATTGCACTTAATCATTCAACATAATCCAGCCCAACTTGGCAGGGGACCCATTTCACCAGATTTACCATGGGTTCATTAATAATTACACCAATTTGGTTCCTGTCCTTTGTTTTTGACAGTGGATCATTAGTTTTGGACAGCTGCGCACAGCCAATTCATATAATGGATTCCTGATGTTCTCAGCCTACACTACTAAAACGTACAGTAATTATCATACTTTACTAGTGCATCAATATATTTTGTAGAGATTTTACATCATATATATAGCAGAGATGTACGTAAGAAAACACACAACAATAAGCCTTGTCCCAGAAATAAAATACTAGGGAAACGGCATGAGAGATTGAAGAGGTGATCAGCAGCACACATGAAAAGATCCTGTTCGCTCATCAGGTGGGACACATAGTGAAAATGCCCTCTCTTGGAAGCTTGTTAGGTCCGGAAAAAAAGGCTCAGATTAAATCCATAAAGGAAAGAAAAGAGCAGTGAGGTTGCCGTCCTGCTTAAAAACAATCTCCTGTGTTCACACTCCGTACTTGCCACTTATATATACTCTTTTAGCAAAAGACTACCTAACATAAGTTTTCTATTTTCAATGGAGAAGCCGTTAATATTTTAACAAGTCTTGAATCTTTGATACTGCCTGCCCATCATCTTTTCTCTGACCATCCGTTGATTAGCCTGACTCCTGGTTCGGGGCATCTTCAAGGAGAACCACATGACAAATGGCTCAGATCTCTTACAATTGTGCCATATATATGGGCATGTGTGGGCCACTTCGTTCTCTCCTTTGTGAATCGAACTCGGCAATTCTCAGTATAAGCTCAAAGAGAGCACATGGAGATGCAGGGATCATTGACTTTGTAGAATTGCTCCCCAAAGAAAACCCGAAGCAGCCAATGCGATGTACATGTAACTGCTGTGCTAAGGATCCTTGACTTAAAAAACAAAAAAAAAAAAAAAAAAAAAAAAAAGAAGATCATTGAATTTTACATGGATTGAAAATTTCTAGTACCTGCCCGAAAAATTTAGTAATGTACATTTGCCGTATCAATGAAAAAACATGTTTGTTGAAAAAAAAAAAAAGCCTTTCCCTTCCACGGCCGTCGCCAACAGTAGGAACTCTTTCGTTGTTACCCTCTTCTGTACACATGCTATAATATTATGGAAATCCAGACCGTCAAGTCATCGTTCGAAGATATTGCGAAAAAAGGTACAATAGGAATAGAATGGTTACCATCTGGTTTTGACCTTTCAATTTGGGCCAGTCACTATTTTAATTTCAACAATCCATTTGATAGTCATCAATTTGCGTGGTTGTGGATGAGTGCCACACTCACGAGAACGAGTCACTACCATTTTCAAAATGAATGTTAAATAGCCCTTCTTTGGTTTGGCAGGTGAAAAGCTAGCCTGTTGGGTCGGGCGCAACTCACACCGGTTGGGTCGGGCTGAAGATCAACCCAAGCCCACCCACCCCGAGTTCCCCTGTCCTTGACCTAACCTAACCCAATGCAATGAACTTGGGATGGGTTAGTGGTCTAGTGGTAGAATAGCACACTGCCACAGTACAAACTCCGGTTCGATTCCCCGGCTGGTGCAGTTCTTTTCTATTGGGTCCTTATCCTTGCCGTCGTAACATATCCTATACAGAGGAATTTCCCTTAATCTCTCTAATAGAGCCCAACCCCGTTTTATCCAAAAGAAAACGACCCTTGACTAGTCTGGGGAGATTAGACACCTTCCGGAAGAATTGGTTAGCTTGCGATGATCTACCCTGTTTAGCCATACCATCTGTCGGGCCATTAGCCTCTATTGGGATTTGGGAGATTCGAAATGTACCTCTATTACCTAAGACTCCTAATTCTGGACAGCCAGTATTTTTATTTCCAGGTGCTTGAGGACTTCCCAATAATGCACTCTACCATAATCAGATTCAATATTGAGCACTCTGTTTAACCCAAGAGTGACGCAAAATACCATGCCATCGAAAACGGCCAGTAGCTCAGCCCTACTGTTAGAAGCGTTCCCGTAACCGCTGACGAAAGCGAAAATCAAATGGCCATGACTATCACCCCCTGCTGGCCCTAGGTTCGAAAGCGCAGACCCATCAACATTTAGCTTAAACCAGCCCACTTTGGGCTTGATCCATTTGACAATATCGAATTTCGGAGTAGGGCGAGGTGGATGAGCCTGATGAAAGGCCGAAGGATCTGAAGGGGACTACTCTGATTACGAAGGAACAAGGACATCATCCACCATTTAGCTCTACTAAAAACACCTGGGACTGAGATGACTCACTCGTCGAATCTTGCCTCGTTCCTGGCCCTTCAAATTTTCCATAGAATGAAAGCAGGGGCTAAACAGATGAGAATAGAAGCATTACTGTGAGGAAGAGGCCTCTACCACCACCAGTTGAGCCGGTCCTGGACTGTTAGATGGTGGAACAGGGAAATCCCAAAAAGATCTATGAGTTGAATCCAAATTCTGTCTGCTAGACTCTCGTCCTTGAAGAGATGCGATTGCGATTCTGGTTGAGGTCCGACACCCAGATTGTCCCCACAACATACACATTTCGAAGCTAAGAGAACCCTTTCCTTTGAATGCTCACATCGACTGGCATGGTCCCCTGCAGTAACCTCCACATGAAAGTGGAGATCTTTGGAGGGATCTTCTGATGCCACAACCACTTGACCCAGATTTTCTGAGGGGCTGCTGCCTTAAGCTTCGCCAAGCCAAGCCCACAAAGAGCTCTCCATCAACTGAATCTAACCAAACGCATCTGTCTTCAGTTGGGGAGGTACATATACCTGCTGAACATGGGCCTGGATCCAATCAGGAAGAACTGCAGGAGCCGCCAACTTTAGACCGTCTTCACTAAGGAAACCAGCAACCTGCAGGTCCCTGAGATCAGGCGGGATATCAATAGAGGGGATCGTGTCCAAGAGACCCAGTCTGGTCCAGTTGCACTGCCACATATTGCAGTTCTCATGGCCCACTTCCCATTAGACGTTCCCACCAGAATTTTCCAGATTGGAGAGGCGGAAGTGGTGAGTCTTCTGCTGCCGATAGAAACTCCAGAATTCGTGTACTTTGAATGCATGAAATTTGCCCACAGGCTGCCAATATCCTTCCCAAATCTAGCCCCCCATGCCATCTTCAAGTGAAGAGCTTTCATTACCTTTTTCAACTTCTCGATACCTAACCCACCCTCATCCTTTGGCATGGAAATAGAGCTCCAATTTTTCCAATGCAGCTTCTTTTTACCATCTCGCCAACCCCATAAGAAGTTTGCAAATGATTTTTCCATAGTTTTCAGCACTTTCGCTAGAATCACCATAGCGGACATGGTGTGGATCGGGATGGCGCTAAGAACGGAAGATATCAAGGCCAATCTCCCATCCTGAGAAAGGATCCTAGCGTTCCAACCTTGGACCTTGGCCACCATCTTTTCAATTTACGGGCTAAATACACTGCTCTTAACTCTCCCTTTCAAAATAGGGACCCCCAGGTATGAGAAGCCACCAACAAATTTGGTGAAGCCTAGTGTTCTTTCAATGTTTCTAATCCTGCCGACGGGCAGCTTTGCAGAACAGTGGAACGAACTCTTCCTTATGTTCACTTTCTGCCCAGAGACCGACTGATAATTTGTGATGAACGCACGCACCACATCCAACGATTTGTAGGAGCCGTTGAGGAATAGAACCATGTCATTTGCATAAAGCAGGTGGGAGATTTGAATATAGCCTTGCTTGAGTTTAAACGGCTTACACAACCTGCTAACTACTAGCCTAGAGAACCCCCCTGCTAAAAACTTCGGCTGTGAGAATGAAGAAACTGGGAGAAAGGGGATTGTCGTGCCTCAAACCCCTTGAGGATTTAAAGAAACCTCAACTCTCTCTATTAATTAGGACCGAGAACCAGTTGTTGTTCTAACAAGATTCCACCATCTTCACCCGGCTGGCACTAAACCCAAAATTAACTAGAACTTGCTTCAGGAAACACCATTCAACTCTATTATAGGGCTTCTCCATGTCAAGCTTCAAAACTAGGTTCACCCCCACGAACCTTTCTATCTATATCTCCGAATATTTCTTGACTGAGGACGATGTTTTCGATAATAAAGGCCCCTTGCTCCAGAGAAATCAACTTCGGGAGAAGAGGGCCAAGCCTGTTGACAATAATCTTGGTGAATATTTTGTATAAGTAGTTGCAGAGACTAATTGGTCGAAAATCAGCAAAGGATCGATTTGGGACCCGCCGCTTTAGGCACTCAACAGACGAGTGTGGATGTGAAGGCCCTGAGAATACTGCCCCTTTGAAGAACTCCACAACGACTTTGTGGATATCATTCCCTCCTATGTTCCAACAACCAGCAAAAAATGCACCAGAGATACCATCTGGATGGGGAGCGCCATCCTTAGGAAGGGCGAAAACCGATCTTCTGACCTCCTCCGTCCAAGTAAAAGAAAATGGACCCCTTCTCTTCATCATATCCGTCGAGCGGTGGTGGGTCCTCGTCATCCCCTCCATCCACCGAAGCTCTAATAGATAGGTCAAGAACCAGCTTGCTCAAGCT
This sequence comes from Magnolia sinica, assembly GCF_029962835.1. NCBI lineage: Eukaryota > Viridiplantae > Streptophyta > Magnoliopsida > Magnoliales > Magnoliaceae > Magnolia > Magnolia sinica. The sequence goes on from NC_080580.1 coordinate 2,227,700, forward strand.
TATGCTGAGGAATTCCTCGAGACAGTAAGGAAGAAATGCTTTGCAAAGTGCATCACAAAGCCAGGGACAAGCTTGAGTGGGAACAAGAGTAGTTGCATCTCAATATGCGTGGAACGCTGCATGGAAGCCACTGGTATCATCAGCCGAGCACTTTTCAGTTCCCCGCCATAGTTTCCATGCGATCAATCATTCAGATCTGCTAAAGGTTTTGAGAAACTGCAGGTGATGGTTTCACCACTAACGACATTTTCCGTTCATCCTTTACGATGCAGTGACTCTGATCTGCTTTGACATCCCAGAGTAAATCGTAGACTACATTGAGTTAGTTTAGTACATTTGGATGGATCAGTCATATGCATTTACCTTGTTGCATGGTGCATACTTCTTGATTTTAATAAAAAAGAAGCAACAATATTTTCTCATTCTAAGACAAGCAATGTATGTTTATTTCGACAACATTCATTGGCTACTATTTTCCGCTGTTTTCTTTTACATTCTAGTGGAAATATTTTTTGCATGCCAAAAAAAAAAAAAACAGAAGAGAAGTCACTGCCACCTTTAAAATGATGCTGAAATAGCATAGGAATGTACAGTCTCACCTCCCCACCTAACGCCGACCAAAAAAAAAAAAAAAAAAAACAGGAGATCACCTCAGTTAGCATACAACGTTTACGCTTTAGACTTTTTTATTTTATTTTATTTTACTTTGGGCTACGTGTCACTTTAGTAGAACTTATGCTCAATGAAAAAGGTGGGCCATCCAATGGACCCGTGTGCCATAGAAATAATTTTGAGTCAGACCATAGGCTGTACATTGATTTCCAATGGACGTCCTGGTTTTTCTAAGTGTATCCGATCTTTCCATTAAAAAAAAAAAACCGTCTTGGTTTTCATCCCATGTGATCTTTATGATAAACAACATGGGAATTGCTCAGATATCATACACGAGATAAGCCAGCAGAAAAAAATAAAATAAAATTTGTTGTATGTTAAGTTAACATGCAACATTGTATAAGATACCATTTATTAAACACACACACACACACAACAACAAGATAAAGGAATTGCGTTGGCCTCAAAATGCAGGAAACATGCATATCCCTTACCACATGATTTTATTGACTACATCTTTCATCTGCATCTTTCATGCAGCTTTTGGGAAGAGGACTGGTCCGGTCTTGGGCCCCTTAAGGAATGGAACCTCCAAACTCCAGATCCTTAGGCCCTGTTTGTGTCTGATCTGATTGGACCCTCAGGTTGGCGCGCTCCCCCAGAGATTCAGCATCTTCTCCCCCAAGTTGTGCTGGACCACGTCATCACTGATGGGGGGATTTGTACTTCCTCCTCCAATGACAAACAAATCTGGTTGGATTCGCTGTCCGGGGAGTTCACGGTTAGCTCAGCTTGGCGCATTTCTGGTCCTGCTGGGGTGAAGAAAACTTGGGCTAAGTGGGTGTGGCACCCAAAACTCCCACCGAAAATCGTTCTTCACGTGGAAAATCCTCCACGGAGCCATCTCGGTGGACGTCAGAACTCAAGATAAAGGAATTGCGTTGGCCTCAAAATGTAGTTGTTGTCCCTGGCCCTCTTTTCTTGACGTCGAATCTACCACCTCTTCTCCTCTGAGCTCCTCGCCAAGAAGGTTTGAGATTTTTTCGAGATGATTTTCAACATTCACTCCACGACGCCCGTCACTGCTGCTGGCAGAGCGAGTAGATGGTGGTCATCCGCTGCATTCTTGGACTGTATCCAAATCCTCAAGGGGCTCACTCCATGCTTCATTTTCTGAGAGATCTAGCTGGCTAGAAATGTGGCACACTTTCACGACTCCCCGATGTGTCTAGCTAAGGTGATTGGCAGGGTCAAATTTTTGGTGAACATTGTTGGTCCCTCCCCCCCTAAATAAAATAAAATAAAATAAAATAAAAAATTGCTAAACAGAGCTAACGCCATTACCCTTGCTGCATTAGGGATTAGTGGGACCACCGCGGATGCGAGAAAAGTCCACGTTGTTAAATGGGCCAGACCATCGAGAGGCTGGATCAAAATTAATGTTGATGGCTCGTCCCTGGGTAATCCAGGCCCCTCGGGTGGTGGAGGAGTGAGGAGAGACAGCTCGAGAAACCTCCTCTTTGCATTCTCGTCCGAATATGGCTTCAGATCTAATTCGCTGGCTGAAATCAGGGTGATTTGGGAGAGTCTTTCCCATTGCGCCAACTGGAGTCTTTCCAAGGTGGAGGTGGCAAGCGACTCTAACTCTTCAGTTACATCCCTGCTCCATGCTTCATCTCCTCTGGGGGCCTTATGGTACTGGTGGACAAAAATCAGATCGCTCATGCAAATCATAGAGATTGTTCTTTCCCATACGCCTAGGGAGGCAAACAGTGTTGCTGATGCACTTGCCCGTAGGGGCAGCGCTGGCCAACCGAATAGTGTCTCTTCAACTCTACAGCCGACCTTCCCTCTCCCATCTCTGGTCTCCTCTTCCTTGATAGAGTTGGCCTGGGCAATTTAAGGGAAGACTAATCATTATCTTTATGTCCCTTTTCTTCTCCATTCACTTATGATAGGCGGGCCTATTCCCTTTTTGTTTATGGCCCCGCCCGAAATCTGCTATATGTACATCCTTCTCCAATCAATGGAATAGCTTTTTGAAAGAAAAAAAAAAACTCCAACCAAACAAAGAAACCAAGCACCCCAAGATGCTACCTCTTTTGACTTCGCAACTTCTGATACAATCGAATGCTATTTCTTCCTCTATTTGTTAATCTTGCTCTTGTTCTTCTTTTTGTTCCTCTAAGAGTCGTGGGTCAGCTATATCCAGCACTTGATCCGACAAAGCCATCTTGACAAATTCATGAAGGCTTAAACCGTCCTTAAACATGTCTTCCATGCGCCTTTTTCTTGTGAACATCTCCAATAAAAGGATTCCATAACTATCTCCCAACATAGAAACATTGCCACCCATACCATACTCTACAATTCAAATATTTTACATTTGTAAATATATAAAAGGTACCATTTATGTTATTTAAGGTTGAGAGATCATGCAATTTTATGATATTTCATGAGTAGTCAATCTATTTTGATGCAAATATCATGAAAATCATGCTACTTGGTGCAACCAATCACAGCTTAAGACCCAAAAAAGAAAAAAAGGAAAAGACTCTTTTTTTTCTTTTTTTTTTTCAAGTGAGTATTGTCAAATTAGGGAAATCAGTGCATTTCAACATTGAAGTTATTGTTCGAGCCCATATACTGCCTAATAGAAAATTGGAAAATGATACAGTGCAACATGCTATTCCGTAATAGGATAAGCCACCAATCAGCATGAATTATTTTCAGATTTTTTTTTTTTTTTTTTTTCGTTTTCTGTATTTTAAGATTTCATGTGGCACACACCGTGATTAGTGGCTTACCTTATTAACTCCTGAAGCGTACAACTTGTATTATTAATGTAAGTCCATGTCACAACAAACCTAAAATGCATCAGTTAAACGTAGGAAAAGAGTAAACAAAGCTTATTAAATAGAGGGAACGTTTCACACGCAATTGATTTTGTCATGAAGTTTTCCTACAACAAGTTGTGTATGGGGCTGACGTAGGTTTCTTTATGCCATCCGATGCAGCTAAGAAAGATGCTGCAAAAATCAAACCTATCCAATGGGCCCATGTGAATTTGGAGGTTTCTGTGCAGTTGGTCCCAGTAGGTGGGGCTGGGGAATATCTAGAAATTAGTGTCTTACCTTTTTAACTCCAACTTGCATGTATTATTAATGTAAGTCCTTGTCACAACAAACCTAAAATGCATCAGTTAAACGTAGGAAAAGAGTAAACAAAGCTTATTAAATAGAGGGAACATTTCACATGCAATTGATTTTGTAATGAAATTTTCCTACAACAAGTTGCGTTTAGGGCTGACGTAGGTTTCTTTATGCCATCAGACCCAGCTAAGAAAGATGCTGCAAAAATCAAACCTATCCAATGGGCCCATGTGAATTTGGAGGTTTCTGTGCAGTTGGTCCCAGTAGGTGGGGCTGGGGAATATCTGGAAAGTCTGCTAATGTAGGCCCCAGGAGGTGCTCTGTCTTCCCCGGCAGATTTTATTTTGCGTCTTCATTTCTTAGTTTACAGGGCGCTTTCATTATAACAGGATTATATGATAGGCGAGGGTTCTATCCCCGCCTGAAAATTATTGTATGGCGTTGATGCCTGCTAATAGAAATCAAAATGTTTACTCTATATATATATATATATATATATATATATATATATATATATATATAGAGAGAGAGAGAGAGAGAGAGAGAGAGAGAGAGAGAGAGAGAGAGAGAGATGCTCTCCAGGGTTGATGTTCTCCAGGGTTGATGTTCCTTGTCGAACCTGGGATGCAACCACTCTAAACTTCCATTGTTGGGGGACCGTGGAAGCACACAAAGACGGATTAAGGATAGCAATTCAAACGCACCAAGAAATAAGAAGAAACACAGAGATTTTAATGTGGAAAAACCTTTTCAGGAAAAAATCACATCACAAAGCGACAGATGAACACTATGAAAGCAAAAATTACAAAGAGAAAGAGCTTACCTGATTCAAACAACCTCGAATGTCACTCTTGCTTAGGGGTGTAGACGAACCGGACTAGCCGGGTTAGCTCGCTCGACTCAGCCCGACCCGGAACTGAGTTCGGGTTGGGACGGGCCATTTTTCTCAGCCCGAAACTGAGTGTAGGTCGAGTTCGGATAGGGCCCAGTTCGGCCCGACCCGGTTGTAAAGGAATGTTGTAAAGGAATTTTTTATTTTTTTTCATGATTGCATTCAGCTTCACGAATCAATGATCAAGATCATAGTTTGATTGCATTGATAGATAGTCTTATTTACAGTGACACTAATAAGATGGACAGTTCCAACTATCCACAAATCTTTGCATGTGGCCCCATTAAGTGATGCATGCTGGTGACCTGAGTTGCTATTCTTACAAAATGGTCTTCTAGAAAAGATATATGATGGATACATGCTTTTGGGTGGAACCTATTACATCTTCATAGATTGATTTACCTTAACTGTGAAGCTTACCATTGAACTGCTTAACCTTAAATGTGAGTTTTCTTTGATTTGTTGTATCCATTTTAGCACATGTTCCATTCAATCTTATTTTGGATGCAAATGAATTTAATTTTTACTAGTGGGATACTACATGGTAAATTGGCATATAGTGTCAGAAGCTGGCCCGAACTCAGGTTCGAAATTGACCCGTACTTGAAGGTTCAAAATTGGCTTGAACTCGGCCCGAACTTGTCCGATTGCTGCCGGGCTGGGTTCAGGCTAGGTGTGGCTAGTGACCCGGCCGGGTTGAGCCCAGTTCGACCCATGTACAACCCTACTCTTGCTATACCCTTTGAAACCTTTGGACAATTTAGAAACTCTTAGAATTCCCTCCTAATCCTATTTACATCCATATTTATAAGCCAAGACAGAATTCCAAATGAAATCGGAAACAAATCCCGCAAAATCACAACTTTGCGTATTTTGCATAGAATTTGTCGATGGCATCAAATACTCATCGAAGGCATCAAAACTAATCCTTCGATGACATCGAACTAATCCTTCGATGGCATCAAAGCCATTTCGATAGCATCGAACTAACACATCAACTATCCAAAGACAAAACATGATTTTTTTAAAAAATTGTCGATGGCATCAAACACTCATTGATAGCATCGAAAAGGTGCCCAGTTAGTCCAGTGACTAACTGAAGAAAATCTAAAAAATATCGATGGAATTAAGAACTATTTGATGCTATTGAAGGTGACATCGAACAGTCTATCAATGGCATTGACAAGCCCTGAATCTGACTTGATTTAAGACATCAAATACAACATTCATTCAGTCATTGAAGCTGATTTTCCCCCAGGCAAGACTAACCAAGTAATATTCACAGAAAAGGACGGTACATACAAGACCACATTCGGGCAGCCTGGAGACAGTAAAAATTTATCCTGGCCGCTTATCATATCATTCTAGCTAAAACTGCTTAGGGCCTGGTTGGGTCATTGATCTCTCTATGTTGAGGATTGAAAACTTTTACTCCTGGAATTAGATTATACTGAACAAACCATCCTTTACATGCGCTGCTTAGAGGCAGTGCGTGTAGGCTTCTTCTTCTTCTTTTTTTTTTTTTTTTGCATTTTTTAAAAGAAAGAAAATATTATTCACACAGCTATAAAGATGCATGTAGGCATCTTTACATAGCCCTTTGTCTTTTAAGCTTAAAATACAAACGTTTGTAATGGATATGGGCTCATGAGAAGAGGAAAAAAAGTTACAGGTTAGGTTAACTTGGCATCACAATATATATGTGATCAGTTGTTACATAACAAACAAACAAACAAAAAAAAAAAATTTTAAGAAGAAGAAGTGGAAACTTCCATAATACTTGTACATGGATTGCTCCTAGACATGACCATGGTCCAAAACATTACCATGAAAGTCCCCAGTTGCAATGTCCACATCAGTAACAATTACATGCTCGACAAGTGGTTTTCAGCCATCCAATTTTATCGAGATATGCAAATTGCTAGTGGACATGAGTTGATGACAGCCACATTGATGTAAGACGAATGGGCCCCAGATCAGCGAAGGCTCTTGTTCCATCCATCCCTATAGAGCCCGGCCCCAAGAAACATGTCCCTTATCACTTGCATTTTATTGACTACATCTTTCATCTGCATCCGTTCTCTTGGGGACTCAACGGAACATGCAACTCTTGCCAAACAAAGAAACCAAGAACCCGAAGACACTACCTCTCTTGACTTCGCGACTTCTGATATGATTGAAAGCTATTTCTTCCTCTATTTCTTGATCTTGCTCTTGTTCTTCCTTTTGTTCCTCTAAGAGCTGCGGGTCCCCAATTTCCAGCACTTGATCTGGCAAAGCCATCTTGACAAATTCATGAAGGCTTAAACCATCCTTAAACATGTCTTCTGTGGGCCTTTTTCCCGTGAACAGCTCCAATAAAAGGATTCCATAGCTGTACACATCACCCGATGTAGAAACATTACCACCCATACCATACTCTACAATTCAAATATTTTGCAATTAATCTATCTATTTTGATGCAATTTGCACATGCAGCTAGTTGGACGAAAATCTCTCAAATAAATCATACCATTCCACAATTAGGTGCATTTGAAACATTCTCTCAAATAAATCAACCATCAAACAAACTAAAAAAAAAAAAGTTTCATTGAAAACTTGGTTAGTCATCAATGGGGTTGTGTGCACATCCTAGCCCTCATTTGGTATTTTTTATTTTTTATCTTTTCACTTTCAAGTTCTTTTTAATGTTAGATTTTTTTTCTTTTTGATGTTCGATACACATCACGGTGGGGCCCACACAGCTCCACCTCATGGGAACTCAATATATATATATATATATATATATATATATATATCTGTGTGTGTCTGTGGGTGGGTGGGAAATGGTACTATACGGTTGAGCGAATGCAAGCTTAATATAAGGTCAAGACCTATCTTGTATTCCAACCGATGGCAAATTTGGAAACTACATCATGGAAATGCTATTGCTTTAAGAATAGTCAAAACCGATAAAACCAGCGCTAAGTAATTGTCATGCATATTGGGATGCCTGTTGTGAACAGGTGCGTCATCAAGTTTTGTGGGCCCAGCATGATATATATGCTATATCAACAATGTTTATTCTTTTAGAGAGATCATTTTAAGTCATGAGCCCAATAATAAAAAAAGTATATCCAAGCTAAAATGAACTATATCACAGATAATGATGCCCACCGTTGAAACCTTCCTAAGGCCCACTATGATATTTATTTGTTGTCCAACTATTCATAATGTCACACAGACTAGGACGAAAGGTCAAAGCAAGTATAAGCTTGATCCAAAACTTTAGGGGCCCAAGAAGTTCTCCATGCTAGGCATTCAATCCCGGTGATTTTTATATTATGGTCCACTTGAACTTTAGATTTGCCTCATTTTTGGGCTAATGCCCCAAAATAATCTCTCCAAATGGATCGACAGTGTGGATATAACACTAACATCATGGTATGGCCCACAGAACTTGGTGACTGCAACACAACGGAGGAGATTTCCTTCTAGCTTGAAGTTTTTTTTTGCGTTGGGAGCCTAGGTGGGGTTCAACGTGATGTTATGATAAATCCGTCATGTTCATCCATTTTATGATATCATTTTAGGATATAAGACCAAAATGGAACCGAATTCAAGACTCAAATGGGCCACACTTGGAAAAACAATGGGGATTGAACAACCACCCCTAAACATTCCTATGGTCACAAAAATTTTGTATCAGGCCAAGTTTTTAGTGTTTTTAGTTCATCCAAGTGGTTACCTTGCAAACAGTTTGGATATCATATAAACATCAAAATTTTATATGGAGCCCATGAAGGTCTCAACGGTAGGCATTTCTTTCCAGCGCATTGTTGTCAAAACCTTTGGCAGGAAATCCGCTTCAGCACGTGTCTATAGCGGGTTATGTGCAACCCCACCTAAGTCAATGTAGCTTTACCATGGGCCCACCTTAATGTACATATCTATATCCACACTGTCCATCCGTTTTTAAATATCATTTTAGGATATGAATCCGAAACTGAAGCACATCCAATTCTTAGGTGGACCATATCATAAGAAACTGTAGTAATTGACAAATAATGGGGCACATAAGTTTTGATCAAGCTGATAATTTTTTTCACTTTATCTAAGTTTATATGACCTTATCAACAGGTTTGATGAAAAATATGCATTATGTAAACATTATTGTGTGCTTAGGAAGTTTTTAATGGTAAAGCATTTAATCACCACTGTTTCTGATAGTATAGTCCACCCGAGCTTTAGATCTTCTTCATTTGGGTTCATGTCCTAAAATGATCTTCCAAAATGGATGAACGGCGTCGATATAGAATACAAAAATCAAGTTGAGCCTTACTTATAATGACCATACTATCTTGGGTGAGGTAATCCGATGGAAGCGGAATGGTTGGTGTGTGACAATCCACCAGCCTTGGTAGTATGTTACCCTTAACAAGTTCAGTGGGCCATACCATGATGTAAGTGTCAAATCCATACCGTCCATTCATTTGGCGAGATCATTTTAGGGCACTAGCCGTAAAATAAGTTAGATTCAAATTTAAAGTTAACCACAACATAAGAAGCAGTGGGGATTGAATGCTTATCATTGAGAACTTTTTGGGGCCCACAAAAGTTTTGGATCAGGCTAATATTTGTTTTGACCCTTCGTACAGATTTGTGTGACATTATGAACAGGTTGGATGGAAAATTAACATCATGATGGGCCCTAGAAATGTTTCAATGATGGCATAATTGTCCCCACTACCTTCTCTGGTGTGGTTCATTTAAGCAGTGGATCTGCCTAAGGTTTTGGGCTCATGTTCTAAAATGAACTTTCCAAACGGATAGATGGTATAGATACAAAAAATACATCTTTGGTGGGGCTCACAGAACTTGGAAACGTCATCATCCATTTTGCCTTTTTCTAAAGTGCTCAAATGGTTGGTATACAAGACACATCTCGACCTTATATTAAGATTGCATGCGCTCGACCGTATAGTACCATTTCCCTATATATGTGTGTGTGTGTGTGTGTGTGTGTGTGGGAAAAGGTACTATGCGCTCGACCTCATGATAAGCTCCCATGAGGTCGAGCTGTGTAGGCCCCACTGTGATGCATGTCGACCATCAACACCATGCATTTGATGGGTCCCCTCTAAATTATGGGATATCCCAAAAATCAGCCGTATACGGAACTCAGGTGGGCCATACCATCTAAAATCATGTGAAGACATGCCAAAAACATATAAAAGCACTTAGTGGGGCCCACTTGAGTTTTGAATGTTGCTGAAACTTGGTATGAACCCTCATCCAAGTGGGACACACATAATGGATGGGCTGGATTTGCAAACCACATCTCGGTGGGCCCAAAAAATGATTATGAATGTTTTAATGGTGCACGGCCCCTCCCCACTTCTATGTAGTGTGGCCCAAAAAAGTCACGGATTGACTTGATTATTGAAAGGTAGGCCCACGATGGAATGGTGCATCTAACTGATGGGGTAGATGTTCGAAACACATCACGATGGGGCCCACACAGCTCGACCTCATGGAACGTTCCCATTAGCTCAAGCGCATAGTACCTTTTCCCTATATATATATGAAAAATGATGATTTTAGCTTCATCTTGGCATCTAGCTATATGAAATTATCAAGAATTTTTAAAACAAGAAACTAAAAAAGAAAAAAGAAAAGAGAATAGGAATAAAAGAAAAAAGGATGGATTTTTTACCTGGAGCAACATACCCAATGGATCCCTTCACCGCAATGGAGTTAGTTTTATTTGTGGAGTACTGATCATCGATTGCCATAGAAAGGAACCTTGCGATGCCAAAATCACTCACATGGGCCACCATGTCATTGTCAAGAAGAACGTTACTTGGCTTGAGATCGCAGTGAGAAATGGGAGTTTGGAAATGGTGATGAAGATAATCCAGAGCATAAGCCACATCAATGGCTATGTTTAACCTCTGAATAAGGTTCAAAGTCCTTGGTTGATGTTTTTCGTCGACTTTTGGATGCAACCACTCCTCTAAACTTCCATTCAGCATGTACTCGAAAACTAGAGCTTTGAAATCATTGCCCTTAAAATCGATGCTTGAGCATGATGCTAAGATCTTGACGAGATTCCGATGCCTGACATTTCTCAATGCCTCGCATTCTGCAAGGAAGCTCCTTGAAGCTCCTTGTCGTTGAAGATTGAGTACTTTCACTGCAACAATTTGGCAATCTGAAACAAAGTATCCTTTATAAACAGAACCATAACTTCCTACGCCAATCAAATTGTATGAAGAGAACCCATCAGTTGCTTTGAGAAGCTCCGCATATGAGACGTTCTTGTACTGGTCTTCTGAGGAAGTTTGCAAATGCTTCTGTCTTGATTTTCTTCTCCAAAGAAGAGGAGCGGAACACAACAATAATGAAATCAAACACACAACAACAACAATGACTGGTATGATTACTTTCAGGCTTAAAGACCTTCGCGATTTGGATCTCAGAACAAGGCATTTGGGTAGGCCTAGTTTTGGTATACCTCCACAGAGTTTACTGTTTCCAATGACAGAAATCCCACTAGCATTTTCAAACACCCCTTGTATAGGCACTTGACCCTCCAAATCATTAAAAGAAAGATTTAGTTTCTGTAATGAAGTAAAACTCTCTAAATATTCTGGAATTCGCCCACTCAAGTTATTTCGTGAGAAATCCAACTCTTGAATGCCTCTCAAGGTGCTCAAAGACTGGGGAATGGTTCCCTGAAAGGCGTTACCTTCCATGTACAAAAATTCCAAGCTCTGGCAACTGCTTAGCGTTCCAGGAATTTCGCCAGACAATTTGTTCTCAGAAACATCAAGTTCCTCAATATTTATCAAGCCACCCACTTCCATGGGTAGGGGCCCGATCAAAAAGTTTCTAGCTAAGTTGAGAGAAATTGACAGAGACGACAGGCTAAGGAGCTGTTTGGGGATTGTACCATTAAGGTTATTTTGAGAAAGGTTCAAAGCTATTAGTTTTTGGCAATTTCCAAGACTCGGAGGTATGTTTCCCAATAGGCTGTTTTCTTGCAAGTAAAGTTCATTCAGTTCAGTGAAATTGCCGATGGATGTCGGAATTTGCCCAGAAAATCTGTTACTTGACAAGTCTAACATTTGCAGTCTATGAAGTCTTCCCATACTAACAGGAATGGTACCTGTGAAATTGTTATGATCCATAGTCAATTGGGTCAAGTTGACGAGATTCCCGATTCCTTCAGGGATGCTTCCATACAAGTGGTTGAATCCTATCACCAGCCGATTGAGTCGGGTCGATAGATTGGCTATGGAATTGGGAAGCATACCATTGAAACTGTTGTTACCAAGTTCAAAATTTTCCAAGTAGCTGCAGTTGGAGAGGGAATTGATGAAATTCAAGTCATCTTCTTTCCCTGTTCCGAGCTGATTACCGCCGATGACAAATATATTAAGATATTGAAGAGTGCCAAGATTCATAGGCACACCTCCAGTGAAATCGTTGTCAGGGAGATAGAGCTCTTGAAAGAATGAAGCATTGGCTAGTGAAACAGGAATGGGTCCGGTAAACCAGTTTCTCGACACATAAAAACCCTCGAGATTAGGAAGACGTAAGCCTAAGTCTGGTGGAAGGATTCCATGAAGTTGATTTTCAGTGACCGACAACATAAATAGAGCAGAGAGATTGTAAATAGCTGAAGGGATTGTGCCGGACAGATGGTTTTGAGATATCTGGAGGAGTCCTAACTTTGGAATGCGGCCTAAATCGCCTGGGATGTTTCCCTGTAAGTTATTTCTTGATAATGAAAGTTGAGTGAGAGACGAAAGGTTTCCCAGGGAAGGTGGGATTCTTCCGACGAGCTGGTTGACATAGAGAAATAACCAACGGAGCTTTGATAAAGAGCTGAGCTCAATGGGAATCTCACCTATGATCTCATTGAAAGAAAAATCGATGACTTGAAGGTTCGAGCAGTAGGTCAGATTAGATGGGATTTCTCCTCCAAATGAATTGTAACTGAGATTGAGAAGCTGGAGGCGGAAGAGGTTTCCTATTTCTTGTGGGATTTCTCCGCGGAAGCTGTTGTCTCCGAGGTGGATTGCGTTGAGGAAGGTGAGATTTCCTACTTGGGGATGAATGGAACCTTCCAATTTGAGAGACGTTAGGTTGAGGACGGTGACCCTCTCATGCCTGAGACTGCACGTGATTCCGCGCCACTCGCAGAAATGGAGAGAATCGTTCCACGAGCTCATGGCGTTGAGAGGATCTTCCGTTATTCGGTCCTTGAAGGCGAGCAGAGCAAGTCGATCGGTTTCGTTGCTAGAGACGGTGGCAGATCTGGACAGTAGGATCAGACACAAGATGAGCGTGGCATGGAGCAGAAATGACCAATATAGTTTTGGACTCGCGTATGGCAGTTCCATAACGGAGGAAATTTAGCTGTGCTCTCGAAGTTATTGCCTCGCCTCATACTTGTAGCGAAGAAGGGGTGAAAATATGTGGGGTCCACCAGCAGTCGGCTCGGATCTTGTACGTGAGAGGAATTACATTATCCTTGACCGCACGATGTGCACAATACACTGGGATCGATGGTTCAGTGATCCGATCAATGGTCAGATGTGCTACACCATGGACGGATCATGCCCCTTTGCCCCTAATCATCGGCATTTTATCAGCTGAACGTGGACTATTGCGATATTTTTGTTTTTAACCGTCTATCTGTTGCAGGCTATAACAAAAGGTTATGATCGTCCCAACTAGACAATTTTAGGGCCCCACCATCTATGATCACTGAATTCACTTCTACGAACTGAAAATCAAGAGTGTACACTCTGCGTATGTCAGGTGTAGGATTCTCTAATCTCTCAAGATTTTATTTTATTTTATTTTAAGAAAAGTCTCTAATCTCTTATGACTGGTACATGCATTTTTCAAGTTCATCCATGTGAACCAATTCAGGATGATCTGTTACCCGGGTAACACCTAAGCGGGTGTACTTACCCCAACCGTGTGGGGCCACCTTAAAGTATTTGCTGTATATCTACTCTATCGACTCTGTCCGTCTGTTTTTTCATTTCATTTTAGGAGTAGCAAACAAGATCCAAATCTCAAGTACACCATATCATTAGAAACTGTGACGAATGACAATTAAAAATGATTTGTGGGCCACGAAAGTTTTGGATCCAGCTGATCTTCGTAATTTCCCTTCATACAGTTCTTCTTGACATTGTCAAGAGGTTGGATGGAAAATAAATATTTTTAAACCTGAGATGGTAAGGCACTCTTTGGAATTTTTAATGGTAAGGCACTCAAACCCCTCTATTTCCTGTGGTGTGGACCACCTGAGATGAGACCTGGATCTGCCGAAATTTTCGGAACACATATAAAAATGGGCTGGAGAAACAGATGAGCGGCATGGATATACAACACATCATCAAAGGTATACCCCATGGGTGTTACCCGTGTAATACCTAATCCACTGGGTGGCTGGGATCCTGACCGTGGGTCCACCTTAATGTATCTTCGTATATCCACGCTACCCATCCATTTTGAAAACGCAGTGGTAATCAGACCATAATACATGAAACAGTGGAAATTGACCGTTAGAAACTTCCAATGGGTCTCTTCATTCACGTCTTTGTAAACTTATCAGCAGAGGTTGGATGGTAAATAAACATTCTGGTAGCGACATGAAGTTTTAAACGGTGGGGATTCAATCTCGACTGTTTCAAGCGTAGGGAATGCTCTGGACCTGATAGAAGCGGGGCATGCGATGTATTCAGGACATCCAACCCATCAATCACATGGGGTGATCATTAATTTCTTAAAAGGAGCTGGAAAAACAGATAGATGCGGACAAAACACGTAAATTATGGTGGGCCCCACATGGTCCTGACGTCTCGTAGCCACCTTAGGGAAGGTAAGCTATCACAAGACCAAGGTCTTCATGGGGTTTGAGTAGCGCGTGCTTGACTAATGGCGGAATAAACAAAAATAATCAACGACTTAATTAAATGGCTTCATGGGGTTCACGCGCAGAGACTGCCGGCTGGTATGGATCGACCATCTTGGAACAGTAATTTGGATGGGCCACAGTCCAAAAGGTCAACTTGAACGTGCGGATAAATCTAAGGATTGATAACTATAGTTGAAAGAGGACGTGTTGGTGCTATGCAAGATGTTAAGTATGCTTTCTCAGTCGAAGCCCATGGTAGCCCGGTAATTTTGGACCATTAAAAAAAAAACAAAAAAACAGAAAGCATTTCCATTTCACCATAATAAAAACTATATAATCAGTATGGACATTTGGGTTTTCTCAGGGAGAAAAGGACCATAAGGAGCCTATCATAAGGACCTGCAATGGGCCCCATTACAGGATCACAAGGGTCCAGAAAAAGGAAAGTAAAAGGAAAAAAGAAAAACGCAGAAAAGGACTGCAAAAGGCAGCCACTATCAGCCTTTTCCCAGGCTACCTAGACCCGTTCTCTCTAAGAAGAGGATCGGAGTCCACGAATATCTGGAGGAAGGTCTTCCGGGGCAGAGAAGTAGCGATCAACTTGACCCGCACTCCCCAAACGGCCCAGTTCATCAGTAGGGAAGTTTGCCTCTCTGGGGGTATGGGCAAAGCGCACGTCAATGTTAAGAATGATAGCCTTGATCCTAGACATCCAATACCACATGGACAAGGAAAGCGACTCTTCATTTGAGAGGTCTAAAACCCAGCTTCCAGCTGACGTGTGGCTGCAGCCACCATGAAACAAAAACTGAAAACTTCTGAAAGAAGAAGAAGAAGAGAGAACTGCTGTCTTTATTGGAATGAATTGAAAATCGTATTACACTGCTGCCTATTTATAGGCTTTCTTATTGTGTGAAATTACTAAACTATCCCTGTCTAGATTCATCCTAGGGGTAGCTAAATAAAGAAAAATAATCCAGAAAAATCTAGAAAGAAATCTAGATAGCTAGTAATCTGATCTTAGAAAAAAAAAAAATCTAATCTAACAGCATGCTCATAAGATATGCACAAGGTTTTGGATTTGCCGAAATCACCGTATCCAACAAAATCAGGATGGATAATCATAGCCATAAAAATGATCTAACCACCGATATTGTAAGCCCTTATTTGAATTCGTGATCATCTGACAAGGGAGATGTCCCACATGCAATCCACATCTGATGGTCCAGATGATCGCATCAATTCAACGATCCACAATACGATTGATGGTCTCCACATGATGGTTGAAGAAAAGTGGCCAACAATCTGATTTTGACATAAAAAACCGATGGTTAAGATTATACAATCAGTATGATTTGGGGAGAAGCTACTACGTACTCGGCTTCACATGTGGACAGTGCTACCATACTTCGCTTCTTTGAATTCCATGTAAATGTTGTCGACCCAAGGAAAGCATAACCTGTGGTACTTTTTCTTATCTTGGTCACCTCCCCAATCACTGTCTAAATATCCATATAGCATTGCTTCATCATCGTATGGATAAAAGAGACCGAATTCAATAGTCCCTTTGATATACCATAGTACTCGTTTTGCAGCTAGCCAGTGTGACTCTTTTGGGGCTTCCATATACCGGCTTAAAAGCCCAACACTGTAGACTATATCTGGCCTAGTGATTGTGAGGTACCTTAAGCTTCCGATTAGGCTCTTAAATAGGGTTGAGTCGACATTTCTTCCTTCTCCATCTATTGTGAGCTTTAGGCCTGTTGTTACAAGTGTATTTACGACTTTACAGTCGACCATCTGAAACTTCTCAAGAAGTTCCTTTGTGTACTTCTTCTGAGATATGTAAATGCCGCCGACTTGTTGCTTCACTTCAATGCCCAAGAAGAAAGACATCAATCCACCATCAGTCATTTCGAACTCTTTGAACATAGCCTGCTTGAATTCTTCAAACATCGCCTGGCTGTTCCCAGTGAACAGCAGATCATCAACATATAAACAAGCGATAAGAATATCACCATGGGCATTCTTCTTTGTGTAGACTGTATGCTCATACGGACATTTGACGAAACCATTCTCTTGAAGATAACCGTCAATCCATGCATTCCAAGCACGGGGAGCTTGCTTCAACCCATACAGAGCTTTCTTCAGCCGATACACCTTATGTTCCTCCCCTTGCATGACAAAGCCTTCGGGCTGGTCAACGTATACTTCTTCTTCAAGTACCCTATTTAGGAATGCAGATTTCACATCCAGTTGGTAGATCATCCAATTGTGATGAGCTGTAAGGGAGATAATCATTCTTACAGTGTCAAGGCGAGCAACTGGGGTGAAAACTTCTTCATAGTCTACCCCATATTTCTGTTTGTAGCCTTTTGCTATGAGCCTTGCCTTATATCGTTCGATCTTACCATCAGCATTCCGCGTGATTTTGTACACCCATTTGAGACCAATGGTCTTCTAGCTTTTGGGGAGTGAGGTCAACTCCCATGTTCGATTCTTCTCGATGGCATGAATCTCTTCTTCCATAGCCTTTCTCCAACATTCTTCATTTACAGCCTCCTCGAATGTGAGAGGCTCGTGGTCCGCATACAGGCAGAGTAAATTCACTTCCTCAGTTTCTGCATAGATGTCGTTGAGGCTTTTCATTTTAATGGGAGCCAAGGGTGAAGGAGAATCGGATGAAGATGTGCTGGATGAATTCTGATTTGATGAAGTACTTCCAGGAGAGATGGAGCGTACTCCTGGACTTCTGTGATCCGAAGGGGGTGATGTGGGTGTCTGCTCTTGCTTCTCATGTCTCTCTTCTTCATATTCTTCGACCTCGACTTGCTTTTCTTTGGCTGAGTTTCCCTCGTTCCATTTCCATGCTTCTTCCTCACAAAATACCACATCTCTACTCACCACCAGCTTATTGGTTAGTGGGTTGTAGAGTTTGTATGCCTTTGACTCTTCACTATAGCCGATGAAGATGCACTTTTCACCATGATCATCAAGCTTTTTTCTTCTCGCTTCTGGAACTTAAGCGTAGGCAACACACTCATAGATCTTAAGGTGTGCCACGCTTGGCTTGTATCCACTCCATGCTTCTTGCGGTGTCTGGAATCTGACACTCTTAGTCGGACACCTATTGAGCAGATAGGCAGTACATGCAACTGCCTCTGCCCAGAAATTCTTTGGCAGACTTTTCTCCTTCAGCATGGTCCTCGTCATATTGAGGATAGTGCGGTTCTTCCGTTCCGCAATTCCATTTTGTTGTGGCGTGTACGCTGCAGTATGTTGTTGCTTAATGCCATGTTCCCTGCAATATTCTCGAAAAACATTTGAGGTGTACTCCCCACCTCTGTCAGATCGAAGAGTTTTGATTTTAAGACCACTTTCTTTTTCAACAAGGGCCTTAAAATTTTTAAAAATAGTAAAAGCAGCAGACTTCTCTTTGATTACATACACCCATAATTTTCTACTGAAATCGTCAATGAAGGTAATAAAGTATTTATTACCTCCAAGAGAGATTGGATCTAATGGTCCACAGATGTCAGTGTGAACCAACTGCAACGGTTCTCTTGCTCTTCGGGATACTCCACTCGGAAAGGAGTTCCTTTGTTGTTTCCTAAGTGTGCACGCCTCACACACATGTTCTGGAGCTTCAATAGTAGGCAAACCATGCACCATGCTTGATGAGGACAGAAGTTTCAGGCCACTGAAATTTAGATGACCAAAGCGAAGATGCCACATCCAGGAATCATTCTTTGCTTTTCCATAAAAACACTTCTCAAGCATTGTGTTTATATGGAGAGGAAACATACGATTCTTCGCCATCTGGACTTTTACAATCAAACGTCCATGCATATCTCTAATGGAAAGAGAAGAGTTCTCCATGTGTATGACATACCTTTTTTCGAGGAGTTGTCCGAGACTCAGTATGTTACTTTTCATGTTAGGCACATAGTACACATTGGAGATATAGTTTGGAACACCATTCTTCTGAAAGATTTGGATTTTACCTTTACCTTTCACAGGTGTTTTTGATGAGTCTCCAAACGTTACATCGCCATGAACTCCTTCTGTGAGTTCCACAAAGAGTTTCTTGTCGCCGCACATGTGATTACTTGCACCCGTGTCGAGATACCATACATCATGCTGATCACTACCTTTCTCTTGTGCAAGGAGAAGTGTGGAGCTTTCTTGTTCATGGCTTGATGCTTCGGCATAGTTGGATAGCTCGTCTTGAGTCACCGGCTTGCTCCAGCAATCAGATGCATAGTGGCCAAGCTTGTTGCAATTGTAGCATTGGATGTTCTTTGTACTTCCTCGTCCACGTATAGATCTACCTCTACCATTTCCTCTTCCACGAAAATTGATATTTTTTTTTTGGTTTTGGCCATGGCTTTGTTGGTATCCGCACCCTCTGCCTCTTGCGTGATTGTTAGCAAAACGTCTACCACATTGTGAACTTCCACGTCCACCATTGTTATTATTCAGAGTCAATCTTGACTCCAAAGCTTGTTCCATCGGCATGAAACTGACATTCTTCTGCATTCGTTGCTCATAAACTTGCAACGATCCCATCAACTCCTCAATGGAGAGTTTCTCAATATCTTTTGATTCTTCAATCGCCACAACCACATGCTCAAACTTGGTTGTGAGGGATCGAAGTATCTTTTCAATAACTCGGACATCTTCAATCTTTTCACCATTTCTTTTCAAATTATTGACAATTACAAGCAAACGTGAAAAATAATCAGTAATATTCTCACCTTCCTTCATGTGAGTCGCTTCAAACTCGGCTCTTAATGTTTGAAGGCGAACCCGCTTCACTCGATCTACACCCTTGAAGATGGTGCTAAGGGTATCCCATGCTTGCTTGCTTGATATTGCTTCGGCAATCTTTTCGAAGGTGGATTCATCCAACCCTTGATAGAGGAGAAACAAAGCCTTATTGTCTCTCTTCCTTTGATTTTTTTAGAGTGATCTTTTCTTCATTGGTGAAGGTGGCTTCTTCTTCCATAGTGGGTTCTTCATACCCATCGGTGACGATCTCCCATAGTTCTTGCGACCCGAACAATGCCTTCATTTGAATGCACCATTTTTCATAGTTGTCCTTTGACAACTTAGGAACCTGCGGCTGGATTGTGCTAGCCATCTTTTCTATTTTTAAAGGAATGACTGTTTCTTTTTTGAAAAATGAAGGGAGATAGAAAAATAGATTTTTTTGGCTAAAATCTGATTTTTTTTTAAAACAGATTTTTTTTTTGCTGCAATTAGATTTTTTGAAAAAACAGATTTTTTTCAATCTGATTTTTTTTTTTTTTTAAAACAGATATTTTTGCTGCAATCTGATTTTTTGAAAAAACAGATTTTTTTCAATCTGATTTTAAAAAAAAATAGATTTTTTTTTCTCTACTGCAATCTGATTTTTTTTTTAAACAGTTTTTTTTTTTTGAAAACAGATTTTTTTCTGCAATCTGATTTTTGAAAACAGATTGTTTTTGAAAAAAAATTCTGTTGTGGCCGAAGAATTGCTAGAAAACTTTTTGCTGAAAATTTTTTGCTGGTTTTGTTGTTGGGTATTTGCAGACACCCAAAATAGGTAGAGGTGCAGGACCTCCTTCTCACGGATCAGTAGCTCCTTCTCACGTTTGATGAGGCTCTCATGGCTGATGAGCCCCAAGGATTAGCAGCTCCTTCTCACGCTTGATGAGGCCCAAGGATCAAGGGCTCTGATACCACTTTGTTGGATTTATAACCCAGCTTCCTGCTGACGTGTGGCTGCAGCCACCATGAAACAAAAACTGAAAACTTCTGAAAGAAGAAGAAGAAGAAGAGAGAACTGATGTCTTTATTGGAATCAATTGAAAATCGTATTACACTGCTGCCTATTTATAGGCTTTCTTATTGTGTGAAATTACTAAACTATCCCTGTCTAGATTCATCCTAGGGGTAGCTAAATAAAGAAAAAATAATCCAGAAAAATCTAGAAAGAAATCTACACAGCTAGCAATTTGATCTTAGAAAAAAAATCTAATCTAACAACTTGCTCATAAGATATGCACACGGTTTTGGATTTGCAGAAATCACCGTATCCAACATTTTCTTATGTGTGCTGCATGCCACCACTGACTTGGAGTCACTCACCACTTCCATTCTTGTAAAACCGAGCCTTTCGCATAGGGTGAGCCCATCTAGGATCGCCTTAATATCAGCCCTCTTGTTGGAGCCAGGGCCATAACCATGGGCAAAAGAAAATAGGATCTCCCCTGGTCTGATTCTAGCTATCCCATCCCACCTGATGGGCTTGGGTTGGCAAGCGCCGAACTGTCAACGTTTAGCTTTGTCCAGCCATCTCCTCATAAGAAGAAAACAGAAGGCAGACGGTTGTAATCAAATCATGCTCTCTACTAGTAGCTCCAAGGGGCAAGACATGCTGGTGAACCTCATGGAGAACAAACTTCTAAAGTTTGCAACGGTTGATCATTACTCTAGGCCACCTGTCACCTTAGTAGAACATCTGTTCCGTGAAAAGGGAGGACAATCGAATGAAGATCATGTGGAGGAAATATTGAAATGCACTCATCAGGTGCGCCACAAACATCCTGCGCTGAATGGACCATCATGGTTTCTCCTAGTTTATGCAATATCTTTCCATTAAAGAAATAAAAAATTAAAAAATTTAAAAAAAAGACCATCTTGGTTTTCATCCCATGTGATCTCTATGACGTACATGCACCATTTGAATGGCTGGATGTTATACAAGAGTGATAAGTCAGCAGGCAAAAAATAAAATAAAATTGTTGTTGGATGGCGTGGATGTAACAATATATATATATATATATATATATATATATCTATATATATATATATATATATATATATATATATATGATCCTTTGTTAAATACTGATCATATTCTCAAAGACCCATAAGTCTAGAAATGCCGCTCGCTTCGACAACTCCTTGATTAACACAGTCAAGGTGATTGCTTTGGTCCACCATTGGATCTCTAGGCTCAGCCCATCCCTTCCACTTCCTAAGGTAGTAAAACGTGCCTCAGCTTCAACCCTCACATACTGATGTAGAGCGGGTCGCGGACAGTTACATGGCCAAGATGGATCAGAAAAGGCTTGGTCGACGGCAGAAGTGATCCAGACCATCAGACCTTAAATCGGGTGTATCTTGCAATTCGAAATGAGTTATATGACGTAAAATATATGATTTTGAGGTAGAACGAGCTACTTTAGCCAACCAACCCTGCTATGTCGGGTTGCCCAAGCCAGATTTGCAAAATACCGCTAGATCGATGGTCGTTTTCCTATTTTAATTTCGTTTTTACTATAAATAGTAAATTTTAGTTTGATTGTAACTCTTCATCCATTGGGCTTTAGGAGTTGCATCCTAAAAAGAGCTTAGAAAAATTAGGAAAACAGCTTGGTAAAACCAAATAGGACACTTACTATTTTTGGCCAAAAACCTTGCGCACTAGTAGATATCACGATTGTCTATAAATAGTAAGTTTACTATTTATAGTAAGTCATGAATTCTAGGAGTTTTAGTTGTAGTTTGATTCTGATTTCTTTCCCATTGCTTGTTATCCCTCTTTAAAGGGTTGTGAACTCATTTTTATTCATTCATTAATCAATTTCGAATTTATTAGAATTTATTTTTATTTTCTGCTTTCTTTCCTCACGGATTCAAAAAGTCTCTGTGAGGAGCCCAGAGAAGTTCTATGGATTCGAAATACTCATCCTCTTGAGAAAGACGGTACTCGACCTCACGTCCTTCCTTGCGTCACATACTTAGGAATTGATGGGGCGACATTGCATCCGAAGAGAATTCAAGTTGTCAAATGTATTAGACCTAAGAGGGGCCGGGTTAAAATTAATGTCAATGGCTCGTCGCTTGGGAACCCGGGCCCCTCAGGGGGTGGAGGCATCAATAGAGGTAGTATGGGCGACTTCTTGTTCGCCTTCTCTTTAGACTATGGTATCGGTTCCAATTCTCGAGTCGAGATCAGGGTGAACTGGGAGGGCCTCTCTCATTGCGCCGAGTTAAGCTTCTCCAAGGTGGAAGTCGAGAGCGTCTCCAAATCTGTTTTAAGGACAATCTCCACAAATTTGGCTCTGGTGTGGTCCATGTGCTATTGGCAAGCCAGTATGGGTGTTATGGAGGTTTCTATTGCCCATATCCCCATGGAGGGAAATGGGGTAGCTGACAACCCTGCTTGGAGGGGTAGTGACGGTTAGTCTAGTACAATTTTCACTTCAGGAGGCTCTTCCCTGTATCACCAGAGGCCTCTTATTTCTGAATAGGGTAGGATTGGATAATTTGAGAGAGGGATAATTTCTTTGGTGCTTGTCTTTCTTTTCTCATGATCGCCCGAAAGCTCTCTTGTAAAATCTTTGGTTATGAATGAAATGTTGGTTTTGAAAAAAAAAAGTTGTTGAATAAAGAAAAAATAATAATAAATAGATACTTCGAGAACCTAATCATTCCTGTGTAACCAAGAGTGATACTAGCACATAAATTGATAAAATATATGACCATGAACCCAGAGAAGTACCGGAAAAGGCTACAATTGTAATGTCCAAATAAATAACAATTACATGTTCAACAAGCAGTTTTCAGCCATCCAATTTAAACGAGATTTGCAAATTGCCAGTGGACATGATCTGATGACCCCCACATTGATGTAAGATGAATGGACCCAGTGAAGGCTCTTGTTTCATCCATTCCTTTAGATCCCCGCCGCAAGAAACATGTCCCTTATCCCTTGCATTTTTTTGACTACATCTTTCATCTGCATCCGATCTCTTCGCGATTCAAGAGAACATGCGACTCCAATACCAAACATGGAAACCAAGCACTCCAAGACACTACCTCTTTTGATTTCGCCATTGTTGATATGATTGAATGCTATTTCTTCTTCTATTTCTTGATCTTGGACTTGTTCTTCTTTTTGTCCTTTTAAGAGTAGCGGGTCCACTATCTCCAGCACTTGATTAGGCAAAGCCATTTTGACAAATTCATGAATGCTTAAACCGTCCATAAACATGTCTTCAATGGGCCTTACCATACCCTACAATTCAAAAAAAGGATTCCATAACTGTATACATCACCTGACGCAGAAACATCACCACACATACCATACCCTACAATTCAAAAAAATTATTTTTGTAAATATAGAGGTACCATTTATATTATTTAAGGTTGAGTTCGTTTTACATAAAAGATCATCAAATTTTATAACATTAGTGATTAAGTAATCTATTTTGATGCAAAATACATGAATTTTATGATATTTTGTGCAAATAGTCACACCTAATTAAGACCCAAAAAAATAAAATTAAAAATGTTGATTTAAGGGTTTTTTTTTTCTTTGCTTTGCTTTTCTTTTCTTTTTGATTTGTCACATGATCATTGTCAAATTACGGAAATATACTTTTCAACATTGAAGTTTTTAAGGTTCTAGCCCATAAACTGCCCATAGAAACAAAGAATGGAAAATGATACAGTGACATGCTGTTCTGTAGTAGGATAAGCCACCAATCAGCCAGGGGTAGGTGCCATGTAAAGTTATTTTTCGAACTTATTTTTCAGATTTTTTTTATTCCCTTTCTATGTTTTAAGACATCACATGGCACACTGATTGGTGGCTTAAATTGCAGTATGTTACCTTCAAATTAATTAAAGAAGGGATGTCGATTTTGTACGGAGGCTTTCACCACCCTTTACTGTGGTGTGAAGGCTCTGTTGGACCCATCCTAATGTATGTGTTTTATCCATGCCATCCATTCATTTTTCCAGCTCATTTTAGGGCATGAGACCAAAATTGAAGTATATACAATGCTCAAGTGGACCACACTACATGAAACAGTAGGAAGTGAACACTTATTGTTAAAATCTTCTTGGGGCCACAGAAGTTTTGGATCAAGATTATATTTGTGTTTTCCTTCATCCGGGTAAGTGTGACCTTATGAACAGGTTGGATGACAAATAAACATCACTTTGGGCCCTAGGAAGGTTTCAATGGTGGAGGTCATTGTTTCCACTGTTCTTTGTGTGTGGTCCGCTTGAGTTTTTGATATGCTTCAATTTTGGGCCATGCCCTAAAATGAGCTGGAAAAAACAGATAGACAGCTTGTATAAAATACATACATCATGGTGGGCCCCACAAAGTCCTCACACCAGCGCAAAAGGGTGGTGAGAATCTCACTACACAATCCGCCTCCTTAAATAACCACTGCAGCGTATAGCATGTCATACTAATATAATTCGTTATCAGAGTGAACACAAAATGTCTCACGCACATGTAAATGAAAGACTAAATAAGCATGCATAGATTTTCCACGCGCAGCTGCTTTTAAACGACATTTTCCTACAACAAGTTGCATGTGGGGCTGACTCTGCAGGTTAATGTATGTCATCAGGCCAGAAAGTTTCTACGCAAATCATACCAATCAAACGACCAGATGGACCCGCGTGAGTTTCTGTATGTCATCAGACCAGAAAGTCTCTGCCCAAAAGGGTCCTTACTCTTGCTCGGGTGGTAGACTCTTAGGAGTTTCAACTCCCGGTCAAGGGTACCCATAGGTGGTGAAATTCCACCAGCGTGAGTGTTTGGGGTGTGTGTGCGTGTAAAAAAAAAAAAAAAACTACCACATTGGATTGGTATGAATTTTAAGGTCTTTGTGCGGTACTTGTTACATTTTGTGGTCTATTAGATGATTGGATCGGCCTAACTCTTGGGGCATCTCATTTATATGATGGGTCAACCCTGATGGACGGGTTCAATACCACGGCACACCATGAGAGGCGTCACATACAAGAACTTCTTGCGTTTGAAACATTCTCTGATATATGTCAACCATCAAATGCAACTAAGACAATTGGAAAAAAAAAAAATCTTGAAAACTTGCTTAGTCATTACAATTTGATGCAGGGAATCACAGTATTGCTTGGCTAGAAAAGTAGAAACGATAGCTTTTGCCATTGAAAGAGTTGGGCGTATGTCTCAGAGACAAGGACATGGTAAGGTCAATTACTGTCTTCCTCAAGGAATAACTATTCTGAATGAATGGAGCTCTTTGAACTCTTCATGGAGCTTCCTCGAATTCACGAGGGATAAAAATAGAAATAATTTCTAATAAATTTGAAATAAATCGACTGATGATTTTTTATTTTTTTTTAATGAAATTAATTACAATCCAATGACATGAAACCTAGGACAAAGTTTTAGGCTCAAACTCTTTGAAAACATAGCTTACTATAAATAGTAAACTTATTATCTATAGTTGATCAATTCTACTACACTTTATGGTTTTTGGTGAAAAATATTAAGTGTCCAACTTGCTTAACCACATTGTTCTTTTAATTTTTCTAAGTTCTTTTCATGTTGGGCACGACTCCTAAAACTCAAAGGATCAAAATTTATAGTGGAACTAAAACTTACTATTTATAATAAAAGTGAAAATAAAATGGACTTTCGGCCATCTATCTGATAGAATCTCACAAATCCAATGTGGGCAACCCAACATAGCAGAGTTGGTTGGATAAAGTAGCTTCTACACCAAAATCCTATATGATAGGTTAAAAAACTCAACGCAATTTGTGAGATACCATTGTTTAAAGGTTCTGATTATCCAAATCATTTCTACCTTGGGCCTTCTCTGGTCCATCTTTTCTATGAAATTTCAGTGACCTGCTCTACATCAGTGTACATTGTAACTTTCATTTAATAAATAAAATTTTTTCTTATATATATATATATATATATATATAAGGGCAGGCGGACTTTCCTTCCCACACCAGTCGTCTTGTGGGAGTCATGCCTGACGTACACCGGTCTGCAAACGTGGCAGAGTAATACAGCTGCAGAAATTCAGAGCAAGTGCCAACATGGAGCCTCCAACGCGACAGATCTGGGCTGCACAACCTATTCTCTCTAAATTATCTGAACCTAACCGGAATTTTCTCTAGTCGTGCTGGGAAAAATCATTTTAAGATTAAAATTATACCGACATGATGATTGGACGGGCATGATTTTGATGGGGTACCGTGTTAGACCTTCCGTATTCCATACCTACAGCACCGTGGACCCCACACCAACTAGTTTTGGGGTGAGAGATTTCAGTATTTATATGCACACTTACATGGATGGATGGATAGATGGATGGATGGATGGGCTGACCTCCAAGAAAAAGTAGACCACGTGAAAGGAATGAAAATTTTGTCAATATTTTCTGGAAGATATCATGTTTCAAAGAACGTGGAATGATTATACGACTTCAACCACATGTGACTGGACATCTGATCCACCAACCATTGATTTGTGTAGGGCCCACCGTGATCTGGATATGCCATCCAAGCTGTCCATTAGATGCTGGTCTCAAAACCCAAAAATTAACCTAATCCAAATCTCAGGTGGGCCAGACCACAGGGAGAAATGAGGAGAGAAAAGTAGGCATGGAGTTTCAAGTACTTTCCAAGAAAATGAAAATTTGAAAATTGTTGAGCTTTAGGAGATGAATGAATCTAGGCCACCCAAGTAGTGCATAAATGTCATTTTAAAATAAAATGTATAGCTAACTCATATATATTGTGTAATAGACAAAATGCTGATTTTAGCTTCATCTTAGCATCTAGCGATATGAAATTATTGAGAATTTTTAAAATAACACTAAGAAAAGGAATAAAAGAAAGATGGAAGGAGTTGTTACCTGGGGGAACATAGCTGCTGGATCCCTTTACTGCAATGGAGTTAGTTCTATTTGTGGAGCGATCATCAACAGCCTCAGAAAGGAACCTTGCAATGCCAAAATCACTCACATGGGCCACCATGTCATTATCAAGTAGAACATTACTTGGTTTGAGATCGCAGTGAGCAATAGGTGTTTGGCAATGGTGATGAAGATAATCCAGAGCATAAGCTGCATCAATGGCTATGTTTAACCTCTGAATAAGGTTCAAAGTCCTTGGTCGATGTTCCTCGTCGATTTTTGGATGCAACCACTCCTCTAAACTTCCATTCGGCATGTACTTGAAAACTAGTGCTTTGAAGTCATTGCCCTTAAAATCAATGCTTGAGCAGGATGCTAAGATATTGACGAGATTTCGATGCCGGACATTTCTCAATGCCTCGCATTCTGCGAGGAAGCTTCTCGAAGCTCCTTGTCTTTGAAGATTGAGTACTTTCACTACAACAATTTGGCCATCTGAAACAAAGTATCCTTTATAAACAGAACCATAACTTCCTACGCCGATCAAATTGTGTGAAGAGAACCCATCTTCTACTTTGAGAAGCTCCCCATAAGAGACGTTCTTGTACCGGTCTTCTGAGCAGGAAGTGTGCAAATGCTTCTGTCTTGATTTTCTTCTCCGAAGAAGAGCGAAGCACAACAATAATGAAATCAAACACACAGCAACGAAAATGACTGGCATGATTACTTTCAGGCTTTAAGACCTCTGCGATTTGGATCTCAGAACAAGGCATTTGGGTAAGCCTAGTTTTGGGATACCTCCATAGAGTTTACTGTTTCCAATCACAGAAATCCCACTTGCATTTTCAAACACCCCTTGGATAGGCACTTGTCCCTCAAAATCATTGAAAGAAAGATTTAGTTTCTGTAAAGAAGTAAAATTCTCTAGATATTTTGGAATTAGCCCACTCAAGTTATTTCGCGAGAAATCCAAATCTCCAAGGCCTCTCAGGGTGTTCAATGACAAGGGAATGGTCCCTTGAAAGGCATTGCCTTCCATGTACAGGCGTTCCAAGCTCTGGCAACTGCCTAGCGTTCCAGGAATTTCGCCGGACAATTTGTTCTCTGAAACATCAAGTTCCCCAATATTTTTCAAGCCACCCACTTCCATGGGTAGGGACCCAATCAAAAAGTTTCCAGCTAAGTTGAGAGAAATTGACAGAGACGACAGGCTAAGGAGCTGTTTGGGGATTGTACCGTTAAGGTTATTTTGAGAAAGGTCCAAAGCTATTAGTTTTTGGCAATTTCCAAGACTAGGAGGTATGTATCCCAATAGGCTGTTTTCTTGCAAGTAAAGTTCATTCAGTTCGGTGAAGTTGCCGATGGTTGGCGGAATTTGCCCAGAAAATCTGTTTCTTGACAAGTCTAAAATTTGCAGCTTATGAAGCTTTCCAATACTAAGAGGAATGGTACCTGCGAAATTGTTATGATCCAGATTCAATTGGGTCAAGCTGACGAGATTCCCGATTCCTTCAGGGATGCTTCCATACAAGTGGTTGAATCCTATCACCAGCTGATTGAGTCGCGTCGTTAGATTGGCTATGGAATTGGGCAACATGCCTTTGAAACTGTTGTTTTCAAATCCAAAATTTTTCAAGTTGCTGCAGTTGGGCAGGGAATTGATGAAATTCAAGTCATCTTCTTTCCCCATTCCGAGCCGATTACCGCCGATGAAGAATATATTAAGATATTGAAGACTGCCAAGATTCATAGGCACACCTCCAGTGAAATCGTTGTTGGAGAGATAGAGCTCTTGAAAGAATGAAGCATTGGCTAGTGAAACAGGAATGGGTCCGGTAAACCAGTTTCTCGACACATAAAAACCCTCGAGATTAGGAAGCCGTAAGCCT
Organism: Magnolia sinica; assembly: GCF_029962835.1. Lineage (NCBI taxonomy): Eukaryota > Viridiplantae > Streptophyta > Magnoliopsida > Magnoliales > Magnoliaceae > Magnolia > Magnolia sinica. The sequence goes on from NC_080580.1 coordinate 2,256,880, forward strand.
AAGTCGGGCGGAAGGATTCCGTGAAGTCGATTTGCTGCGACCGACAACAAAAATAGTGAAGAGAGATTGTAAATAGTGGTAGGGATTGTGCTGGAGAGATTATTTTCAGCTATCTGGAGGAATTTTAAATTTGGGATGTGACCTAAATCGCTTGGGATGCTTCCATATAAGTTATTTCTTCTTAAAGAAAGATGAGTGAGAGACGAAATGTTTGCTAGCCAAGGTGGGATGCTTCCGACGAGATGGTTTACAGGGAGAAATAACCCACGGAGCTTCGATAAAGAGCTAAGCTCGATGGGAATCTCACCTACTAGCTCATTGAATTGAAAATAGATGACTCGGAGGTTGGAGCAGTAGGTGAGATTGGATGGGATTTCTCCTCTAAATGAATTGGAGCTGAGATCGAGAAGCCGAAGACGGAAAAGGCGTCCTATTTCTTGTGGAATTTCGCCGCGGAAGCTGTTGTCTCTGAGGTTAACTACCCTGAGGAAGGTGAGATTGCCTACTTGGGGAGGAATAGAACCTTCTAATTTGAGGGAACTTAGGTTGAGGATGGTGACCCTCTCATGCCTGAGACTGCACGTGATTCCTCGCCACTTGCAGAAATGAAGAGAATGGTTCCACGAGCTCATGATGGAGAGAGGATCTTTGGTTATTTGGTCCTTGAAGGCGAGCAGAGCCAGTCGATCGGTTTCATTTGTTGGGACGGGGGCAAATCTGGACCGTTGGATCAGACACAAGAAGAGAGTTGTATGAAGCAGAAATGACCAAATTAACTTTGGACTGACAGAAGGCACCTCCATTCCAAAGGAGGAAATTGGGCTGTGCTCTTCAAGCATTACCAAGCCCCATATTTGTAGTGAAGCATCGGTGGTGATATGTGGGGCCCACCTGGCCCCACATATCTTGTTCGTATGAGGAATTTTTTTTAATCCTTGACACCACGATATTTCAAAATAATATTTTCGAGTTTTCAACTTTGTGGACTGGGGGTCGATGGTTCAATGATCACATCAATGGTCTGATGGGCTCCACCATGGACGCATCATGGCCCTAGCCACTGATTATTGGCGTTTTTACCAGCTGAACGTGGACCATTTCCATATTTCTCTTTGTAACCGCCTATTTGTTATAGACTTCAATGAAAGGTTATGATCGTCCCAACTAGAGAAGACTCGGATTTAACGACTACATTGAAAGCTTTTTGTGGTCTACAAGAGTTTTTGGATGAAGCTGAAATTTGCTTTTTTACAACCATCTATGTCAGTGTGACCTCATGATCAAGTCTGGTGATAAATAAAAATCACCATGGCCCCTATAGAAGGTTTCAACAGTAGACATCTTTATCCCATTATTTTTTGTCTTGGGGTGATCTAATTCAGCTTTATATATGCTTCAATTTTAGCATCGTGCCCTAAAATGAACCGGAAAAAAGGATGGATGACATAGATAAAAAACATACATCACAACGAGCCTCATGGAAGGTGTTGGATACCAGGCAATCGACATCCAAGAAGACAAGATATGACAAGACCAAGGTCTTGTTTTTTATTAGAGATAAAAGGACTTTGGTACTCGCTCGTAATTCTCTCCATATGCGGTTAGATAAGCTATGAGAAGACCAAGGCTGTTTTTTAAATTAAAAAAAAAAAATAGAAATGAAAGGGGCTATGGTACTCAGTTCACATCTCCCCAGGAAGATAAGCCACAAGTATGGCTGTACACGAGCAGAGTTAGCTAAAGCTCGGTTCAACTCAGTTCGAAACTGAGTTTGAGCTGATTTTTTGAGCTCGGAATATTTTCAAACTGAGTTTGAGCTTGCTCGAGCTCGACTCGACTCGGATCGGACCAGTTCAGTGACTCGGTTGCTTTGATATTGTTGTTGCTCACGAAGTGTTTGATGAAATGACTCAATGAAGTGTGGCCGGTGGCAATGAAGGTAAGTATATGAAACAAATATCCTTTTTTTTTTAATGTTCCTTACAAGGTGTTTGATGAAATACCTGTAAAACCACTGCTTGTGTTTTACATGCATGAGATTTTGAAGTTGCAGCCCATGTGTCTGTGAAAATGCTGCATAGGCAAACTTGGCTCGATCTTTGCTCGAACTGGCTCGAGCTAGTGACTGAACTGAGCCGAGCTAGCCAGTCAAGCTCGAGGACCGAGCCAAGCCGAGTTTGAGCTGAGGTCAGCAAGTGGCTGAGCCTAGTCGAGCTGTGCCAAGCTAGACTCGGTTCGACTCGTGTACACCTCTAGCCATAAGAAGATCATTTGTTTATTTGAAATGACAGGACTGGCATGCAGGGCAGAGCATAATAATTTGAATTCATGCACACGGGCAGTGCATTTTAAACCTGCCTAACCAGTGGAGCCACCTTAGATAGGGGCATAGATCAAATCAGATTAATTGGAGGATACCTAACTTTGATTGCTGTGCATTTGTTTGTTGAATGTTAGTTATTGCATTCATATGATTTTTGAATTAGGACCTACCAATAGTATGTCTAGCAATTTGAACCGTTAGATTGAGATACCTCAAAGATGTGCACGTACAAGATCGTGTGAGTTGGGCCTATCACATTACTGTAATGTCAATATGGCCTGCTTTTGTTCAAGCATTTCAGACCATTTTTCAATGTACAAGAAGAATTCTGCCTCAAACAAACTAATGGGCTAGGTCAGGTACTTAGTGAACACCTTACAAACTAATAGCCCTGATCTTTTCTTGTCATGGAAATCATGGGCCAGCGTCAAAATTCCTCAAATGCTACAATCCCAGATTGGATTTTGTTCTCATCGCGGTCTTTGTCATTGTCATGGATTTAAGTAGCGGTTTGATCAGATTGGGCATTCTATAGATGGCTCTGGAGGGATCTCTAGTGGGCCAACTTAAATGTGATTGGACATTAGACTTTTGTCCCTGCTAAGTTGGCTGCCTATAAGTGGTTCCCCTTCTTGTGGCTGGATTTTAGTTAGTTTCGAAGCAAGGACTTGATAGAGAAGATCCGAGTCATTGTGTGCTTTGGTGATGGTCCCAGGCCAAGGAATATGGAAAATCTGAATTGGCCTGATTAGATCGAAATCTAGGATTAGAGAGAACCAGGAACGAGCCTTCTATTGCCTTTTCCATTGCATTCCAAATGCTAAGAAAATCTTCCACAAACCAACGTCACGTGGTCTACAAATTCTCTGTTCACCAGAAACGAAGTAAAAATCACATTGCATATTGATCTGGCAATGGTTTAGGCTGCAGGAATTTTGGGTCAGATCTATTAAAAATTTTGATTTTACTAGGCCTAAGTCCAGCCAATTACTGACCTTCATTGTATCTAATTGAGAAGAAATACAATGTATTAAGGCTACATCGAGCTCATGGTTTAGCAGGTGCAATCCATGAACAGAGGAAGTGAATTGCTAGAAGGGGAAAATGAATAATAATGTACACTTGAATATATGGTGGCTGTGATAGCTGTGTGGGTTCACCATAATGTGGGAGTGCCATCGACTTGACAAAGCTACCACTTTTTGTTTCTTGCTTCTCCAGGTTACAAGATTTCCCCCAACAAATGTAAAATATCCTGAGGTGGACTTTCTGTCAGTGATATTACCTGCCTAATCTGCATCCGTGTATCCATAAACCATCGACTGACTGTTATGTTTTGAGAACATAAGCCCCTTGCCCGGGGATGACTTCAAGTATCGAAGTATTCGAATCACTGCTTCCATATGACTCTTACTTGGATTATGCATAAATTGACTTACAACACTTACAGCGTATGCAATATCTGGACGAGTATGGGAGAGATAAATGAGTTTACCAACTAACCTTTGATATCTTCCTTTATCTGTTGGTACTTGGTCTGGGTATTCTCCAAGCTTGTGATTCTGAACCATGGGGGTGTCTGCAGGTTTACATTCTAACATCCCTACTTCGGTTAGCAAGTCTAATATGTATTTCTATTGGGAGAGAAATATACCTTGCTTAGACCTGGCAACTTCAATTCCCAAGAAATACTTGAGTCCTCCCAGATTTTTCATCTCGAATTCAGTTGCTAATTGCTTTTGAAGCAGAGAGATTTCTTCTTCATCATCTCCTGTAATAATCATGTCATCTACATAGACTATCAAAGCAGTTACCTTGCCCAACTGATGCTTTAAGAACAAAGTATGGTCAGAGTTACTTTGTTGGAAGCCATATTTCTTCATTGCCAAGCTAAACCTTCCAAACCATGCTCGTGGTGATTGCTTCAGTCCATACAATGCTCGCTGCAATTTACACACCACTCCATTCTTTGAAGATGCTGTATAACCTGGAGGAACATCCATATAAACCTCTTCTTGGAGATCACCGTTGAGAAAAGCATTCTTTACATCAAATTGATGCAAAGGCCAATCAAGATTTGCTGCAAGAGACAATAACACCCTAACTGTATTCAACTTGGCTACAGGTGAGAAAGTCTCCTGATAATCAACACTATACGTCTACATATATCCCTTCGCTACCAGTCTTGCTTTGTACCGTTTAATAGATCCATCTATTTCATGTTTAATGAAGAACACCCATTTGCACCCCATGGTTTGTTTTCCTTCAGGTAATGGAACAAGAGTCCATGTATCATTTTTAAGTAGTGCCTCCATTTCTTCCTATATAGCTTGGGTCCATCTTAGATTTGTCAATGCCTCATGAACACTGGTAGGAATTTGGCATATGGAGAGTTCTTGTGTAAATTTCTCGAGAGGTTCAGAGAGTTCCTTGGTGGATACATAATTAGCAATTGGATACCTCAACCTTCGTTCTTCAATATCTGGAGAGTATCTATTAGGTGGCTTGCCACGATTGTACCTGTGAGGTAAGACATATCCCGCAGATGCATCTATATCATCAGTATGTAAGGGTGTAATAACAGTACTTACTTCAGGAGTATTCTCAGGAAATGATTCGGCTAGCACTTCAGAGGGAGGGGATATAGGTTCGGTCTCAGATGTTACATGCCCTACATTAGGATATATCTCGGCTTCACAGTTCACAACGCCTGAGTTATCATTCAGCCCACCATGCTCCTGCGGCTTGGCTTCACAGTTCACAATGCCTGAGTTATCATTCGGCCCACCATGCTCCTGCGGCTCGGCTTCACAGTTCACAACGCCTGAGTTATCATTCGACTTCTCATGTTGGAACCAATTCAACTCTTTATTATGTATCTCCCCCTGAAGAGTAGAAGTATGTGCCGGAGAGGAAAAAAACATATCAGTCTCCAAGAATTGGACATCCATAGTCACATAGAATCTGCGAGTGGTAGGATCATAGCACCAGTACCCTTTTTTATGGACGTCATAGCCCAAAAACAAACACCGACGTGTACACGGATCAAGTTTAGTGCGCTGGTTATTGTGGAGATATACATAGATGACACACCCAAAGACGCGAGGAGGAAGCATCAGTGCGGTAGGTAGTGACACATAAGTAGAAAGACATTGGAGTGGTATCTTAAAGGATAAAACCTTGGAAGGCATTCGGTTGAAAAGATGGACAACAGTTGAGACGGCATCGGTCCAAAACTGTTTGGGCATATGAACACCGAGAAGCAAAGCATGAGCAGTCTCAAGAACATGCCTATTCTTCCTCTCGGCGACACCGTTCTGTTGAGGTGTTTGTGAGTATGACATTTCATGAATTAAACCATGTTGAATAAAGTATGGTTTAAGGTGCTGATTGACATAGTCTCCACCATTATCAGAGCGGAAAACCTTCATGGTGGTACTGTACTGAGTACTAACTATAGCATGGAATGTTTCAAAGGCACTGATAACCTCATCTTTGTGTTTCATCAAGTAGAGCCATGTCATATAAGTACAATCATCCACAAAAATAACAAACCAACGAAAGCTAGACATATTAGTAACAGGTGAGGGCCCCCATATATCAGAGTGAATTAACACAAATGGAGTGTCACTTTTAGTCATGCTTAATGGATAAGTAGCGCGATGGCTCTTAGCCAAAATACAAGTGTCACATTTTAAATCAGATGCCTGTAAATGCTTAAACAGATCATGAAAAACATGCTTTAAATAAGGAAAAGATGGGTGTCCCAAGCGTCGATGTCACAACCAAAGTAGTGTCTCTTTATCAGCATGTGGATAGTTCATGTTATTGGCCTGGCCGATACTGATGTCTTCCACATAATATAATCCCCCCTCTTAGTACCACGTCCAATTATCTCCTTGGTGAGAATATCCTGGATAAGACAGAAATTTGGATAAATAAGTACAACACACCCAAGGTCTGCAGTAAGCTGACTTACAGACAACAATTTATGGGATAGAGACGGAACAAGTAAAGTATTAGATAAATGCAAGGATGGAGATAAGGTCACAGAGCCAGCTCCAGTGACTAGTGAGATAACACCATTTGCATTGGTTATACTGGTGCGTCGCGGAAGAGAGGTCTGAGAGAAGTCTAAGATAGCAAATGTCATATGGTTAGTGGCCCCCGAGTCGAGAAGTCATGCACTATAGTCAGCATCTCTGTGGGAGGTAAGAAGAGCAAGACCAGGGATACCTGAGTTCAAGTTGGGAGGAGTATCTGTGGACGTTGCAGCTGGTTGTATAAGAGAAAGATGGGGCTCTGTAGCAGCAACATCAATTGTGCCTGAACTTCCATTGGTTCCGGTTCCATCAAGACGTTTACGGGCTTGAAGATCATGCCACCAATTAGGGTAACCATGCAACTTAAAACAGTTTTCACGTGTGTGTTTCTGGTTTCCACAATGAGAACATTTTTTCGTATCAATAGAATTCCAGGTTTGAAAGATTTACCAGGGGCAGAGGTGCTTAATGTAAGGGCTTTAGAGGCCAAAACAGCTCCCTGGATCCCATCGGTGTCATGGGAAGTCATAACCTACTGTCGAATAGTTTCCCCTCTAACATGCACATACACTTGTTCGATAGTAGGAAACAGTTTCATCTGTAGAACATCAGTCCATATTTTGTCTAGCCGATCGTCAAGACCATCCAGGAACACATAAACACGGTCTTCTTGGATGATCCGATTATAGTGTTGAATATCAACAGAGCATTCCATAGGATTTGGCCGGTGGAAATCAATTTCATGCCATAAACCCTGCAACTCAGTATAATATTTTTCCAGCGAGCCTGCAGCTTGCTTCAGTTGTGTCACACGCCGTCGAAGATCATACACTTGTGAGGTATCACTACCATCAAAGAAGGTAGTTGCAATGGAATCTCAAACTTCTTTTGCCGTAGAAAACCGAATAAAATTGCCAATTAAGGACGAATCCATGGAAGAAATTAACCAACCTTTAACAATGGCGTTATCGGTGCGCTATTTGCGAAAGGAGGGATCAGTTGGTAGCGGCTAGGGAAAGTCGCCATTAATGTACCCCAGTTTGTCCTTGCTAGAGATATACATCTCGACAACCTGGGACCACAGTGCATAGTTGGAACGATCCAACTTAATGCCGATCGGAGCAGCGGATGTTTCAGTGGTGATGGTCGGGGTTTGAGCGCTGTTCAAAACCTTGGTCATCCTTGTAGTCAATTCAAGGATAGAGTCAGAGAGATTGGACATGCCGCCAGAGGAGTTCGGATCATTAGAGTCCGCCATGAACGAATGTATAGTTAGGGTGTAATACAGGAAGTTAGAACTCGTTTAGCTCTGATACCATGTCAGAAATTCTGTTTTTCATATCTTCTTTTTTTTATATTCAATTGTAGGTTATATACATTTTAAAAAAGAAAAAAAATAAAACCTCTTTACCATACAATTCCGTCTCCTACATTCATGTTAACCTCCCTTATTTACGGTATGTTACAAATTTCAAATGCCTAAAATCTCTCTTGGTTGTTTAGCTCACGCCAACAACTCTCTTGGTTGTTTACAATGCTAAAATCTCTCTTGGTTGTTTAGCTCACGCCAACAACTCTATTGGTTGTTTACAGCTCACGCCAACACTTTGGACCTGCCTAATTTTTGGCATAAAACCTTAAAATGATCTGATAAAAGTGTTGAACGGCATGGATAAATCACTTACATCACGGTGGACCCCCAATAGAGCCCTGCCCGGACGGATTACCGACCGGGCGGGAGTAGGACGCAATCTGCGTCGTAGTTTTAGGCCGCACTTAAAAACAATCTCCTGTCTTGGACGCGGATTTTCTGCCATAACCTTTGCAGGAAGTTGCTACGCAAGGATGATGAGTGGGGCCAACTGCGATGTTTGTGAGAAATCCACTTTATCCATCTGTCTTTTGATCTCATTTTAGGACCAGAGACAAAAAAAAATGAGGTGGACACAAAGCTTAAGTGAGCTACACGTGGGATTGACCTTAAGTGAGCTAGACATGGGAAACAGTAGAGATTCAGTGAGCACCATTGAAATAAGCTTATGGCCATAAAAGTTTTGTATCAGGCTTTGTTATTTTTTGTTTTGTTTTTCACTTCATCCCAGTGGGATTGACCTCATAAAAGGTTTGGATGGCATAACGTCAAGGTTGAGCCCAGGAAGGTTTGAATGGCAGGAATTTCTTTCCCTAATTTCCCTCCCGTCTGACCCACTTGAATTTTGGATCCACCTCATTTTTAGGTGCTGGTACTAAAAATAAGCTCATAAAACGGATGAACAGAGTGGATTTCTCACAAACACTATTCGAGATCATTTTAAGAGGTACTATTAAAAATTAGGTACATCTAAGAGACTAAGACTCAAGGGAGCCAAAAGAGAGGGAATTGGAAAATTGGAAAATCAGAAAAAGAATTGGGTACTATTGGAGCCTTCCTCAGCTCCACCTTTATGTTTAAATGCCATCGAAACCCTTTAAAAGGTTATTCCCATGAATGAAGCGAAGAAATAAAAAGCTTTACTTAATACAAAAGTTTCATGGCCATGCCAATGTTTCAATGGTGGTCCTTGAATCCACACTCTTCCTGTTATGTGATTCACTTGAGTTTTGAATCACCTTTATATTTTTATTCGCATGTCTTAAAATTGTACGCAGAAAATAATAATAATAATAATAATAAAAGATCAGGTGGATTTCTACCAAGCATTGAACCCCCACCTAACATCCCAAAGTGCACGAATGTTTTGGATCATGATTAATTTGGGTGTAGGGGCACAATCAACTCATTTTTTGTTTTTTGTTTAAGGGAAAATATATATAAAACCACCAAGCCAGCTGAACTAATGTAAGCACTGAAGCGTCAACAGCTACTGCACTTCCTTCTTAGGAGAGCGATATATGCTTCCGCTTGTCAAAACTTGCTAGAAGCTCCCAGCAATTTGCAACATGGATGCTGGCCTCCCAGCGTAGGTCCCATTCGCCATTGATTGTGTTGATGTCTGCGAGCTAGTTATCTTCAATCTTGATCTGTTTTGCCCCTAGCTAACTATCTGTAATCTACAAAATAAAGCATAAATTTCTGTAATGTAATTGGAGAACCATTCGTAGGAATCACAAAAGGCAGCTATGGATTTTCCATTGTATGCCTTTATTATTGCACTTGATTCCCCCTAGTGGGGTTGTCCACAGATGAGCCATATAAATTCAACCCGACTTGGGGGGACCCGTTTCACCGGATTTACGTTGGGATCATTAATGCTTACTACTCTTTGGTTCCTGCCCTTAGTTTTGGACAGGGTAAAACCAATCCATGGAATATGTTGTTGTTTATAATAAAATTTTACAAATTATATCAATGGTGCAGATTGTGAAACGTGGCACATTGGATATTTCTAAAGCATGCGCCAAATATTAGGAAATATACTGTATCTTTGTGGAGCCGGCTCAGCATTAAAGCAATCTCCAGATAAGTGTGAATGACAGTTAAAGCATTTTTGGATTACATTCAACAACAAAGGTATACTACAACGATTAAAAAAAAAAACAAAAAAATTAAAAGGTGTAACCACTCTTTCTCAACTGGTTACACCTGAGGATACCACATGGACGTTTTCTCTCTCTCTCTCTCTCTCTCTCTCCCGCCCCCCCCCCCCCCTTTTCAGAAGACTATAAAAAGAGGAAGAAGATATGAAGAAGAGATTTCATATCCTCAATCCCTCAAATCCAGAAATCAAACCTGAAATCCTGCGAAGGAAGCAAAATCAATCCAATGCAATGTTGTTTATCTTAGTCTATGATCAACCCATCCACCGCTCATCATTCGTGGACCCTTAGGTTAGAAGTAGTCCAAACCCGTCCATCCGATCATGCCGGACCAACTTGTAGTTGTAGCTAATAGTTGTAATTTCTTCCATCTTTATTTGCGCACTATATCTGAAAGAAGATCTTAGTCCTGCTATATGTCCGGTTACACTCATACGCTTGGTTGGCTATAGTTGTAACCCTTGGAATTGCTTGTGACCTGCTCGTCAAAACACTACTCCACGAAGCATTCTACTACTCTCAGCCGAATTGGTGATCCCATTTCAATAGTAAGTTACACATATCTGCATTCATCTCTTTATCTCTTTTTGTTTCGACCACACAATTGTTGCACCATCTAAAAGTCCTTGATTGTCAAGGTAAAAAAGATTTTATTGGAGGAAAGGCCCTAACCTCCGCAAGTCACCTGAGTTGAATAGATGGCTGACATGTTGATCATGCAACTAAGTACCGCTTTATCTGAACGCTAGAGGTCAACAGTCGTCACGGTTTAAATCGGACCCAATCAGATCTAGCATGCCCACATAGCAACACATGTATTTTGCATGGCCGAAAATTGCACCAACAATTATCGTAAGCATATTGGACCCCACCCAACTCGAATATACAGTAATTACTACTTTCCATCAATGTATCAAACTTTGATCTCATCGCTCAAGGGAAAAAAACTTCTAAATACCTATACTTTTTATCTTAAACCCCTCTCGTGTCCCTCTATAACCGACGACTTTAGTCATTTCTAACATTAATTGCTAGTACATTTTGCCCTTCACAGCTGGCATATGGTAGAGATTTCACATTATATATGGTAGTATGTAAGAAAAAGACATGGTAAAAAAAAACATTGTCCCAAAAATAAAATACCAAGGTAATTGACATGAGAGATTGAAGAGGTGATCTGCAGCAGACTTCAAAAAAGACCTAGCCACTTCAATTGGTGGGACGCATGATGAAAATGCACCCTCCTGGAAGTTTGTTAGGTCCAGGGAAAGAAAAAGTCAGTGCCCCCGTTGCAGACCACGCATGAAAGAATCTCTTAATTCACACGTGTGTACTTGCTACTTATGGTCTATTAAGAAAGACTACCTAACGCCTTTTTTTATTTATTGAAGAACGATTATTTTTTAATAGGTCTATCTTGGTGATCTTTATATCATAGATAGCCAATCTAGATGGCCCACAAATATACTGAAATATTGGACTGCCGACCATCTTATGTCTGACCATCGGTTCTCACTAATGAGCCTGATTCCTGATAGGGGGACCACTTCGCTCTCTCCTTTGTGAATGGAACATCGGCATTTCTCAGTCTAGCTCTAAAGAGAGCGCAGGGAACATGTTTATCTGTAGAATTGCTCCCCAGAGAGAACTCAAGCAGCCAACGAACACATGATCGCTGCTAAGGATGTGATCTTCAATGGTTTTTACGTGTACAAGATCTAAGCCATTTGTTAGGTCAGATCCGCCCTGAACATGCGCGTACCCAAAAATCAGACCAATCTTTTCGCCTGATGAGCTAGGCAGAGCTTTACGGTGGTTTGATTTTGATCTAAACCGTCTGTCCGGTGTTTTCTACAATGGGTGGCCCATTGAGCAAATTATCATGATAAATGTAAGGTTTGGAGAAATGGTTAGCGTCGTGGGCTTGCTCTCAGTAAAGCCGAGTTTGATTCTTCTCTCTGAGTTTTATCCGCTACATGTGGCTTATAAGTGACTGTGTATATAGGCAGGAATTAGTCTTACCTTAAGAAGAGCGGGGTAACTATGTCATCATCAAAAAATTCTATTTATATTTTAACTATCTAATAGGTGGGCTTCAAACAGACAAAAAAAAAAAAAAAGAGGTCCAAGTCCAGATTTAACTGGTGCAAAAATTCATACTAGTCCAATAGTTAAATGGCACCAGGCTAATGTGTCTTTGGAGCAGGATGCAAGATGAATCGTGTTTGCTTGACTGCAAACACACTCTCTTCTTGGTAACATGATCTTAAAAATAATAATAAATAAATAAATAATATATTCTTCTCACTCACAGGCCATCAACCAGTATGCTTGTAGAAGAGGGGAAGTTTGTACTATCCTTCGTTTAAAACACACACGAAAAAAAAAAAAAAAAACCTCCACCAACTCACATGAGCCGACTCAACTTGACCAGGCTCTTGAAAAATGTGATCTACTCATAATTGGGTTAAAACTCGAGAAAACCCCAACTCAACTTGGCACAATTTAACATTATTTATATATACTTTCACAAATATTTAATAATGTTGAAAGAACTTTAAAAAATAGTAATAATAAATTATTATTCAAAAAAAAAAAAAGAAGGCTCCATAAAATTTTTTTTTTTCAAAGGGCTCCATATCAGTTCTGGAGATGCCCGAACTTCCATTCAACTGAGTTTCAAGTCAAGCTTTTGTGCTTTACAAAAATGGTACTACCCACCCCTGAAGTGGGTGTGTAAATAGTAGATTCCTTTCTAAAAACTCAGCATATCGGATTCTCATCATCATCGTCATGGTCTCAGCCTTCTCCCACTAATTTGTGTTTGTCTTTTAGATAATTGATCGGCAAAAGGCTTTGACAGGTGGCCCATCAATGGCTGACCAGATATAGATAAACTTTCTCTTTACATGGGCTCTAAAAAAGTTTAAAGGCTCCAATTGACACCACTTGTATGCCAGCATAATCACACCGTTTTTTGTCTCTAAACCAACTATTACATGCACCGTCCGAAAGATGATGTATGATCCTAGAATTGGGAGCACATGCAAACTGGTCATCCCCACTATTCCTGTTGTGTGGCCCACTTGAGTTGATCTACCTCATTTTTGGGGTCATGTTTTAACATGAGCTGGAGAAAACGGATGGACGGAGTGGATGGCACACGAATATTGCAGTGGACCCCACATAGCTTCCACCAATTTACATTCATCTGCGAACATCCACATTCACGAAAGGTCAGTTTCTAGTTGTTGGCTGCTCATAATAAGAGAGAAATCACCTATAGGCTATACATGAGCAACATGGCCAGGCCCCACATCACAATTCTGAAACTCAAACGGTGATTTGACTCAAAACTCGGTTGAGTCAACGTAACTTGGATAGATTTCGAGCTGAGTCACTGTGAAATCACTCATTAGAATAGTTAAATATCGAGTTGAGAGAAAAATAAAAGATAAGACTCTGTCCGATCTCCAAGTCGACCCGGCCGGGCTAGACATCGATTTTGAGTCAAGTTCAAGATATGACATACATCACACCTTTGGAAACCGATAGCGTACTATCCACGAACAAGCATTTATTAATATCATTTAAATAAAATAAGTACACATGTTTGGTTGCGTGTGTGATCCAATCTCTGCATAATAGAGATTCATCCATTTGAAAATACTTAAAATAACTCAATTTCTATTGCTTTTCACATTAGGAAAGAAATAAGGATACAGATCAACCGTTGAAATTCCATTACAAATAAGATAAAGCATCAAATGACAAACACTAATCTCTTAGCCGGTTATCTTAATGAGCAGTTATGATACTGACATTTTCTTTCCGCAAATACTTTTCATATGTAGAACATCCTATCCGTAGAAAAGCTGGGTCACACCATGATGATCACCTGGTATAGAAAAGCCAGACCAATCCACTCATTAGGTGGGCCACACCAGTACTAAAGTCACACCATCGGCTGTCCATTGATATTGAAATTATGTCTCGCTCAGTGTGGGGATCCACTTAATTTTCGTGCTAACTGATCGTCTTAATGATGTGGACCACCTTTTTCACGGATAGGATATTCTTATATGGCTGTATCTGATCTTTTCTCTAGATTAAATATATCTAGGTAGGTAGTGCACATTGATGAGATCTGGACCGTTCATCTATTAAACCGTGCTACAGATATCACACCTGCCGGACAATACTAGTACTAGTTATCTACTGAAGTATCTTTGCCCATTGAACGGTGACGGCTAGATGGATCTTTTGGCCAATGCCCTTTTTTTTTAATAATTCTCATGAGTCATCCAATCAGTGGTTAGGATCATCTGAACACTGATTTTTGGGATATGTCCCATCCTGAGTGGGCCCAGTAGACGTAAGGTCCAGATCTTTTACACGTGTGCAGCGCGAATTGATAATGTACTTTTTATAACAAGGTCAAGAATAACAAGGTCAGAGAAATCTTTGGTAGGATCTTTCTTCCTCCATACGGGAATGTCATTGATGTAAAATAACACGTGGCACTCGTAGAAATAATCCGAAGCGATCATCAAGTGAGCCCAACCATGGATGGTTCATAGCACAGAAAGTCACACCGATTAGACAATCCTAACCGTCCGATCAAAGGATTTTGGCGCATTCAATCTTGGTAGTGGCAGTTTGCAAATGGGCCCTATTTTTGAATTATGGAACACCCATCACGCTACGACACACCAAATGGACGGTCTAGATGTGGTCCAAATATGCCACGTGTACTACTTTAACCAAGGACACTACGTTGTTTGTCGACGGTCTAGATGAATTTTGCTAGCATGGCTCGCCATTTGTGCTCTCACAGTGCTGCTGGTCGATTGTAACTCACGGAGTGCTGATCCAGACCATTTCTATAGTAGGCCCCATGTTAGATGGGCCATATAAAAATCCCATCGATTAGAGAACTTCATTATCCACACAAAGGTGTTGCAACCGTTGTTTCCAACCCATCCTATATATGGATGATGAAGATCTGTGTTTGGTGGGACTTTTGCCGCATGCCATCGTTAGTGGGTCGACGTACTAGATGAACGGTGGAGATCGCTACATCCCATTGCACAGGAGGAGATCAATGCCAATCAACCTCTAATTTTAATGTTGTCATGATCAAAAGTTTACTTGTGGCACAATCCTACCCTTTCGATTTCCGGCCTACAAATATTGACCGTTGAAACGACAAAATACAAATACAGCAAACTTCCAGATGTCCACGTTCAACTGAAAAGGGCCCGAGATCTGCTGAAAGGATCGTCCAATCAGGAAGAGTTTTGGGTCCACAGTGATCACATCAACCGTTGGATGGGTGCACTTGTCAGAACCGAAAACAACAGTGTAGATTCCAAAACCGGAATGATCACATTCGTTCGTACCTATGGTAATTACGGTGCGTTCCATCTGTGTGCGGCCTACACGTGATGTGTGCGTGGAATCCACACCGTAAATCTGGTGAGCCACGTATGTAAACCGTACAACTCAATAGTCATCCTAAACTAAAACTCTGTGGGAACAGTGAGAAATATACAACCACGCCTAAAACTTATATATCCATTTCATGGGATTCTGCATCTCATGGACCGTTCGGATTCAAAACCCATGACACGTGTGCAAAGGTGCGCAAGTGCGTAGGTGAGCATGCCTCTCTCTCTCTCTCTCTCTCTCTATATACAACATTGTGGACCCCACATTCCCCCCTGCAGGTTTCTCTTGTGGGCATCCCCTCCCCCCACGCTTTACTATGTTTCCTCTGGAATACGGATTGCCTACTCATGCTACCAGTAGCGTAGATGCCCTGTGGGGCCCATCATGATGTATATATTTAATCCATTCCATTCATCTATTTTTCCAGATCATTTTATTGCATGAGCCCAAAAATGAGGATGATCAAAATCTCACGTGGACCATACCACAGTAAACAGCGGTGATTGACCGGCCACCATTAAAAATTTCATAGGGTCATGATAGTTTTGGATCACGCTAATATTTGTGTTTTCCCTTCGTCCAAGTTCTTATTATGACATAATCAAGACAAATAAACATGACAGTGGGCCCTAGGAAGTTTTTAACGGTGGGTGCTCAATCACCACTGTTTTTGTGTGGTGTTGTTCACATGAGACTTTGGATAAAATCATTTTTACGGGCCTATTCCCTGAAATAATCTGGAAAAAGATGGACGGCTTGGATATAACACATACACCGTGGTAGAACCAACTTAGCACAGACCAGTGGCCCCCTCGCTACTGGCAGCGTGGCATTTACCGGTTACGTTGGAGCCACGCATCTTTGACTCATGCTAATTACGAAAAACGTGTGATTCTTCGTCAAAATTTTCTTTATCCTGCAACCCCTTTGAAAAAAAATAAATAAATTATGCTACTTGAGCTTTTCAAAGCCCACACGCGAGCAACACACCGTTACATAAATACATGGCAAGTGGATAGAGTCAGGTGGATCCGTTGTAAAAATGAAATGGCTCAAAAATCTGTCTGATCAGCTCGTTAAATCAGTCATACGTTTTTTGGACAATGGGCAATTTAAAAAGAACTGTTAATGGTCCACATTCTATCTTACAAGGTAAGCAACCCCAATGAACGGATCTGACTCTTGGTCCAGGATATTACATGGTGGGCCTACCATCTTAACGGTCGGGATGTCCCGTATGCGCCAGGTTGTCACGTACGGAGAGTGTGTAGAGGTGCGTGTGTGCAGGGAAGCATTGTGTATGAAAAAGATATATTCCAGCCCCAATGACGGATTTATACGAACCGCGCTAGTACATCGCGTAGGACGGGGACGGGAGCGGATCAGGTGAGACCCGGTCGCACCTAAGATGGTGGGCCTTACCGTAGGGCCCATCTTGATGTGTATATTCTGTATCCACCTTGTCCATGCGTTTTTTTATATATATATATATAGATCATTTTAAGGCATTATCCTAAACAATGAAGCAGATCTAATAATCAGGTGGACCATATCATAGAAAACAGTGGTGATCGACCATTAATGGGCCACTTAAAGCTTTGGATCAAGCTGATATTTGCTCTCTCCCTTCGTCCAGGCTTACGTGACCTTATCAACTGATTGGATGGAAAATAAACACCACGGAGACATTAAGGTAAGCCTTAGGAAGTTTTTAATGATAGGGTGTTAGTCATCACTGTTTCCTAGACTATGGTCCACTTGATATTTGGATCTTCTTCTTTTTTAAGGATCATGTCCTACAGTGATATGGAAGAACGGATGAATGGTGTAGATATAGAATACGGACGCAGTTTGCGTCCTACCCCTCTCCTGCTGGGAACGGGAGGAGCTTTGAGTGGCCACCGTGATTTATTGGTCTTATTCACACCATTCATCCATTATTTTTGTATCATTTTAGAGTATAATCCTAAAAATTAGGTAGATTCAAGGCTTAAGTGGACTACACAATGGGGATTAAACTCTTACCATTGAAAACTTCTCGAGGGCCACGGAAGTTTTGGATAGAGCTGATATTTGTGTTTTCTCTTCATCCAGTTCTATGTAACTTGATGAATAGGTTGGATGGCAAATAAACATGGCTCTAAAAGTTTCAACCGTGAGAATCATTATCACCACTGCTTCCTGTGGTGTGGTCCAGTTGAGCCTTAGATCTGCCTCATTTTTGAGTCTATAATCTAAAATGATACTTTAAAAAAAATGGATGGACGGTGTGGATAAGACCCATACATCACGATGGCCATTCAAAGCTCCTGTCCGTCCCCAACAGACGGGACGGGTAGGATGCAATCCGCGTCCATAGAATACATACATTAAGGTTGGCCCATGGTAGGAGCCGCACCTTCTCGAGTGAGGCTGGGTCTCACCTAATCCGCTCCCGACGCAGACTCTCTCCACCCTGACGTAATGGGATTTGGACTAGGTGCATGATGCTGTCAGAGACGGGCCCAGTTGAATGGATGCTTGATGGAAAAGCTTTGGAAAATACTTTGGGCGGTGTATGTGAGATAGTGGCATGCCGTCCAATAAAATTCTAAGAGGAATCCGTCCAGACAAGGGGCATTATCACGTGACACGCGAGTTGGTTACTTACCTGCATGGACAACCTCTGCGTGGCTTGCATACAGATTGCGTACTGATGCTATCGGTAGCGAGTTACTACTGATGGTGTTTTGTAGGGTCTACCAAGATATATATGTCTCATCTATATTGTCCATGTATTATTATTATTATTTTTGGATATTATTTTAAGGCAAGAGTTAGAAAATAAGGCAGATCCAAATCTCAGGTGGACCACACCATAGGAAAAGGGGTCAATGCTTGCTCTTCAGCGAGGTCTTTTTTGCTAGTATGCAATTTCAGTCGTTCGGAAGTTACTTAGTCGGGACATGGATTGCCTTGCCACACCACGCAGGAAGTTACTACTGTCAAAACCTAGGTGGGGCTGTCATGATGTCTATGAGATATACACGTTGTTCATTCATTTTGCCAGCTGCCCAAAAATGAGGCAGATTGGAAATTAAGTAGGCCATGTCACAAGAAATAAGTAGGAATTGAATGTCCACTGTTGAAACATTTGTGGGACTCTAAAACTTTTGAATCAGGTTAATGTTTTTAGGTTTTCTGTTCATTCCAAAGAGAATGACCAGACCTAAGAAAGGTTAGGCATTTCCCTCCCTACTTCCCGTCATGTGTTCCACTTGAGTTTTCGATGCCCATATCTTTTGAGTTCATGGCCTAATACAAGTTGAAAAAACGGATGGACAGGATAGATTTCTCATAAACATCATCATGGTGAACTTACAGAATTCCAAAATCATGTGAGCCATGCATAAAATGAGATTTACTGGTCTCTGTGTAATTTTAAACTGGATGAGTGTAGAACCAGCCTGCTGGTTTTTGACAAAGCCTGTAAATGGACGGTGTGGATTTCATGCACGTTGAATCTTTTTCCCGTCTCAGAGACAGTTAGCCAGGGTAGGTACCTACCACTGTCACACGAGATTTCCGGTTTACACGGCAAACAATTTATAAGGGGGCCGACTTGGCTACGACCCCCAAACCAGCCATGTGGGTGGGACCCTGACCGTAGGGCCCACCTTGATGTATTCATTATATATACATGCTGTCCTGCTGTTTTTCCATTTTAGGGAATGGAACAAAAAATAAAGCAGATACGAATTTCAGGTGGACCACACCACTCCTCAAGAAACAGTGGTTATTGACTATTAATTGAAAATCTTTTGTGGGTTAAAAAAGTTATCGAGCAAGTTGATTTTTTTTCCCTTTCATCTAGGTTCGTGAGACCTCATCAACAGGTTATATGTGTAAGAATTTCTATGCGGTGCACGTAAGCGGTGGATCCCACTTTAGTTGTAATTAATTTAAAAGTATGTAAGTAGCGGTGTGCCATAGCTATGTTGCGTGAACAACGTTCTAGTTGGATTAGAATTATCAAATTCGTGTTGAGCCTAAGAGAGAGGAGTTTTCATGGGTTTCAAACTCCTCAACCCTCAACTATAAAAAGAAGACCAAATCCACAATTTTACACGTCTCAGACAATTTTCCCATCCTGATGCTTCTCTAAAGGGTGTAAGGTGCGGACTACTATGGCAATAGGCTTATAGTGATGGCATCTCAACTACGGCAATAGGCTTACAGTTTACTGTTGGTTTTAGAGCCGATTATGGCATTGTGTCAACGTATTTATCTTAATTTGTGTCTGAGCATCCAAGCAACTCCAAATGGTCATACTTTCTATATGTGAATCTGAAGTCTTTGATCATTTATAGGCAGCGCAACACTTTCTTTACAGCTATTCAATGTTGCATTCTTGGATTAGAAAAATACTTGCCTAACATTCTAACTGCAAAAGAAATATCCAACCGCGTACAGGCTTGATCATATATGATACTTGTAACTATTGAAAAATATGAAAATTCCTTCATATGATTTTTTTTTTTTCAGATTATTGATAGGGTATTGGGCGACAATGCCATAATATCGTATGTATCTAGCGAAAGGTCTTATATTGAAACCTGATTTGTCATATCTGTCATAGTATTTACTACCACGATCAAACCTGACGCTTTTAATATTCTTATTGAGTTGATTTTCAACTTCCACTTTATAGATTCTAAAAGCATTCAGGACATCTGATTTTTTTATTTATAAAATAAATATATCCAAAACAAATCAATCATATATATAAGTGATAAAATATTTGTGCCCACTCCAAGATGTTATAAGGAATGGACCACAAATGTCCATATGTATCACTTTTAAGAGTCTTACACTCCTAATTGCACATTTATTCATTGTTCTGGTTTGTTTGCCCTTAATACAATATGTGCATACTTTATAGTCAGTGAAGTTTAGAGAATGAAGGATTTGTTCTTGTACTGGTCTTTCCAATCTCCCATGAGAGATATGGCATAATCGTCTGTGCCAAAATATGTAAAAATTTTCATAATCTAGTCTTCATTTAAATCCTACTTTATCTTTATGCAAGACATTTACATTATAAATGTGTGAGGCATTCAGGTACCATTGGTATAGGTTGTGCACCACAGAGCTAGTGCCGATAATAATCAAATTAAACTAGATACTTAACATTTTATTCTCAAATTTAAAAGAATATCTTGATTTTTCCAAATAAGAAACAAAAAACTAAATTGCACCTTATAAAAGGAACATAAAATGTATTAAATAGATCTAATAAATGACTAGACCCTAACCTAAGCCTACAGACTCCGATTGCCTCCACATTAACTTTAACGTTGTTACCTACATATATTGATCGTTCCACATCAGTTGATGGCCGGCTCTATAGCAAGTCCTACACGGAAGTACATATGTGAATAGTTATATCCGAATCTATCTACTATGAATCTACCAACACATTATTTATATTGGATTTAAAACATATCAAAATAGAATTATTATCCTTCTTTATGAGTCATTGCTTGTACTTTATACAGTTTTTCTTCTAATGACCTGATTTCTTGTAGAAGAAGTAATTATCCTTTTTAGCTTGTTTATAACTCAACCCATTTCTAAGTTGATTGTCAACCAGAGAAACTGAGGATCCTTTATTAAAACCATGTTTCCTTTTTCTCTTTCCATTATGTCCATGTCAATGTCCTAAGGTTACAAATTAACATTTTGTGCCTTGTCTAGTATCTTGAGCCTTTTCTCCTCTTGGAAGCCTATCCATTAAGATATTTTCTTTAAAATTAAAACATATTTTTGAAATGTTTTCAAAATTAAACATTAACATTAATTAATATGGCCTAAGTGAGAGAATGTAAGAATTTCTATAAGGTGGACCTAATTAATCAACAATATAGATCTCCCCAAGGGTTAGATAATGTCATCGGGCATACCGGTGGACTCCATTTCAGTTGTGATTAATCTAAAATCATAGAAGGGGCGATGCACTATAGCTGTGTTGCACGCACAACATTTTAATTGAATTAGGATTATCAAATTTGTGTGGAGCCTAAGGAGAGGAGTTTCAATGGGTTTCAAACTCCTCAACTACAGTTTTTTCATTTCGATGCTTTTCTAAGAAATCTTATTGTGTACTGAGTAACGCAGTATGCCCTTATTGTACTATGTAAACTCTGTTGGGCCCACTATGAATTCATGTAGTTTATCCACGCCGCTATCTTCACACTGTTTCCTGTGGTATGGTCCACTTGAGCTTCGGATATTCTTAATCTTTGAGTTAAAGCCATAAATTTATATTATAAAGTAAATGCATGAAGTTGATACAATGCATGAATGTATGTGGGCCCACGTAGTTTACTTAATACCCTTAGCATATTGAGTTACCTATACACAATCGGCTTCCCTTTTCTAAAGGGTGTAAGGTGCGGAATATTAGGAGATTAGGCTTACAGTGATGCCATTTCAACCGGGTACAATTTTTAGATTTCTCCATCCGCATCTCTCATGCATTGCATGGTCATTTCTATCATGCAAATTTCAGTTTACAGGATCGTCAATAAACATTAAGGTGAACCCTAAGAAACTTTTGATGCTGGGCGTTCAATGATCACTGTTTCTTATGGTGTAGTCCACCTAAAATTTGTATATCCTTCATTTTTTGTACCATACTCTAAAATAATCTCACAAAACAGATAAGCGGCATAGATATATAGAGCATACATCGAGGTGGGCCCTAATGTCAGGGTCCCACCCACATCTATGGTACCGGGTCGCAGCCAAGTCGCGCTCATTTACGTGGCCTATCCAACCTGGTATACGGCTCAGATGTTATGCACATGCGTCTTCGTGTGTGATCACAACCCTTCCCAGAAAAAAAATAAAATCTAGTAAAGTCCACGACCCTGTTGTCGGTCCAACCTGACGACATTCATTGGTATTTGTCTTCCCAAAACCCGCGTTACGCAATCAGTGACCAACCAAATCTCGGGGACGTTTTGTGTCCGTCGCGCTGGAAGATCCGTTGCTTCCAACCATGGTGACGCCGGGACCTGATTTGGTGTTATCCGGGTAACACAGCAGTGGGTGTTCACCTTACCGTGGGACCCACCTTGATGATTTTTTGTATATCCACTACGTCCATCCGTTTTTACAGCCCACTTTAGGAGTTCTTTAAAAAATTAAGCACATCCAAATCTTAGGTGGACCACAAAACAAGAAGCAGTGGTGTTTGGGTGTCTCAGCGTTAAAATTTTCAAAGGGCCCATCGTAAGGTTTTTGTAATGTTTATTTACCATCCAACCTATTGATAATGTCAAGAAGACATGGATGAAAGGAAAATACGAAGATCAGCTTAATCCAAAACTTTTGTGGCCCATGAAAAGTTTTTAATGGTCATTTATCAGTTTTTATAGTGGTATGGCCCACCTGAGATTTGGATATTGGTAAGGTTTGGGATCTCATACTAAAATAATATGGAAAAACAGATGGACGGCATGGATATATAAAAAGTACATCAAGCTGGGCCCCACACGGTTAGGGTAACACCCACTAAAGCATTACCCGGGTAACAGCTACTCCGCTAACTGAATGTTTTGATAATCCTGACCGTCCAACATGTGGCCACACTATCAATTGGGCCGTATAAAAAATTATACTAACGAGACTACCTCATTCTCCGGGATCTACGGACCATTGGATGATTTCTTTAACCCTCAGTTTGAAGCTATCTAATGTGGAGCTTCTCAGATGGATGGTTGAGATCATCCTCTCATTCATCCAAGTGGGCTCCGTCCATGACCCATTATGATTGACCAGACGACTTAGCTTCCAGCGTAAAAGATCAGATTTAGACTCACCTAATCTCTTTTCTTGCCATTTTCAGAGAAATGCCAGCAACGGCCTTCCCGAACCCAAAATTCAAAAGTCAAAAACACCAGGGTGACTTGTTACGCGTTTGGCTATTGACCCCAACATCAGCTAATTTTCTGGTGTCAAAGCTCTCTGGGCCCCACCATGACGTATATATTTTATCCACATCGTCCATCCACTTTTCCAGCTCAGTTTTAGGGCATGCGCCTAAAAATGAGGTAGATCAAAACCTCTGGTGGACCACACCACAGGAAAACAGTGGGGATTGAAAGTCAACCTTCAAAAACTTCCTAGGGCCCACTGTAATGTTTATTTGCCATCCAACCTGTTGACAAGGTCACACATACCTGAATGAATGAAGGGAAAACACAAATATCAGCTTGATCCAAAACTTTTGTGGCCCAGGAAGTTTTCAGTGGTAAGTGTTCAATCCCCACTGTTTCCAGTGATGCCGTCCACCTAAGATTTGGATCTGCCTCATTTTTGGGCTCATGCCATAAAATGAGATGAAAAATGGATGGACGGCTTGGATAAAACACATACATCATGGTGGGTTCCACGGAGCCTTGACACCAGCTAGCTGGCTTGTGTTGGATCACTAGCGAAACCGCGTCCCGTGACTTGTAATCACCGATGGTCTCGATGAACGGACAAGATCCGCTTCCGTCGTGGCTCGCACGAAAAGAACCTTGCCTAGCCCACACGCGCGTAGAGCCCTCTACATCAGAACGCAAGCACACGTCCAACATGGCACACGTGAGGAATATGCCAGTTAGAGCTTTCGAATGAAGCTCGGGCCGTTTCACTGGTACACGTGGGCCGAACTGCGCAAAACAAAAGGACGGCTAAGACAGTTCGAACCATCCATTCGTTTTGAGAAATGTGGCCCACAGGCTAAAACGGCCTGAACTTTTCGGACAGACGGTGAACTACCATATGGGAGGCTTGGATCTCGCGCATATGGCTATTAGGACGCGTGGATGGGCAGAAATCTATACTCGTGTGGAGGTTACCAAACCTCTAATAATTTTACTCGTGCATGTCCTTATAAACAAGTCACACGTGTAGTGAAGTTGAGCTGTTCATCAGGCAGGCCCACACCTGTGCCCCTATGTGAAACACGGCACGATGTCCGTGTGACATCCACTCCGTCCATCAGTGTCCCTTCTTGTTAGTTGTTAGGACGTGAGTCCAAAATGAGATAGATCCCGAATTCAGGTGGGCACGCTACAGGAAACGGTGGGGATTGAACGCCTTCAAATGAAACTTTTGTAGGGCTTGGATCAGTCTAATGTTTGTCTTTTCTATTCATCCCAGTGGGAATGACCATATGAACGGTTTGGATGGAATATAAACATCACGATGGGCTTCATGTAGGTTTCAACAGCCGCGTTTCCATCATCACTATTACCTGTCCTGTGGCCCACTTAAACGTCCGATCTGCCTCGAATTTAGGCTCCTTACCTAACGTGATCTGATGAAACCGATGGACGGAGTGGATATCACATTGATATCTCCATGGCCCAGTGTCTCCCTGTACGCGGGGGACAGGAAAGTCCGGTCAGTATTGCATCCGGACAGTTGTTCAACCGTTTTCAACCACTCATCTTTTACCCCAAATCCAGTAGTTACAACTTTCCGGCCGGCTTGATTTACGGAACAGGTCACATCCACAGCGGGCCCCACGGGTGAACGGATCCGATCTCACATACACGTGCCTCGTCCACGCGTGCGCCGCGAATAAGTATCTGCGAGTAAGATTACCATTCTTGCGAGCGAAAAATCCGACGTGGCCTCGCGGGAAACAAAGCCCAATCGCCTGGCCGTCCATAAGAATCTTCCAAAAACAAGCCTTTTCACAGTTATAAAAGGAAAGATATTCAATTCGGCCAATCTCTCTGTCTCTCTCTTGCAGATTTCCAAACTACATAGCATTAGCGACGGCTATACGTTCTCCCTACTTTTCTTCGTTTTGAATATTAATATCAGTCGGATGAAGTTGAAAAAACCTTTAATAAAAGCCTCCAAAATATCCTCACTTCTTTCCTTAGATTCTCCCGTTCTCCGCGATGAATCCTCTCCTTCCCATCTCTTATTTTCTATAATTCAAATCCCATTTCTGTCTCTTCTCTCTTTCATGTCTTTTCCCCACATGAGAAGAAGAGTCTCTGCATCATGTTCAAATTCTCCTCCCTCTTCTCCACCTTATCTCTTGCAGCTTTCCTTCTCCTTCTCCTCCTCGCCATCAGCGCTTTCTCCAATTTCTCACTCCACTCCGTCGCCTTCCGATCGAAAAGACCCACTTGGGTTTTCCCCTCCGATAAGGCCTGGGTACAGTTCAAATCGAAGTCTTCGCCTGCAGTGCTGCTTTCTGTAGAAGAAGAGGTCTGGGAGAATTATGTCCAAGACCCAGGTCCAGTTCTTCCTCCCATTAATGTCACAATTGAGAAGAGGATCAAATGGTTCATAGATAACATTAATGAATTCAAGATTATTCGATCAAATGGGTTGACCCGGAAATTTGCAGTGAGGGCTCAGGAATTCTTTGATGATGGGTGTGAGGCCCGGTTCTTCATGACATGGATTTCGCCAGTGATACTGTTTGGGCATCGGGAATTCCTCGCCTTGGAGAGCCTCTTCAAAGCTCATCGTTTCGGGTGTTTGATGATTCTTTCGACAACAATGGATTCCCGGCGCGGGAGCCAGGTCTTGAAACCTCTGGTGGATGCTGGTTTCAGAGTGATAGCAGTCACACCAGACTTGCCATTTCTGTTCAGAAACACGCCAGCAGGGGCCTGGTTTAATGAGCTGAAGAAGGGGAATGTTGATCCAGGCGAGATTCCATTAGCTCAGAATCTATCCAATCTGCTACGACTTGCAGTCCTATATAAATATGGCGGCATTTACTTGGACACTGATTTTATAGTGATGAAGAAGTTAACAGCTTTGAGGAACTCGATCGGGGCCCAGGCCATCGATGCAGAGACTGGGAATTGGAGCCGTCTGAACAACGCCGTCCTGATTTTCGATAAGCAGCATCCTCTCCTGTTCAAATTCATTGAGGAATTCTCACTCACTTTCAATGGAAACAAATGGGGCCATAACGGGCCGTATTTGGTTTCAAGGGTGGTCGCAAGAGTAGCCAAGAGGCCTGGATATAACTTCACTGTCTTGCCACCGATGGCCTTCTATCCAGTAGATTGGACTAAGATAGGTGGGTTGTTCAAGAGGCCGGAGAATCCGGCTACGTCGAGATGGGTTGCTGCGAAGCTGCTTCAACTGAGTGGAGAGACCTACGCGATTCACCTATGGAACCGACAGAGCAACAACTTGAAAGTCGAAGAAGGGAGTGTCATGGGCAGACTCATATCAGATCACTGTCTCTTTTGTAAGCATGCATACAGTGCCTCAATATAAGCTCCCTGATTGTTACGAGTTGTTCTTCCATTACATTATTCTTTTTCCATTCTTTCAATGTAAATAGGAAATTTAATTTTCAATCAGACTCATATCAGATCACTGTCTTTTTTGTAAGCATGCATAAAGTGCCTCAATGCTCCCTGATTGTTATGAGTTGTTCTTCCATTCCATTATTCTTTTTCCCATTCTTCCAATGTAAATAGGAAATTTTATTTTCAATCAGACTCATATCAGATCACTGTCTCTTTTGTAAGCATGCATACAGTGCCTCAATATAAGCTCCCTGATTGTTATGAGTTGTTCTTCCATTCCATTATTCTTTTTTCCATTCTTCCAATGTAAATAGGAAGTTTTATTTTCAATCTGAAAATCTCATACAAGAGAAGGAAATAGCTGTTTCAACTTTCAAGTATTAATACATGTAAATGTTCAAATTCCTTTGATTGTTTCCAAGGAATGGTAAACTAGAATCTGAAATTAATTATAAAAAATCAATGGGCATGATTCCTCTGTTCCAATCGTACACCAACATCTTCCACTGCCCATCGATGGTGGGTGGGAATCCCGACTCATTGTAGGATGCTGGACTGGAAATTATATGATAAAAACTTTCTTCCGCAGATGATGACCCTCAATCGTCTCAACCTCAGCTTGAATCCAAAACCTCTGCATCTCCATATGCCAAATCCTGGTAAAATTTTAAATGATTTTTTTCTCATCAATCGATGTTTGCTTTTTGCTCTCTTCTTTGCGAAACCCAAATCTCTTTCTCCAAAGCTGCTATCTGATGCAAACCCATTAAGAGAACCCAATCCAGAACCATTGTCGATTGGTTGGACTGTTTTCCTGGCTGCCCAATGCGACAACCCTTGAAAGTCTTCATCATCACTGCCCCACAGATATATAGGCTTGATTATGGGCGGCCCACTATATTCAGTGAAACGTGCAGACAGACTAGTATGCTCCATGTCAAACAATCTACTAAGGGACGTGCTTCCTCCTTTCATCAGATCTAGCAAACTGCTGCTTTTTCCTGACAAGGAAAATGAAGAACATGAGGCAGCAGAGGAAGAGAGAGAAGCCAACGAGGAGCAAGAGATATACAGAGATTTTTGGTAGTTGATTATCTGCCTGATCCTGTCCTTCTGAATCTCAGGATCAATTCTGCCCAGCATTTCATCATCAACTTCTTCAGTTATCTCCGACAGATTCTGAACTGCTTTCATCTTGGCAAAAATAACTAATTCATGCAAGATACAGGAACCTTATGTAATATGTTGTCACAAGCCCCGGAAAAGGATGATGTAAGGAAGAAACAGAAACTGGGACAATGCAAAGGAGGCTGGAAAACGACCTGGACCCATCTGTTGTTTGATGGGAAGTCATTCTCAATGGATAGAAATGCAGACAAATTTAAAATGCAAGTGACTGTTTTTATGTTTGTAAATGTAGAATAAATGATATCCATTTATCTGATCAGAAGGAAATAGCAAAATAATTGGTTGTGATTTCCATAATTCAAAACTCGAAAACTCGACTCAATCTTTAATCGACTTAATTCGATATTTTCATAATTAAATTTCTAGTATTTAGTGCATTTAACATGGTTATAACCCAAAAATAATTAAAACAGAAATTAGATAATTGTTTGTGATTTCCATAGTTCAAAAAACTCAAAGTCGACTCCAACTGTACCTGGGTCGGGTCAACTCAAAGACCCAACTGAGTCTTTAATCAACTTGATTTGATATTTTCATAATTAAATTTCTAGTATTTAATGCATTTAAAATGGTTAGAACCTAAAATAAATAAAATAGCAATAAAATAGTTGGTTGTGATTTCCTTAGTTCTAAAACCCAAAAAGTCGACTCACTGATCAACTCAAAGACTCAACCAAGTCTTTAATCAACTTGATTTGATGTTTTCATAATTGTATTTCTAGTATTTAGTGCATTCAAATGGTTAGAACCTAAAGCAATTAAGATAGCAATAAAATAATTGGTTGTGCTTTCCACAGTTCAAAAACTCAAAAACTGAACTCAATCTGTACCTGGGTTGGGTCACTTGAAGACTCGATCGATGATTCAATATTTTTATAATTAAATTTCTAGTATTTTATACATGTAAAGTGGTAAAGCTGAAGTAATTAAAATCACGAAAAATAACATGCAACCTTGTGGTTTTGTAAGCTTGCAGCACCTTCTTGCCTAGATGAGTGAGGTCGCCTGTTTGAGTCAAGTCTCCCGCCATTTTACTTTTGAAACAAAAGCGCGGCTGGCTAGGCAAGTGACTCAGTCAAGTCAAGCCAAGTTGAATCAAGTTTTCTGAGTTTTTTAGCTGACTTGATAGGTTGTGTCAATTCCCAACCGGGTCATGCCACTCAGCGAGTTTCCATGAGACTCGATTCAAAATCTAGCCTAGTCGAGTTGGGACTTGGCTGAGTTTTGAGTCGAACTACCAAGTTTTTGAACTATTATGATTTCTAGCAAGCCACAAGGTCACACCAAGGCTCAAACATCAATTTAAATTCATGTTTACTCTTAACCATGTGAAATGCCAATTGCACTCCAAGTTTAGGATATACACCCCTTTTTTCTCTACCTTCTGAATGTGTATAGATTTTTCTCCTAAGTATGTTTAGCCAAAGAGGAATTATATGATTAGCAGATTAGCAGCCCATGTCTTCGCACAGTACATACACATTTTCAATTCAGACAAGTGGGCTGCATGGTCCAGTAGTCCAGGCCATTGGACAGCTGAGTTCCATCATGGATGGACTATGCTCCAAATGTCTCCAATATAGGAAGATCTTAACCAAATTTGAGGTTCTAAAAGCTGTTGTATATTAACTTACTGGCTAGTTGTTAACAATGTCAAAAATCAACAATTAACCACTCCTCACCCAAACTAATATAAAAATGGAGATCGTAGTGTCTAACTGAGTTAGATTCGAGAATATAGTGACTACAAAAGAGAAGTAAATAAGAACAAATACGACATGTTAATGATCAAATAAAAATAAGAATGTTTAGACAAAGACTTGACTTCTAATACATCAGGACTTCAAAGTTCGACGAAGCGTAGAGCATTAGGCACGCCCATCCATGGGGATGGAACAGGCCAATGATCTGGATTACAAGACCATATGCACCACTCAGAATTGAAAAACTACATATAGCATCAGCATGCATAGATGCAGGTTGTGTATCATATGATTCCTCCTATGGAAATTTATTGAATTCCCAAGAATCTTTTAGAAGTTTGACACAGAGCTTCGTCCCCTAGAAAAGTCATCTCGTCGAGTTTTCAACCATTTTCTGTCAGTATTGCTTAACAAACAAGTAAATTGGAAAAGATCATAAAGGTCCCTCTAAAAATTTACAGAGCCAAAAGCCAGGAAAATAAGGGCCTTTAGGAAGACAACTGAAAATGAGTTCATCTCATTTTAGTTAATCATAATTATGTATTACAGATCTTGATCTCTATTACATAATTCCATTTTAATTAATCATAATTATGTATAAAAGACCACGATCTCTAATACATGATTATGATTTAAAAAATGAGGTGAAGACATTTCAGATCTCTAAGGCATGATTATGACTAAAAAAATGAGTTGAAGCCATTTTCAGGCGTCTACTGAACAGGGTGTAAGATTTCTTTTCAGAATGTGATCTGCAAAGATAAAATAAGGGTGTAAAACAGACAGAGGTACAAGAGTGCAAGGTTTTCGAATTTCTTGCAAACTCATGGGAAGACCCTAGGTGTCACACTTTTCCTTTTGATAAAGAGAGCAGGTCTATTGAAAGAGAACTAAAATCAAAGTGGAGAACAAATAGCACAAGGCCTGAAAACAGAAGAGAGGTAATATAAACTGCCACAAGAAAGCAAGAGAAAATCAATGAACTTGCACGTATCCTATCATCGTAGGAGTAGCCTACTGTAGAGAGGGGAAAAAAAAGGAAGAAAAAAGGAAAATCACTGGCATACAATCCCAACTAAAGCAATGCTCAATTCAGCAATAAGATATTGACATCTTCAATTTTGATCATGCTATCAAAAGCGCCCGTTCTTGTGCAGACAAAAAAGCTGGTTTTAAGGAATATGTCTAGAAGTATATAAACCAAGAGGAATTATATGATGTTGAAACACTGATGTACACAGTATACTCGGGCATTCAGTTTGTACTTTGTAACATTTTGGGGCACATGTTACTATAATCCAAAATTGTGTTGTAAAGTGATCATGTGTGGATGGACCATGACATAAAAATGTCCCAAATTGGTAGATCCAAGGCACCAATCTTGGGCACTTCTTTTTAGTGCTGACTATGGACCATTGTTGTATTTCCCTTTGAAACCATCCATTTGCAGGCCACGAACTAAAAGATTAGATATGTCCTATCGAGGAGATGGTCGAAGCATTATCGATGTACGGTGGGGCCGAACAGATGAACAGTCTGAATTTCTGAACCAAAGGCCCTGCTCCAACAAACCGAAAGCCCCAGCATATCGTTCATATCCTTGGGTTGAGGATCATAAAATTCTATATAAACAAGCATCTTACTGATTGAATAAGAACTAATACATGTATTTCAAGGAAAGCACCAATGTGCCATATAATTTCTTGCATTAAAGTGCTAATCTTGTCTTCCATCCAGATCATTTGGAGAGGTATTATATAACCATTATTGACATTTAGTAGCCCAAAAACAACTTGTTGAAATTGGATGCCCGATGACCACTGATGGAATATGTCAAGCTAGGCCCTTAAATCATTAGGGATTGTAACAAACCACCACACTCCACAACCCACGTCAGTTGTAACCCACTTTGTGGCAGCACTCACCTGGCACCTGGCCTCTATCAAGGTAGCGCCTTCCACCTCATGGATGGCCTGTAAATTGTTTAAGTCCTTCAAAGGGAGAGTCAATCTTTGAAAATATAGTTGTTGGGCTATAAATGGAGAGCCTGTAAATGTAATCACAGGTTTTTCTTGTAAATCAAATGGGGCTGAAAGCTGTAAATGATTTATAGCCTGTAAGAATGATTTACAGGCATTTTTTTAGCATCCAAATCCGGATTGTAAATCATTTACAGTTAGCCCCATTTACAGGCATACGAATGACCCCTACTCGCAATTTGCTCAATTCACTCTATAGAACTGGTTATTTCAATTCAATTCAGAAGTGCATCCAAATGCAGCTGAAATTAGCCAATGAAATGAGTATAGAATTGCCATAAAGATCAATTGGCTTTTATAAAGCCAAAAAACCCCTTAGCATGGAATCAGGATTTCATAATTTCATGAGAAAGAGAGAGAGCAGAAAAATGATTTCCATCCACTGGAAATGGCATTAAAGAATGAAAGTCCAATCGGCACTATGGAAACCACACAATATCAGCCATTCACCAAACAATTCAAAGAAGTAGTCACTGATTTGGAATTTCAAAAGCCAAGGAATGTATCATCATAAGAAGCTTAGTAGTGTAATAAAGAAATCAAAGCAAGTCACTTCTAACTAACTAAACAGAGACTCATCTGTTTTAATGTGGGACCCACAGAGGATCTCTTACCTTCTTCTTCCTGTGGTAAGGCCTCGCCTGATTTAAGGGTGTGTTAGGTTTCATCAATTTCATGATATTTAGGGCCTGTTCGAATGCTTGTAACTTTTCTAAAATGTAAGTAAGTTACAGGAGACTTTGTTACAGTTGGCATTTGCGGGAGGAAAGTCACAGGTGACTTTCTCTTAACCTTTAACTAAGTTACAGGAGAGAGCCGAAAACCTTACAAACGCTGGAGTCATTTTTCAAGTTACCTGTAACTAAGTTACAGGTAACAGTTGAAATTTTTGAAATGAAAATCGTCGGGAAGAATCGCACATGCATTGAAAAAGCGTACCTACCTTCTCAGACAGAGGGAAGGCTGAAGGGCCATTGAAGGCTATAAGCGGCCATTGAAGGCGAGGCTATAAGAGGTCATTGAAGTCTATCAGGCTACATGCGGGCGCAATGAGGCTGACATTGGGGAGAAACGGAGCTTTGTATTGAAGAAGGTTGGTGGCCATTGTTGTATAAATAGACATCCATCCCTTTCCAATGTCTTCATCTCCCTCTCCCCTCCATTTCCCTCTCCCAAGTCTCCTTCTCCCTCTCTCAGTCGACTTCTCCCTCTCCCATTGAGCTTCCACAAGGTACAAAACCCGTTTTCTCTCTTCTGCATTTTCCTTTATTTATTTATTTTTTTCCTTGTACGTTGACGGAGGCAGTTGGGTGAAGTGGCGTGGTTAATGCAAATGATCTATGGGGCCCACCATATTGTATTTGTTTTATCCATGCCGTCCATCCATTCTTTTAGATCATTTTAGGGCTTGATTCCAAAAACGAGGGATATCTAAATCTCAGGTAGACCACACCACCGAAAATAATAATGATTAAAAGTCCACCATTAAAAAACTAGTAGGGCCCACTGTAATGTTTGTTTCACATCCAAGCTGTTGATTAGGTCCACCTCAGGTACGGTTCCTTAGTTGGACCACACCACCGAAAATAATAATGTTACCTCAAGTTTTTTTTTTTTTTAAATGAATATGTGTAGAAAGTATATAAACAAAGAGGAATTATATGATGCTGACCCACTGATGTACACCGTATCCTCAAGATTTCAGTTTGCACTTTGTAAAATTTTGGGGCACATGTTACAGTAATCCAAATCCAAAACTATGTTCTAAAGTGATTATCTGTGGATGGACCTGACAGAAAAACTCTCAAATTCTACCAATTTGGGAATTTGTTTTAGTGCTAGAAATGGACCATTGCTGTATTTCATTTTGTAACTGTCTATTTGCACGTCATAAACTAAATAATTAGAGATGTCCTATTGAGGAGATATTAGAAGCATTATCAATCCATGGTGGGGACAACGAGGCAAACAGTCTGAATTTCTGAACCATGGGCCCCACTCCAACAAACCGAAGGCCCATACATATCCTTGGGTTGAGGATCATAAAATTCTATATAAACAAGCATCTTACTGATTGAATAAGAACCAATGCATATATTTCAGGAAAGCACCAATGTGCCATACAATTTCTTGCATTAAAGTGCTAATCTTGTCTTCTGTCCAGATCATTTGGAAAGGTATTATATAACCGTTACTGACATTTAGTAGCCCAAAAGCAACTTGTTGAAATTGGATGCCCGATGACAACTAATGGAACACGTCAAGCTAGGCCCTTAAATCATTAGGGATTGTAACAAACCACCACACTCCACAACCCACGTCAGTTGTAACCCACTTTGTGGCAGCACTCACCTGGCACCTGGCCTCTATTAAGGTAGCGCCTTCCACCTCATGGATAGCCTGTAAATTGTTTAAGTCCTGTAAAGGGAGAGCCAATCTTTGAAAATATAGCTGTTGGGCCATAAATGGAGAGCCTGTAAATGTAATCACAGGTTTTTGCCTGTAAATCAAATGGGGCTGAAATCTGTAAATGATTTACAGCTTGTAAGAATGATTTATAGGCATTTTTTTAGCATCCAAATCCAGACTGTAAATCATTTACAATTAGCCCCATTTACAGGCATATAAATGACCCCTAATCAAAATTTGCCCAATTCACTCTATTGAACTAGTTATTTCAGTTCAATTCAGAAGTGCATCCAAACGCAGCCGAAATCAGCCAATGAAAGAACGAGTATAGAATTGCCATAAAGATCAATTGGCTTTTATAAAGTCAAAAAACCCCTTAGCATGGAGTCGGGATTTCATAATTTCCTGATAGAGAGAGAGAGAGAGAGAGAGAGAGAGAGAGTAGAAAAATGATTTCCATCCACTAATGGCATTAAAGCATGAAAGTCCAATCGGCACTACGGAAACCACACAATATCAGCCATTCACCAAACAATTCAAAGAAGTAGTCACTCATTTGGAATATCAAAAGCCAAGGAATGTATCATCATAAGAAGCTTAGTAGTGTAACAGAGAAATCAAAGCCAGTCACTTGTAACTAACTAAATAGAGACTCATCTGTTTTAATGTGGGGCCCTCATAGGATCTCTTGCCTTCTTCTTCCTGTAGTGAGGCCTCGCCTGCTTTTAGGGTGTGTTTGGTTGCACCAATTTCATGATATTTAGAAATAATTTAAAAATAAAAATAAAAATTGCATACCAAGATATCAGCAGAAGATTACAGAGTGAGGAAACAAACAGTGGTTGACGAAGCAGGCAGGCTGAATCTTCTGTCATCAAGGCTGCTCATCTGGAGGGGCCAAAACGGATGGGTCATGCCCCCGGAAATGAGAAATGAGTCGATTTTCTTCCCATAGAGTGTGGACTGTTGACTACACCCCCCAATCGTATGCAACCAGTGGGTAACTTAAAATCAGCAGCCGGCAAAGAAGAATCCCAAAGCATTGCCAATCTAAAGTGGGTTGCAGTGTATGAACGGGTAGGATCGCCGAGCTTTGGCTTATACACGTCGAGCAGATAGCCTAACTGAAAGAAGATGTTTTGCTCGACCAAGAATCCCGGAATAAAAGAAATGAGAGAGAGAGAGAGAGAGAGAGAGAGAGAGGGAAGGAGGTATTGTTGGCCAGAAAAGAACGACCCAAAAAAATAGGGTGTTGTGGGTGCACTCAAACGTGCATGGGAGCGGATTAGCTATTACCTAGCATTTTAGTTACGGTTGTCAATGGGCCGGGCTCGAGCCTACCAAAATCTAAAATTTGAATAGGCCCAGTCAACGGCCCCGCCTTTAACAGTTCAAATTCTGGGCTGAGGTAAACCCCAAGCCCACCTCTGAGGGCAACACCACCTAATACGCAACCTCACCCTTTTGGCCGGGAGTTGATTCATGCTGGACGCGGATTGCATGTGACACCCTGTGAGGAAGTTTCTATGGTCAGAAGTTAAGTGGGCCCACACTGATGTTTGTGAGAATTCCACCCTGTTCATCCATTTTGCTGAATCATTTTGGGACATGAGCTAAAAAATGAGGTAAATCCAAAACTCAAGTGGGTCACACGTCAGGAAACAATGAGGATTGAATGTCCACCATTGAAACATTGATGGAGCTACATAAGTTTTCGATTGGGCTGATATATATATATATATATATATATATATATATATATATATATATATATATATATATATATATATATATATATATATATATTCAGTTCATCCTGGTAGGAATGACCTTATGAACTGATTGGATGGCAGATCAACATCACGATGGACCCCAAGGAGGTTTCAATAGTAGGCATTTTCCTGCCCACTTTTTCTCTCTTGTAGCCTACCTGACTTTTGGATCAGTGTCATTTTGGGGCTGATGTCATAACATGAGTTGGAAAAAATGGATGTACGGGGTGGATTTCTCTTTAACATCACAATAGGCACCCCTTGGCTTCTAACCACGGGAACTTCCAACTGCCTACTAATATTTGGCACAGTATGATGGTTCATGCATGGGCATGGAAGGGGATTCCCCCCCCGGATGGACTCAAATCCAGTTAAGGGCTCTCGGTGGCCTAGCGTAATGCATGGGTTTTAGCCATGTTGCCCATCCATTTTTTCATGTCATTTTAGGTATGAGCTTAGAAATGAGGCGGATTCAAGGCTCAAGTGAATCTATGATGCCATCCCATAAGTGGGCGCGTGTGCTTCCAAAAATGCATCTCATATCATCTGTGACTTGATTTTGGATAGCTATGGTACTGTTAATTCATAATGGTGCATTTAAAAGACTTAAAAGTTGCCAATAGCCCATAAAAGCCTAGAATTTATGGTCCACTAGACCCATAGAATCGCCTTAAGTTGGGGAATTAGCTAGATACTCTAAACTAAGATGACTCTTATATAAAATCTATGATCAAGGATTCTAGGTGAGGACCTTGTTGATGGATAAAGAAGGGGTTAGGCACCCATGTTGCCCATATTTGCATACAATCTCTACTTTACACGATTAAGTTTTTATTTTTTATTTTTAAAAATATTGAGGTTCCAAAAGGTGTTATATTAACTTACTAGCTAGTTGTTAACAATGTCAAAAATCAACAATAAGCCACTCCTTACCCAAACTAATATAAAAGGAGATCGTGGTATCTGACCAAGTTAGATTCAAGAATATAGTGGCTACAAAAGAAAAGGAAATAAGAACAAATACAATATGTTAATGATCAAATAAAAATAAGAATGTTTAGACAAAGACTTGACTTCTAATACACCAAGACTTGAAAGTTTGACAAAGAATAGAGCATACAATTGAGAGTTATGCAAACTATAAGCAAATAGTGTTTGAGAGGGATGATATGCAAATGTAAAGGCATGAAATAAAATAAATGGTCGA
This sequence comes from Magnolia sinica, assembly GCF_029962835.1. Classification (NCBI taxonomy): domain Eukaryota; kingdom Viridiplantae; phylum Streptophyta; class Magnoliopsida; order Magnoliales; family Magnoliaceae; genus Magnolia; species Magnolia sinica. The sequence continues at coordinate 2,293,882 of NC_080580.1, forward strand.
ATTGCTGCCCATGTACATGGAGATGTGGGAGGAGAAAAGAAGAGATACGACACTCTTCATAAAAGGAGATGATCAGAGATACCAAATTCCAACCCTACTCCGTCGATCCTAAATTGTAAAGATGGCTTGGACGCTAGAATAGACTAGGTTGGAAGGTTTGGATGGATGTTGCTCACTTTCACTCTTTTTTCTACTATACTCTTGCTCTACCCTCACTTTCACTCTAACTCTCTAATATCTTCTTGTAATTCTCCTCGTGTTGTTGTTGTTGTATATCTCTTTCAACAAAAGGTGAGCCTCTATTTATAGAAGTTTGCTTGATTTTCTGATAATTAGTAGTAATTTGGAGAACAAATATACCATGTGAAATGATCTAATCGGCCAGGAGACACGTGTCATCAAGAATTTGCTTTGATAAGTGGTAAAATAATTAGTTTCACCTCTTAAGGGAGGTAGCGGTAATATTATTACCACTTGGCCACTGATTTCTCTTTACAACCATCTTAGGAAATCTTGGGAGAGATATTGGGATCTTTTTAGATTTGCAAAGGTTTGGGTGGCAATATTATTGCTGCCTCAACACAGTTTTTACATTTTTGAGCTCAACGACTCTTAAGGTGACTCTATGTGCACTTAGGCTTGTTGAAACGGCCTTGGGCGGCAATATCATTGCCGCTAATGTGTACTTTTGCCCATGCAGTGACTTACGCCAATCCAGTGATGATTTGTAGTGTCCTCAAGTTGTCAAATATCCTTGGGTGGCAATATCTTCACCCCCAGGTGGGGTTTACCTCATAAAATTTTACATAGAATCCAGTGGCTAGCTCATTTTATCCAGGTCGTCCATCGATTTTGCTAGCTAGCTCATTTTAAGGTATGAGCATAATATTGAAGTGCATCCAACGCTCAAGTGGCCTATACCACTGGAAAATGTAAGGATTGAATGCCCACCGTTCAAAACTTCTAAGAGCCACAAAAGCTTTTGAATTAAGCTGATATGTGTTTTCACCAAGGTCCTTGTGGCCTTATGAATGCGTTGGATTACATATAAACATAACTGTCCTAAGAAGGTTTCCGCAGCAGACCTTATCATCCTCATTGGTTTCCAGCGGTGTAGTCCTCCTGAACTTTGGACTCGTGTCCTAAAGTGAGCTGGCAAAATGGATAGCAACCCCGATAATATATATATATATATATATATAGAGAGAGAGAGAGAGAGAGAGAGAGAGAGAGAGCTCACAGACTCCTGATACCATGTAGTCCCTTATCGCTGGGGTCACCACGCAATCTGCAATATTATGAGATTCGGATGGAAAGTGGGTGGTGAGCACATCTGGTGAAATGATGGGGTGAGATTTGACTGTGGGGGCGCTCAATGATCACACATTAACTTTCTTGCACCCCTTTGCATGCAAATTAATTAATACTCTGGCAAAGAACGATGGTTGATGCACAGGCACATAAAAATGAGGTATAATAGTATGGCGATTCGCGCTTAGCAGGGACATGCAACAAGAAGCTCCGTGAGGCCAATATTGATGTGTGCGCATGCCATCTGCTCAGTCCATCTAGCTCATATCAGGACACGAGTAGAAAACCAGGTTCATACAAAATTCAAGTGGGCCACAGCAGAGGAATAATGGAAATGGGGACGCGCACCATTAGAAACTCTGTGTGGCCTATATCATTAAGGTAAGCACATCTAGGATGACCCGAGAAAAAATTCAAATATCAACTGGTCCAAAACTTTGGTGGGCCCAGGTAAGTTTTAAGTGTGCACCCCATGCCCCGTTTCATGTGGTGTGGGCCACTTAGGCTATTGGGCTACGTTTTGTCTTCGTCACTCAGTCCAAGGTGTCTCTGACTAACCATCTAGGCCCATGCTCTAAATAATGCCTGTTGGGCTTCCTAACCATCTAGGGCCATGTCTATAGGGTTCATGTTCTAACCATCCAGGTCCATGGCTGTACCAGCCCGCTACCCCAATATCCAGATCTGGGTCGTTTACCTTGACTTTATATGTATCAAGGCATACCCGACCCTTTCAGATGTTGGACCTACATCTTCTGTTCAGGCCTTAGTCACAACCTTAAGGTCAAGCTTTGCCCAAAGATGGATGGGATAGGCCCACCTTAAAACGGACGGATCAGAAAAGGCCCGACGGAGGCCCGATCGGAAGCGGAGGTGCTCCGGACTGTCAGAACTTAAAATGGACGTATCACGCAAACTGGAATGAGCTATCGAAAGTACCATATATAATTTTGGGGTAGGACGAGCTACTTTTTCCGCCCAACCCGGCGCCGAATATGCGAAATACCCGGATGGAAGTTGCGTGCGAGGATGTTCCTGTTGGCCAAAGGCAGGTGAGGCAACCATGATGTTTGTGAGAAATTTATCCTGTCCATCTGTTTGGCAGCTATGTTAAGAGATAAGCCCGAAAATCAGATAGATCCAAAAGTCAAAGTGTGTTGCATGATTGGAAACAGTGGGGATTGAACACCCACCATTGAAACATCTGTACGGCCCAAAATTTTGAATCAGGATGATATTTTTGCGTTTTCAGTTCATCGCAGGAGTATTGAACTTTTTTTTTTTTTTTTTTTAACAAATAGATCATATCCATGCTTTCACATCTGCATGCTGTAGCACAACAAACGTGGGACCAGCCGATAATATCCCATCTATTAAAGTGCATGTGATATCTAACCCTTCTTTTCCTTTCTTTTTCTTTTTTTTTTTTTTTTTTTTTGCATTTGGAAAACATGTGTAAGTAAATCTTGCCATGCACATAGTTGCATTTGGAAGTTTTATCATTCTCATGACCTATCTGGTCCGTCCATCAAATCTAATCAATTTTCATTTAGTACTATGCAAAAATACAATAATCAGGTGGTCCTAAACATCTGTAGCTGGACTTATCTTTTAAGAAATAATTTTGTCCATTATTCCTAGACACTGACTGGACAGGATGGATTATCTGATTAGTATGATTTTTTTTATTTTTTTTTTCATGACTGCCCATGAAGAGCAGACTGGACCTAATGGACCGTCCAGATAGGTGATGTGGATGCAAACAAGTACACTCAACCTGCTAAATCATTACCTTCCTTTGAATATAGTGTTGGATTTGTGGGCCACCCATGGCATGACTTTTTGTGGTCTATTCATTTCCGGTCTTTGTGACCTTATCAACAGGTTGGATGGCAAATAAACATTCCTGTGGCCTCCATGATTTTTTATTTTTTTTTAATGGTGGGGATTCAGTCACTACTGTTTCCTGTGGTATGGTCGGCCTAAGATATGGATCTGCAATATTTTTGGGATCATGCCATAAAATGAGCTTTCAAAATGGATGGACGGTATGGATGTAAGGCACATGAATCACAGTGGGACCCACGGTTAGGGATTCACCGACCTAGGTGGATCCTACCCAAACCGTGCCCTTAATGCATACCCTCCAACGGTGGGCCATATGGTTGATGGAACATAATAAAAGTCATTTAGATGGAAAACTTTCAGCATCCTATTATTAGAATTTTCCGTTTTGTATTCAGATCATTAAGTTTTTTCTTCTTCACCCCAAATTCCATAGCCACAAATCAATAGCTAATTAAGATTAGGTCTTTCTCCATTTGCTTTTCTACCAAGGTTTTATATACTTGGGGCCCACAGGATGAGAGGTCAAGGATCACTAACCTACAACCATGTGTACTGGAGCTGATGGTTGGGTGGCAATGAACCATGAGAGGTTGCTGCAAGGGGATGGAGGTTGGCCTCTTCACCTCTTGGCATCAGCCAATTAGACTTTGTTAGATTCTATCGTCTACTTAATCATGTTTTAGTACTTGTGAGAAGCAGCGCAACTACTGAAAAACCAGACCCAGTTCTCCATGACGTCTAGCCCACCAATGTGGGCCGGTATGAGCCGGTGATACTATTGCCACCCAACATATGAGCCCAATATCTACGCTAATGCAGGACACAAAATGATGATGGGTCAATTGTGAGTCCCGCCCCACATCCAAGGGACATCTTCCTTGACAAGGTAGGGCTAGGGACATCTTCCTTGACAAGAAACCTCGTTTCAACACTGAGGTCTTGGCATCAATTCCCTAATGGGGGTGGCTAACAGTGAAGTGTGATCTGAGTCCCGCCCCACATCCGAGGGACATCTTCCTTGACAAGGTAGGGCTAGGGAGTATCAGAAAAGCTCATTAATGTGAGCCCCAGGTGCGGCTCTTTGCTTCTCAACCTAATCTTTGGGGTCGGTGTAACATGGATTATATGATAGGCGTGGGTTCTGTCCCAGCCTGAATCTGTTGTACGGAGTTGATCCCTTGTTAATAAAATTATTTTGTTCGAAAAAAAAAAAAAACTGCCATTTCCACCATCCAAGTATTTAGAACATCTAGGCTGATGGTCTAAAGCTTGCCTATTGGGCTACTAACCATCTAGGAATATGCCTTTAGGGCTCATGCTCTAACCATCTAGGTCCATGACCCTGTACCAGCCCCTATTCATTATCAACATTTGGGTTGTTTACATTGACATTATGCATATCAAGGCGTACCCCAACCCTTTGAGATATTGGACTTGGATATTTTATTCAGGCCTCCGTCCCAAAACAAAGGCCAAGCCCAATGTAGGCCTACTTCCTGTAAACAATGATTAGGTAGAGTAGAACTTTAACCTCCCAAATCATGCTAGTCCACTCTTCAAATGAGGAACATGTACAGGTGCAGGCAAAGTGTTCCTATTTAATTAAAATCACAAAAAAAATCAAAAAAACATTTCTCTCTCTCTCTCTCTCTCTCTCTCTCTCTCTCTCTCTCTCTCTCTCTCTCTCTCTCTCTCTCTCTCTCTCTCTCGCTCTCTCTGATCTCACTCTCCGCTCTCTCTCTGCACCTCTCCGTCTCCACTCGATCTCTCTATACCTCTATCTTGATATATACACTGAATTTTCTGTGTATGTGCGTGAATCTCGGTTCTGTAGTAAGGGGTATTTTGTGTAATTTGGTTTTTGTATGCGCATGACTATGTACATTGGTAGTCCACTTCTGACATGACCTTCTCCTATCTTAATTTTTCGGATTCAAACCCATCATACACTGAGATTTGCTTTCTGCATTTTGAGATGCCTGCATACGCAAGAGTATTTATTTTGGTAGTCCTCCTCTACCATGACCCACACTCGCACTTTTTCGGATTCGGACCCATATCCATAGTGTATTAGCCTAAAAATGAAGTAGATCCAATTCACAGGCGGACCACACTATAGGAAACAGATCCAATTTTGAATTTGGTGTTTGGATTATCATCTTCTAGTTTGATTTTATTGCCAGTGGGTTTGGGTTTGAGTGTAATTAGGTTTTCCACATCACTAAAGGGCCCCATATGGTCATATGCATGTGCATTTGAACATGTGTGCATACATGTGTCCACATGCATATGCAAAAATCCAGATGCACAATCAGACAATAAATTACAAGGATATTACTAGTATATAGAAGGGCAAAATTTCAAACAGAGTATATGGAGTCATTTACCTTTAAGGCCAGCTCCAATGACCAAAGGTGGTATGATGATTTTAGCAACATGGTTGAGCAAAGCCGCTCTTGAAGAACAAACAACTGTTATTCTTATCATTTTTAAGGTGCTTATTTTATTGCATGATTAGATTTATAATTTGCTTTGTCTGATATAAAAAGGCTCACCCTAGATTGGAACATATACACAGGTTCTTCGTCACCTTCTATTACATAAGGCTTTGCCAGTACATATTTCAGCCATATTACAAACTGTTAACAGGTTGCGATTTTACTGGACATCAGGTGGCACTTGTTGTGGCCTGCCTTATTTATTTCTATATTTACATCGATGTTGATATTTGGGTTGTTTACATTGACATTATGCATATCCAGGCATACCCCAGCCCTTTGAGGTATTGGACTTAGATATTGTATTCAGGCCTGCCCAATTTAGGCCCACTTCCTGTAAACAATGATTAGGTAGAGTAGAACTTTAACCTCACAAATCATGTTAGTCCACTCCTCAAATGAGGAACCCTACAGAAAAATGGCTGTTTTGAAAGAAAAACACAAGCCACCTCAATATACACATGTGGTCCAAGTGATGAATGGTCATTCCTAATATTTTCCCGATGAAATGATTATAGACATTCAACAAAAAAAATGAACAATTGCAAGTAATTATCCACATTTAATAGGCATTGTTAGACCATATGCAATAGAGAAAGGCCCCACATTAACAGTTCATAAGGCCGTTGCATGTTTCCTCATTCTGTACCACCTTTCACACTAGCACAAGCACAAGTTGAAATAAACCAACTTCAAACATGAAGCTTAATCATAATTAACAATTACATGTCACATAACATAGAGATTAGAAAAATCCTTATTTTACTGATCTGGCAGCCTGAATTAGGACCAGAACAACACACATGCGGTTCTCACAACGAAATCTTCACATGAACATCACTGCATTTGCATTTGCCAGCTTTCACCTAGTCCATCTGGACATGCATTTAAGTCGTTCGGCAGGACATTACAATGTTAACACTTGGTGGTATATCAATGGACATTTGCAAAAAGAAATTATTCACATTCATCATGCAAAAGAACTTCATCCATAATGGGACTTTGCTAGATTATAATAGCATTTTGAAATGGGTTTATAAAATGTTCAGCGATTAAACACCTTAGAAACCCAATAGTTTTCTTATTATAAGTAGATAATATCTATATCCTATTACATTCATGATACAATCTTCCTTTGCCTAACACGGGACAAAATAAAGGAAAAGAAACAAATCTTCCCACATATAAAACATCAGTACAAGCTCACTCATAAGCCAAGATTATATATATCTAAAGCTTGTTCAACAAACTTATTGTATTTTGAAATCTTTCTTAACGAACTTGCAGTAATATCTCAGTAATGATTGAGGTAAGACGTACCTTCACCCCACAGTGGTGATCGAACTCGTATCTCTGTGAATTCTGACCTCAGATATAAGTCCTTGATTGCATGCATTTCCATGACAACATTTTTCATCTCCATTCGTTCTCTCGGAGATTCCAAGGAACACATCACACCAATTCTGACCATCAAAATCAAGCAATCACGCATTTTATTCCTTGCATTGATATGATTTCCACTGCCTTGAGTAATTTCTGCTTCTTCAAAGAGATATGGATCTACAATCTGCGTTACTCGTTCAGGCAACGCCAACTTGGCAAAATGATGAAGGCTTAGATTGTCTTTAAACATGTCAGCAGTTGGCCGCTTTCCAGTTATCATCTCCAAGAGAAGGATTCCATAGCTGTAAACATCTCCTTGTGTAGAAACTTTACCGCCCATTGCATACTCTGTAATTTGTACATCTCATATTTAAATATAAACAAATATTCCATTTAAACAAGTAATTATCATTTCTGTTTATCCTAAAGTTGGGAATTTCTAACATCAGAAGAGAAAGAAAGCACCAAATGTGAAAGTTCAGCCCGATCCAATGGTGGTATATGAAAATCTCCTTTGGATATGTATTGAGTACCTTTATTGATATTTATGCTAATTGAAACATTATGAGTTTCCTAAGTATTTAGTTGCCCATGGAAGTTCTTGTGGGCCCAAGTTATGTGGGTCAACATGAGAAATCTAATGCATCCCTCATCAATTTCAAAAGCTCATAATGGTACAGCTACTTAATAAATATTAAGATCCAAAACTCAAGTAGGCCACACAATACCTAACAATGAGAATGGAAATGCCGAATGTGGAGGCCTTCCTGGAGCCCACCATGATGTTTATACGACATCCAAACCATTCATCTGGTTACTCCCACTGGCATGAACTGAAACAATAAATACTAGCGTAATGCGAAACTTTTATGGCTTAATGAAAGTTTCAATGTTGAGCGTTTAACACTCAATGACTCCTGCCTTGTGGCTCACTTGAGTCTTGGATCTAAATAATTATTGGGTTGCTGTCCTATTGTCACCTTGGGCCCCATATAGCCTACACCCACGGAAGCTTTCCTTAGGAGTGGGGCACAAGTATCGCACAGATACACTTAAAATAATAAAATTAAAGAAAATGTATGAATCTTACCTGGAGCGACGTACCCAATAGATCCCTTCACCCCAAGTGATATGGTTTGAGCAACCTCAGATAAGAACCTCGATAGCCCGAAGTCAGCCACATGGGCAATCATGTCATCGTCAAGAAGAATGTTGCTCGGTTTTAAATCGCGATGCACGATTGGTGTTTGGCAATGGTGGTGTAGATAATCCAGTGCAGAAGCCACATCAAGCGCTATATTTAACCTTTGAATAAAGGTTAAATTCCCCCTCTGCTGGTCATACCCATCTTTGGGTAACCACCTGTCTAGACTTCCATTGTTCATGTACTCAAAAACTAAAGCCTTGAACTCGTTGCCTTTATAATCAATGCTTGAGCAACAGGTTAAGATTTTAATAAGATTCCGATGCCTAATGTTTCTCAAAGCTTCACATTCGGCCATGAAGCTCCTCAGAGCTCCTTGCTGTTGAAGGTTGAGGACTTTCACTGCGAAAACAGTTCCATCTCCATCTTGTGTTCCTTTATATACAGAACCAAAGCTTCCACTGCCAATCAAATTTGCAGAAGAGAAGCCATCTGTCGCTTTAAAGAGGTCTGCATATGATATGATCATGAAAGGATCCTCCACGGACGGCAGAACAGAAGGTTTCTTTCTCGACTTTCTTACCCAATACAGAGTGGTAACAAAACATGATAATGAAATAAGACACAGGGCAACACCAATTATTGAGAATTTTACTTTTGAAGCAAGAGACATCCCCAATTTCTTGGAAGCTTGGCTAGAGCACGCTGGCAATTTCAATTCTTCAATACCCCCACAAAGCTTACTATTTCCGAGTACCCAAACTTCACTGGCATTTCTAAAGACCCCTTGTTTTGGTAATTCACCCTCGAAATCATTGAAAGATAGATTTAGAAATTGCAAAGCAGAAAGGTTCTCCAGGTATTTCGGAATCTTTCCAGACAAGTTGTTGCCTGCAAGATCCAGGGATCGAAGGCCTCTTAGAGTACTAAATGTAGAAGGAATTGACCCTTGAAAGAAGTTCCCATCCAACCCAAGATACTCTAGGCTTAGACAGTTACCTAGTGTGCTTGGAATTTCGCCTGACAATTTGTTATTAGAAACATTCAAATTCTGGAGAGCTTTCAGGTATCCGGCTTCCAATGGCAGATCACCACTAAACGAGTTGTTTCCAACAAAGATTTCAATTAAAGAGGGAAAGTTGAAAAGTTGTTTGGGTAAGCTACCACTAAGATTATTATCAGCAAGGTTCAAAAACTGCATGTATGTACAATTTCCAAGACTTGAAGGTACGCTCCCTGTTAGACTGTTTTGGTGTAAAGAAAGTTTATACAACCGGGACATGTTTTGCAAGGAAGATGGAATATTTCCAGATAATTCATTTCTACCGAAGGAAAGAAACTCCATTCTTTTAAGCTTCCCAACACCAATGGGAATGGCACCCGTTAAAAAGTTATATTGCATAGACAACTTTGTTAAGCTGAAAAGGTTTTGAATCCCAGATGGGATGCTTCCGAATATCCTGTTATCACCAAGTAATAGCCGTGTCATTTGGGTCGAAAGATTAGCTATGGAGTCAGGCAACGCACCGCTGAGACGGTTAAAGCTCATGTCCAGTGTTTGTAAGCTAGTACAATTGGTCAATGAAACGAAAAAACTCAAGTCATGAGATTTCCCAGTTCCAAGTCGATTGTCGCCGAAAGATACCTTAGTGAGACTCTTGAGGCTTCCAAGATTCATAGGCACGGATCCACTAAACCTATTGCTCCCAAATGAAAGAAGAACAAGTCCCGAAGCGTTGGGTAATGAAACCGGTATGGGTCCTGTGAATTGGTTTCCATCAACATAGAGTTCTTGGAGATTAGGGAGGGCGATGCCTAAGTTGGATGGAAGATTTCCATTCAATCTGTTATCTCCCACGTCCAAAGCGGTAATGGATGAAAGATTATATAGAGAGGGAGGGATCCTACCTGACAGGTTATTAAAAGCAATTGCAAGCAACTCTAAGCTTACCAGCTGGCTGAGCTCACTTGGGATGCTGCTGCCTTCGAGACTGTTATCCGAAAGATAAAGGTAATTGAGAGACGAAAGGTTTCCAAGTGAAGGTGGGATGCTTCCTGTAAGACTGTTGTGACCAAGGTACAATCCGATGAGCTTTGACAGAGAGCCAAGATCAGTTGGAATCCTCCCTGACAGCTGATTCCCGTAAAGATGAATGACTTGGAGTTCCGAACAGTGGGTCAGATTTGCTGGAATTTCTCCGGTGAATGTGTTGTTGAACAGATCGAGATACTGCAAGCGGAACAAATGGCCAATCTCTTCAGGAACCGCGCCGTAGAATCTATTGCCTGTGAAATTGATGATCCTGAGGAAGGTGAGGTTTGCTATGTAGAGAGATATGGGGCCCACCAAGTTTTGGCCAACAAGGTTCAAGGCCGTGACCCTTTGAGGATGCCGGCGACCACCGCAAGTCACTCCTTGCCAGTGGCAGAAGTGGAGAGAATGGTTCCAGGAGCTCAAGGAATGGAGAGGATCGTCAGTTATCAGATGTTTGAAGTGGACCAAAGCAAGATGATCTGTTTCGTTGGAGAAGTTAGCAGCAGATCCCAACAACCATGGAATGTACATGGGAGAGAAAATGGTGGCATGGAGGAGAAATGACCAAATTGCACTTAGGCTCATTGGCTGGAGCTCCATTATTGGGTTCGTGAATGCAGGAAAGCCAAGGTGTGGAGACAAATAGGGAGTGGATTCCCCTCTATATCTTACGGAGAAGGGCCCACTTCTCGTCTGTTCATGACTTATGGTCGGTTGATTTCTTAGGTACCTTTTTTTTTTTCTTTTCTTTTTCACTCTACTTTTCTTTACGACTTCTGTTTGTTTTGACTGAAACAGGTTCAAAAGACTCGAAAACACGCGGAGATGCTTTTGCCTCTGTCACGACTCACATTTATGTGTCGTAACTACTGGAGCCCACACGGTGCATGGTGGTCCAGTGATACACGGGCCAAAGCTTGGATGGGGAGTTCCTGACAATGGCTTTAGTTAGATGGGGCTGATGTTTGGGAGAAATACATCTGTTCGTCTTTTTTTTTTTTCTTTTTTCTTTTTTTTTTTTAAAAAGATAATTTTAAGAGATGAGACAAAAAAATCAGGTGGATCCAAAACTCAAAGAGGCCCGGGAAAGGGAAAGCTGGGGATAGAAATGCCTATCGCTGAAACCTTCTTGGGTCTAACTTAGTGTTTATAAACCATTCAAAATCAGGTGGGCCTACCACTTTTGTTTTTAACAATCCCCAATATTTCCTCTCATGCGGCCCACCTAGCTTCATGACATAGGAACTTCTTGCAAAAGCCTTTTCCAGGAAATTTCTGTACAAAAAGCTTAAGCTAAAGGGAACGCCGATTCCCTGTGAAGGCTTTCACAAGAAATTCATGCAACAGAGAGCTATGTGGACCTACTGTGATGTCTGTGGTATATCTACCATATCCATAGCTATGTGGGCCCACTATGATGTTTGTGATATATCTATAATATATATAAGTTTTTTCATATTATGGCATGGCCCCAAAAATGAAGCCAATCCAAAACTACAGCGCACTGCATGAGAGAAAACGGTGAGGATTGGAGATCTATTATTGAAGAATTTGTAGGGTCACATAAGTTTTGGGTCAGGCTATTATTTTTGTGTTTCAAATTCATCTCACTAGGATATGGATGGCATATAAACATCACAGTGGATCCCAGGAGGTTTCAAGGGCCATTTCCCTATCCACTTTTTACGGTTTTGATTGCTGCACACAAAAGACTCCAGTCCCATTTTATGGGTCTGTTTTTTCCTCTTCTGTCTTTCTTTCTTAATTCAATTTTTTGTGAAACGATCCCAATACCTTGATTAGAACAGGTAGCCTTCCAGTTTGTGCAAGGGACATTTAATCTATCCATCATTTGAGCCTGCTCATGTTAGAATGGGAACCAAAAGATAAGGCCGTTCCAAAACTCAAGTGGACCACACCACAGGGGTGTGAATGGCTATATAAACACCTACACTGAAAACCTTCATGGGACTAGTTTGTGCGGGTTATATCCTATCTAATATACAATGCCCATTTGTACAAAAATAAAATAAAATAACTATGGGTCTTGGGAAGGTTTCAATGATAGGACTGGCCCACATGAATTTTGACCCGGCCATATTTTCACACTCAGGCCCTGATATTGGCCCGAATGACGGACAGAATGGGTGTGATGTGACAAATATTAAAGTGGCCCCAAGGAGGGCTTTGTTGCATAGGTACATGTAATGCACGGGTACATGTAATGCACGTGTATGGGTCCACACGGTTTCTCTTTCGGGCCTATTAGCGTGTGCAACATTGTGTATAAAATTTTGACCCGACCATATTTTCACATTCAGGCCCTGATATCAGCGGGCCCAAATGCCAGACAGAATGGGTGTGATGTGACAAATATTAAAGTGGCCCCAAGGACGGCTCTGTTGCAGGGTACATGTCGTGATACACGAAAAGAAAACACTAACTAATTGCATTACCCTACTCATAATCTTTGACAGTTGGAACAGACGTGGAAAGCAAGTCTACAAAAATCACCGGGACACGACTTGGGTGGATTCAGTATCCACTGAAACTCTGTTGTGCTCACCGTAAATTTATGTGGTTTATCTGCACTGTCCATCCATTTTTCTAGCTCATTTCAGGAGTTGAGCCTAAAATTGAAGCATATCCAGAACTCAAGTGGATCACACCACATGAAGCAGTAATAATGATTTTCACTGTTGAAACCTTCCTTGGGCCCACAGTAATGTTTATTTGTCGTCTAGCTTGTTTATAAGATCACATAGATACAGATGAAGGAAAAACATCCACGCCATCCATCGATTTTGAAAACTCATTTCTCAGGTGGACCTAGGAGAAAGTGGTAACCGGCCAATAAAAACTTACCTTGGGCCATAAAAGCTTAAAGCTTACATTTGTGTGGTCTTTTCATCCATGTTTTTGTGACCTTATCTACAGGGGCAAATAAGCATTCTGGTAGCCCACAAGAAGTTTTCAATGGTGGGAATTCAGTCACTACTGTTTCCTATAGTATGGTCCACCTAGGATTTGAATATACTTCATTTTTGGAATCATGCTATAAAATGGGCTTTCAAAATGGATGGTCTGTGTAGCTGTAAGGCAGATACATCACAGTGGGCCCCACTGGTGGGGATCCACCCAAACAGCACCACTTCTTTCCATCCCATCCCAAGTGAGAACAGAAATGAAAAGATTGGCATGGAATTCATCCCATACGGATAGAAGCAACCTAGTCTCTTACACTGAAATCTTCAAATCAGCCCGTAGCTGTCTGCGCCCCACCATTTTCTCCATGCGGCATCCACTCCATCCATCAGTTTCATATATACTCTTATTTTTACCGTAAAGTCTATAAATTGGCCCCAACGTGATGAAGAATGTAAATTCACACCTAAAACATTTAATCTCATGCAGTGTGGCCTGCCTGACCTATGGATCAAGTTGACTTTTTGGATATCTGTTCAACCCTAAAAGGATCGCCTGATGAATGGATTAGATGAAACATATACACCATGTTGACTACAGACACACATATATGACTCAGATTTCTCTCGCTGTTCCATCTTGTGTTGTCCATGTAAGTTGATTACATCTGTAAATCCATTTTCTTCCCCATCGATCACAGTAGATAAGAATTCTAGTTCTTAGTCTTCATATATTATAGTATGAATATTCCACATGACTCCATTGCGTACTGATGGTGAGATTGGCATAAAGCCAATTCTGATAAGCTTTTTGGACATTCACATTAATATGATTCCAATAAGGATTGAACCCAACATTTTTGCAAATCATAAGTTAAGCACTTAAACCAATCAACCGTACGAATGCTTAAGTGGGCTCATTGTATATTGCTAATTATCAAAATAAATACTTAGGACAAATTATTGAAACAGCATCAATTCAAATTCTAGATCTTCAAATTGAGAGTGATATTGATAGAGATTAAGATTTCTCACTAAAATCGATTATGTGAAAGATGCCCCAAATATAAAACTATAGGGGCGCACTTGGCAAATGGAGTGGATGTAAGAGTTACCTTGCTTAGTTAGGATGTTTTATCCACTGTTTGTACCATGTTGATTTGCTTTCTTTGCCTCACTTTTGAAATGAGAGGCCAGATCCTATGCATGCCACAAGTAGGAATTTTCTATTTGTTGTAAAGTGACAGGGCTACATCATCACACACCGCATTTAACGCAGTAGTGCTGACAACATTAATGATGATATGGACCAATCACAATGCAGGAAAATAGAAAATCTCTTTTGTGACAAGTAGAGGATTTGGATTCTCAAAATGAAACTAGGATTTCTTGGTAAAAAAAAAAAGAAAGGGAAGTAGATTTCACCTTATTTGCGCTTAACTTAGATATTCGAGAGATGGGAGTGGTCAACTGTAGTCCGATGGTGTCGTTTGATAAACTGAAAAATAAACTTTGAAAATTAAGTTAAGTGCTTAAAACTTATAATAATAAATTGTAATTTTGAAATACTTTTTGCATATAGATTGGCTAAAAGTGAAAATAAACTTTAATAGACTTTCAACAGCATTTAGCCTTCCTAATGCCATTTCTTTTGAATTTATACCATGAGATTCCCTACAGTTTAGTAGGTATATGTCCCAAGGAAAAAAAAAAAAAAAAAAAAAGTGAAGGGAGGGGAGCTAAAAGAAAACTATATTTTTAGTAAAAAATAATTTAAGCACTAAATAATTTGAATTTGCCAAAAGATTTGATTTGTAAAAGTGCTTAAAATAAGTGATAAATGCTGAAAATAAAATTTATCAAATAGCACATTAAGTTATAAATAAGTAAAATCGAAAAGTGGCTGAGGCTCAGGCAGTTTTGGATGGTATTAAGTATTGCATCAAATTAGGGCTGTTCCTTTCCCCTGTTAGTAAAATCTTTTCTTCTTAAAAAAAATAAAAATAAATAATAATAATAATAATAATAATAATAATAATTATTATTATTATTATTATTATAATAATAATAAAAATCTAGGCCCATGCTTTCAGGGCTCACGCTCTAGCCATCCAGGCTCATCCCTGTACCAGCCCACTATACAATATATCCAGGTCGTTCACATTGACTTTATGCATATCAAAGCATCCCCGGCCTGTTTAGATATTAGGCCTAGATCTTGTGCTCAGGCTTCAATCACAAGCTTAAGGCCTAGCACAGCCAAAAGATTTCTGGGGTAGGCCCACCTTCACTCCTAACCAATGATCAGGTCGAGTAGACCTCTATGCCTACCACTGGTCAAATGGGCAACACGTACCAGAAAAATGGAAGTCTGCTGGAATGTAGTGGCATTTTGAAAGGGGTTTTATAAAAATCTTTCATCAATTAAACATCTTAATTACTCGATATGCCTTTTATTATAACAAGATATGTTCATCCTCCTACATTCATGATACAGTCTCCCTTTGCCTTACACCAGGATAAAATTAAGAAAAAAAACGAAAGACATCTTCGTAAGACAAGACTAAATATATTTAAAGCTTATTCAACAAACAAATTTTATTTTGAAATCTATCTCAACATAACTATGAATAATGTCTCAGTAATTTCTGAGTTCAGATGGACCTTCGCCTAACTGCAGCGACCTAACTTGTTTGTCGCTTTGAATCCTGACCCCAAGATATAAGTCCTTGATTGCATGCATTTCCACAACAACATCTTTCATTTTCATTCGTTCGGTGGGTGATTCAAAAGAACACAACACACCAATTTTGACCACTGAAGTCAAGCGGTCACGCATTCTATCTCTTGCATTGGCATGATTTCCACTATCTTGAGTAACTCTGGCTTCTATTAAAAGAAATGGGTCTACAATCTTCATTACTTGTTCAGGCAATGCAGACTTGGAGAAATGATGAAGGCTTAAATTGTCTTTAAACATCTCATTGGTTGGCCCCTTTCCAGCAATCATCTCCAAGAGAAGGGTTTCATAGCTGTAAACATCTCCTTGTGTAGAAGCTTCACCGCCCATCCCATACTTTGTAATTTGTACATCCCGTATTTAAATATGAGCCAACATTTAGATACAAATAAAGTTGGACGTTATATTGAGAGAGAGAGAGAGAGAGAGAGAGAGAGAGAGAACACTCCATTTAAACAAGTAATTATCATTTATATTTTGCTGAATTTCAAAATTTCTAAAATCAATAGATGTGCTATGAACTTTGGCCAGAGAATCTATACTCATTTATAATCTTATTATTAATGTTATTTTTAATTACTTGATTATCTAATGAAATCCTACTCTCACTGTAGCTCTAAGATTTTTTTTTAATTACTTGATTATCTAATGAAATCCTACTCTCACCCCATTTAAACAAGTAATTATCATTTATAGTTTTGCTTCAGGATTTTTTATTTTTTATTTTTATTTTTTTTAATGACTCTATTCATTTCATATTCAAGAAGCTTTACACTGATGATAAACAAATTTGGGCACCCCCCAAACAAAAACTAGGGGAAACCTATCGTAAGGACGACAAAAACAAAAACTGGATGAAGGGACCTAAACCGGGCCACACTGGCCACCAACACTTATCCCCTGGCTGCCCCCTAGCCCACTTTATCAAGGAAGAGGAAGATAGATTGAGATGTAATTCGATACATCTCATGGAGGTGCATGGTTTCTATTAATAACTTGAGAGGAGAACAATCAGCCATTGATTTGGAGGGCTGTTGCAAGATATACATGATAACTGAATATTGTGAGGCTAATTATAACTGTATGAACTGGGGCCCACCATGATGTTTATATGCCATCCAAACCATTCATCTGGTTACTCCCACTGGCATGAACTGAAACCATAAATATTAGCGTAATGTGAAAGTTGGCCCAATGAAAGTTTCAATGTTGAGCCTTTAACACTCAATGATTCCTCCCTTGTAGCCCACTTGAATCTTGGATCTAAATAATTATTAGGTTGCTGTCCTATTGTGAGCTTCCGAAATTGATGGATAGATTGGATTTCTCAAAGACATCACCTTGGGCCCCATATAGCCTACGCCCACGGAAGCTTTCCTTAGGAGTGGGGCACAAGTATCGCCCAGATACACTTAAAAGAATAAAATTAAAGAAAATGTATGAATCTTACCTGGAGCGACGTACCCAATAGATCCCTTCACCCCCAGTGATATGGTTTGAGCAACCTTAGATAAGAACCTCAATAGCCCGAGATCAGCCACATGGGCAGTCATGTCATCATCAAGAAGAATGTTACTTGGTTTTAAATCGCGATGCACGATTGGTGTTTGGCAATGGTGATGTAGATAATCCAGTGTAGAAGCCACATCAAGCGCTATATTTAACCTTTGAATAAAGGTTAAATTCCCCCTCTGCTGGTCATACCCATCTTTGGGTAACCACCTGTCTAGACTTCCATTGTTCATGTACTCAAAAACTAAAGCCTTGAACTCGTTGCCTTTATAATCAATGCTTGAGCAACAAGTTAAGATTTTAATAAGATTTCGATGCCTAATGTTTCTCAAGGCTTCACATTCGGCCATAAAGCTCCTCAGAGCTCCTTGCTGCTGAAGTGATCCAGACCATCGAACCTTAAATCGGGCGTATCTTACAATCTGAAATGAGTTATCTGACGTAAAATATATGATTTTGGGGTAGAACGAGCTACTGAAGCCAACCAACCCCGCTATGCCGGGTTGCGCAGCCTGGAATTGTAAAAAAACCCCTGGATCGACAGTCGTTTCCCTGTTTTAATTTCGTTTTTACTATAAATAGTAAGTTTTAGTTTGATTATAACTCTTCATCCGTCGGGCTTTAGGAGTTGCGCCCAACGTGAAAAGAGCTTAGAATAATTAGGAGAACGGTTTGGTGAAGCCAAATAGGACACTGACTATTTTTGGCCGAAAACCTTGCACACTAGTAGACATCACGACCGTCTAAATATAGTAAGTTTACTATTTATAGTAAGTCACGGATTCTAAGAGTTTGAGTTGTAGTTTGATTCTAATTTCTTTCTCATTGCTTGGTACCCCTATTTAAAGGGTTGTGAACTTGTTTTTATTCTTCAATTAATCAATTTCGAATTTCTTAGAATTTATTTTTATTTTCTGCTTTCTTTCCTCGTAGATTCGAGAAGTCTCTGTGAGGAGTCCAGAGAAGCTCCGTGGATTCAGAGTAGTTATCCTCATCACGTTCATCCCTGCGTCATTCTCAAAGCTTCACATTTGGCCATGAAGCTCCTCAGAGCTCCTTGCTATTGAAGGTTATGGACTTTCACTGCAAAAACCGTTCCATCTTGATCTTGTGTTCCTTTATATACAGAACCAAAGCTTCCACTACCAATCAAATTTGCAGAAGAAAAGCCATCTGTCGCTTTAAAGATGTCTGCATATGATATGATCATGAAAGGATCCTCTACAGACGACGGAACAGAAGGTTTCTTTCTCGACTTTCTTACCCAATACAAAGTGGTGACGAAACATGATAATGAAATAAGACACAAGACAACACCAATTATTGAGAATTTTACTTTTGAAGCAAGAGACATCCCAATTTCTTGGAAGCTTGGCTAGAGCACGCTGGCAATTTCAATTCTTCAATACCCCCACAAAGCTTACTATTTCCGAGTACCCAAACTTCACTGGCATTTCTAAAGACCCCTTGATTTGGTAATTCGCCCTCGAAATCATTGAAAGATAGATTTAGGTATTCCAAAGCAGAAAGGTTCTCCAGGTATTTTGGAATCTTTTCAGACAAGTTGTTGCCTGAAAGATCCAGGGATCCAAGGCCTCTTAGAGTACTAAATGTAGAAGGAATTGACCCTTGAAAGAAGTTCCCTTCCAACCCAAGATACTCTAGGCTTAGACAGCTACCTAGCCAGCTGGGAATTTCGCCTGACAATTTGTTATTAGAAACATTCAAATTCTGGAGAGCTTTCAGGTATCCGGCTTCCAATGGCAGATCAATGCTAAACGAGTTGTTTCCAACAAAGATTTCAATTAAAGAGGGAAAGCTGAAAAGTTGTTTGGGTAAGCCACCACTAAGATTATTATCAAAGAGGTACAAGAACTGCATGTATGTACAATTTCCAAGACTTGAAGGTACACTCCCTGTTAGACTATTTCCCTCTAAAGCAAGTAAATACAACCGGGACATGTTTTGCATGGAAGATGGAATATTTCCAGATAATTCATTTCTACCGAAGAAAAGTACCTCCATTTTGTTAAGCTTCCCAACACCAATGGGAATGGCACCCGTTAAAAAGTTATATTGCATACGCAACCTTGTTAAGCTGAAAAGGTTCTGAATCCCAGATGGGATGCTTCCGAATATCCTGTTACCTTCAAGTGTTAGCCACGTCATTTGGGTAGTAAGATTAGCTATGGAGTCAGGCAACGCACCGCTGAGACAGTTAGCGTCCATGTACAGTGCTTGTAAGCTACTACAATTGGTCAATGAAACGAGAAAACTCAAGTCATGAGCTTTCCCAGTTCCAAGTTCATTGTAGCCCAAAAATACCTTAGTGAGACTCTTGAGGCTTCCAAGATTCATAGGCATGGATCCAGTAAAACTATTGTCCTCAAACGAAAGAATTACAAGTCGTGAAGCGTTGGGTAATGAAACTGGTATGGGTCCTGTGAATTGGTTTCCTCCAACATAGAGTTCTTGGAGATTAGGGAGAGTGAGGACTAAGTTGGATGGAAGATTTCCATTCAATCTGTTATATCCCACGTCCAAAATGGTAATGGATAAAAGATTGTATAGCGAGGGAGGAATCCTACCTGACAGGTTACTAGAATAAATTGCAAGCAACTCTAAGCTTACCAGCTGGCTGAGCTCACTTGGGATGCTGCCCTCGAGATTGTTAATTGAAAGATAAAGATAACTGAGAGACGAAAGGTTTCCAAGTGAAGGTAGGATGCATCCTGTAAGACTGTTGTAACCAAGGTTCAATTTGGTGAGCTTGGATAGAGAGCCTAGCTCAGTTGGAATCCTCCCTACAAGCTGATTCCCGTAAAGATTAAGGACTTGGAGTTCCAAACAGTGGGTCAGATTTGCTGGAATTTCTCTGGTGAATGTGTTATTGACCAGACTAAGATACCGCAAGCGGAACAAACGGCCAATCTCTTCGGGAACCGCACCGTGGAAGCTGTTGTTTGCGAAATATATTGATGATCCTGAGGAAGGTGAGGTTTGCTATGTAAGGAGATATGGGGCCCACCAAGTTTTGGCCAAAGAGGTTCAAGGCCGTGACCCTTTGAGGATGTCGGTGACCGCAAGTCACTCCTTGCCAGTGGCAGAAGTGGAGAGTATGGTTCCAGGAGCTCAAGGAATTGAGAGGATCGTCAGTTATCAGATGTTTGAAGTGGACCAAAGCAAGATGATCTGTTTCGTTGGAGAAGTTAGCAGCAGATCCCAACAACCATGGAACGTATATGGAAGAGAAAATGATGGCATGGGGGAGAAATGACCTAATTGCCCTTAGGCTCATCGGCGGGAGCTCCATTATTGGGTTCGTGATTGCAGAAAGCCAAGGTGTGGAGAGAATTAGGGAGTGGATTCCCCTCTATATATACGGAGAAGGGCCCACTTCTCGTGCGTGCATGACTTGACCAAGCTACTAAATAATAAATGCTCGGTTGATTTCTTGGGTACTTTTTTTTTCTTTTATTCTCCTTTTTCACTCTTTTGACTTAAATACGTTCAAAAGACTCCAAAACACGGAGTTGCTTTTGTCTCTGTCACGACTAACCTTTATGCGTCGCAGATACTGGAGCCCACACGGTGCATATGGTGGTCCAGTGATACACAGGCCAAAGCTTGAACGGGGAGTTACTGACAAAGGCTTTTGCACGAAATTCATGTGCAGGGAAGTTGGATGGGGATGATGTTCGTGAGAAATCCATCAGTTCATCTTTTTTTTCTTTTTTTTTTCATTTAATTGTAGGACATGAGACCAAAAACTCAGGTGGATCCAAAACTCAAAAAGCCTCAGGAGAGGGAAAGCTGGGGATAGAAATGCATATCAGTGAAACCTTCACTAGGTCCAACATGTGGTTTATACATCATCCAAACTATTTATAAAGTAGTCACTTTTGTGGTCATTTGAATGTTTCAACAATCCCCAGTATTTCCTCACATGTGGCGTACTTGGGTTTTGGATCTTCTTAATTTTTGGTTGCATACTCTAAAACGATCTTATAAAATGGATGGACATGATGAATTTCTCACAAACATCACAGTGGGCCCACCTAGTTTCCTAGCATAGTAACTTCTTGCCAAAGCCTTTCCAGGAAAATTTGTATCCAAAAAGCTTAAGCTAAAGGGGATGCCGATTCCCTGTGAAGGCTTTCATAGGACGGGAAATTCATGCAATGGAGACCTATGTGGGGCCCACTATGATGTTTGTGATATATCTACCATATCCATAGCTATATGGGGCCACTATCATCTTTGTTATGATGTTTGTGAAATTTCTACCATATCTATCAGTTTTTTCATATTATGGCATGAGAGAAAACAGTGAGGATTGGACATTCATCATTGAAGAATTTGTAGGGCCACAAAAGTTTTGGGTTAGGCTATTATTTTTGTGTTTCAAATTCATCTCCCTAGAAACGACTATATGGACGGTATGGATGGCATATAAGCATTACAGTGGACCCCAAGAGGTTTCAACTGTGGGCATTTCCTAACCCCTTTTTCCTGTTGTGCAGCCCACTAGAATTTTGGATTTACCTCTTTTTTGGGCCATACCTAGCGTGATATGGAAAAGTGGATGAACAGAGTAAATATCTCACGAACATCACAATAGGCCCCACTGAGCTTTCCATCAGGGTAATTCGTGTCCAGGTTAAGTGGTGACTGAGGCCATCACTAACTGGAGATAGAATTAGAACAAATGAAAAGAAAATTTTCTGCGGGGTTTGGTCCTCGTGAGTTATGGATCGGACTAATTATTGGCCCTAGGATCTAAAAAGAAAGGGACCCACCTAATGTATGGAGCAAATGCCACATGCACAACAGAGTGGCCCACTAGGCTTTGATTGCTGCATACAAAAGACTCCAATCCGATTTTATCGGTCTGTTTTTCCTGTTCTGTCTGATCTCTTTCCTAAATTATTATTTTTTTTGAGAAACTATCCCAATACCCTGATTAGAACAGATAGCCTTCGGGGATGTGAAAGGGACATTTAATCTATCCATCATTTGAGCCTGATCATGTTAGAACGGGAACCTAAAAATTAGACCATTCCAAAACTCAAGTGGACCACACCACAGGGGTGTGAATAGCTATATGAACACCTACCCTGGAAACCTTCCTGGGACCCGTATGTGATGTTTTTATCCTATTTAAACTGCTCATAATGTGAGTCTCAAAGGGCCCATATGAAATTTGACCCAACCATATATATTTTCACCCTCAGACCCTGATATCAGCTGGCCCATATGATAGACAGAGTGGGTGTGATGTGACAAATGTTAAAGTGGCTCCAAGGAAGGTTTTTTGCGTGGGTAAATGTAATGCACATGTATGGGTACACACTGTTTATCTTTGGAAGCAGCGTGATACACGAAAAGAAAACGGTCACCGATTGCATCACACTACTCAGAATCTTTGACAGTTGAACGGACGTGTAACAAAGATCTGTTAACAGATCTTTATTCAAATTCAAATATTTCCTTGTATATAGCAGAATAGTTGAGTCTTCCTTAAGACTAGGACTTCCTCTTGTATTTAGGAGTGATCTTGTTATTCCTCTGTGTATATGTACTCTATTTCGTTTAATGAAAATTAGTGGAAAATCATAATTGATTCTCATTTCTACATGGTATCAGAGCCCATATCGATTCCTCCCTGTTAAGTTTTTTTCTTCTCTCCTTCTCTTCTTTCCTCTCTTGTTTCCCTCTTACTCTCTTGCTGTCAAACACCAAAATGACAACACCAAACTCCACCAACATTACCTCTACCACTAGTCCTCCAAACACCGAAATTCCTCTTATCACCATCAACATATCGGCTCAAGCACCACTCAAACTCACCTCCACAAATTACCTCTCTTGGAAGCTGCAATTTGAAACTTTATTTATTGGATATGACCTCATTGGGTATATCGATGGATCCAAACCATGTCCTCCCATCACCATCACAGCAAATAACACTGCCACAACCAATCCTTCTCCTAAACTTTGGATTCGTCAAGATCAACTGTTGCTAAATGCCTTAATTGGTTCTCTTTCCCCTACTATCATTCCCTTTATTGCCCAAGCCAAGACTGTCAAAGAAGCATGGACTATCCTTGCTAACACCTATGTCAAACCCTCACGTGGTCGCATCAAACAAGTCAAAACCAAACTTAAGAATCCAACAAAAGGTAGCCAGAATGTCACAGAGTATCTTCACTCTGTCAAAGCTTGTTCTGATGAACTAGCCATCCTAGGGGCACCACTGGATCCTGAAGACCTCACCGACAAGATCCTAGATGGCCTAGGTGACGACTACAAGGAACTAGTCTGTGCGGTACAAGCTCGTGACACCTCCATCTCATTTGATGAGCTCCACGAGAAGCTACTCTCCTTTGAAGCCTCTGCACCAGCAATCACAAGTTCAGAAACTTCACTTCTAATCACTGCCAATCCAACAAACAAAACAAACCATCAATGGCGCCCAAACAAAACTAATAATTGGAGTATCTCCTCTCCCTCACATGCACCTGCTAGCAACCAGAATTGGTATCCACCTGAACTTTGCATCAATCTGGTCAGCCCCCCAGTTGTCTACTGCGACAATGTAGGTGCAACACAGTTAAGTTCAAATCCAGTCTTCCATTCTCGAATGAAGCATGTGGCAATTGATTATCACTTCCTCCGTGATCAAGTTCAATCTGGTGCTCTTCGCGTGGCTCATGTTTCATCTGCAGACCAGCTTGCTGATCTTCTAACAAAACAGCATGTAACAAAGATCTGTTATCAGATCTTTATTCAAATTAAATATTTCCTTGTAGATAGCAGAATAGTTGAGTCTTCCTTAAGACTAGGACTTCCTCTTGTATTTAGGAGTGATCTTGTTATTCATCTGTGTATATGTACTTTATTTCGTTTAATGAAAATCAATGGAAAATCATAATTGATTCTCATCTCTACATTAAACACTTTTAAATAAGTCATCGGGACGCGGCTTGGGTGGATTCCGGATCCACTCTACTGAGTTATGATAATGCTTCATCGTACTGAGTAAACTCTGTTGGACTCACCATACATTTATGTAGTTTATCCACACCGTCCATCCATTTTTCCAGCTTATTTTAAGGGTTGAGCCTAAAATTGAAGCATATCCAAATCTCAAGTGGATCACACCACAGTAAGTAGTGGGAATAATAATTTTCACCGTTGAAACCTTCCTAGGACCCACAGCGATGTTTATTTTTCATCTAACCTGTTTATAAGATCACAGACACAGATGAAGGAAAAACATTCAGCTTGATCCAAAACTTTTGTGGCCCCCAAGAATTTATCTGTAGATATTCAATTCACGTTGTTTCCTCTGATATGGTCCACTTGAGCTTTTGATATACTTTAATTTTGGGCTGGACCCCTAAAATGAACTGGAAATGGATGGATAACATGGATAAACCACATAACATGGGCTGAACAGAGTTTACTTAGCAGCAATCGGCTTCCCTCACCAAGACGGTGAGATCCTTGACAATGCTGCCAACTGTGATTTATGTGTATTACATACGTGCTGCTTATCTATTTCGAAAACTCATTTTAGGAAATTATTTTAAAAAAATGAAGCAAATACGAATCTCAGGTGGACCATAATATAGGAGAAAGTGGCAATCAGCCAATAAAAACTTGGACTGCAAAAGTTTTGGATCAATTTGGAATTTGCGTGGTCTCTTCATCCGGGTTTTTGTGATTTTATTAACAGAGGCAAAATAAGCATTCTGGTGGCCACATGAAGTTTTAAATGGTGGGGATTCAGTCACTACTGTTTCATGTAGTATGGTCCACTTAAGATTTGGATCTACTTCATTTTTGGAATCATGCCCTAAAATGAGCTTTCAAAATGGATGGACAGTATGGATGTAAGGCAGATACATCACAGTGGGCCCCACTGGTGGAGATCCGCCCAAACAGCACCCCTTCTTTCCATCCCATCCCAAGTAAAAACAGAAATGAAAAGAAGGGTATGGAATTCATCCCATGTAGAAAGAAGCAACCCAGTCTCTTATTATGAAATCCTTGACAACGACTCTTCAAATCAGCCTGTAGCTGTGTGGGAATCACCATTTTGTGCATGCGGTATCCACTCCATTCATCAGTTGCATACTCTTATTTTTACCGTAAAGTCTATAAAATCACACCTGACATTTAAGCTCATGCATCCTAAACATTTAAGCTCATGCAGTGTGGCCTGTCTGACCTATGGATGAAGCTGAATTTTTGGATATATGTTCAACCTGAAGGGATCACCTGATGAATGGATTAGACGGAACATACACACCATGTTGACTACAGACACACACCTATGACTCAGTTTTCTCTAAGCTGTTCTATCTAGTGTTGTCCATATAAGTTGATTACATCTGTAAATCCATTTTCTTCCCCATGAATTCCAGTAGACAAGAATTATAGTTCTTAGTCTTCGTATATTATGGTATGAATATTCCACATCAATCCATTATGCATGGATGGTGAGATTAGCATAAAGCCAATTCTAATAAGCTTATTGGACATTCACATTAATGTGATTCCAGTAAGAATTGAACCTACATATTTGCAAATCATAAGTTGAGCACTTTAACCAATCAACCGTTAATGCATAAGCGGGCTCATCATACATCGCAAATTATCAAAATAAAAACTTTGGACAAATTATTGAAACAACATCAATTCAAATTCTAGATCTTCAAATTGAGAGTGATATCGATAGAGATCAATTAAGAATTCTCACTATTTCTTCGATTTATGGACTAAATTTGATTTAGTGAAAGACGCCCCAAATATAAGACTAGATGGGCGCACTTGGCGAATGGAGTGGATGTAAGAGTTACCTTGCTTAGTTAGGAGGTTTTACCCAGTGTCTGTACCATGTTGATTCTGCTTTCTTTGCCTCCCTTTTGAAATGAGAGACGGGATTCTATGCTTGCTACAAACAGGAATTTTCTGTTTGTTGAAATGTGATTGAGCCACATCATCGCACACTACATTTAATGCAGCAATGCTGACAATATCAATGATGATGTAGACCAATCACAATGCAGAAAAATAGGAAATCCCTTTTGTGACAAGTAGAGGATCCGGATTCTCGAAATGAAAGTAGGGTTTCTTGGTAAAAAGAAAAGGGAAGCAGATTTCACCTTATTTTTTCCTCTTGACCGATGCGCTTAACCTAAATATTGGAGAGATGGGAGTAGTCAATTGGATTCTAATAACTATCGATGGTGTCGTTTTATAAACTGAAAAATAAACTTTGAAAATTAAGTTAAGTGCTTAAAACTTATAATAATAAATTGTAATTTTGAAATACTTTTAAGGATAGATTGGTTTAAAGTGAAGAAATTTTAATAGACTTTCAACATACAGCCTTTAGCCTTCCTAATGCCATTTCTTTTGAATTTATACCGTGAGGTTCCCATCAGTTTAAGAGGTATATGTCTCAAGAAAAAAAAAAAAAGTGAAAGGAGTGGAGCTAAAAGAAAACTATATTTTTGGTAAAAATTAATTTAAGCACTTAATAATTTGAATATGTCAAAAATAAAAATAAATAAATAAATCGTAAAAGTGCTGAAAATAAGTGATAAAGGCTGAAAATAAAATTGATCAAATAGCACATTAAGCTATAAATAAGTAACATTTAAAAGTGACTGAGGCTCAGGCAGTTTTGGATGGAATTAAGCATTGCATCAAATTGGGGTTGTTCCTTTCCCCTGCTAGTAAAATCTTTTCTTCTTAAAAAAACAGGGCTCACACTCTGGCCATCTAGGTCCATCCCTGTATCAGCCCACCATCCAATATATCTGGATCGTTTACATTGACTTTATGCATATCAAAGTATCCCCGGCCTGAATGGGGGCTCCCACCCAGGTTGGAAATGGAGATACTAGCTTAACAGAATCGAGAGGCTCAAGCTAAGAGGTCAGGTACGGTTTGTCCATATTTTCTGTGAAGGCATCACTCCGGCTGACACAGTGGCCCATTTGGGTAGCGATAGTCATTCTCATGGTTTATTCATTTTTCTGATCTTACTCCACAGGTCAGAGGGCTCCTCTTCCTAAACAAGGTGGGGCTGGGGCGATTAGGGAGCTTTAGGGACTCTCTTCTGCCGAATGGCTTCTTCCTAGGGCCTTTGAGGTTTTTGTTGTTTTTTCTTTTCAGTGTTAGCTATGATAGGTGTTCGCAGGTCTTTTTCTCCCGGGGACGCCCAAATGTATATTCTGATGATAGTTTGAAATGAAAAAAAGGGCCATCTCTTGCCCTGTTTTCCAAAAAAAGAAAGTTCACATGGCAAATTTTCATCCTATGTTACAGTAAATTGGAAGGGTGAGGATCATTTAACATGTAAAAAAAGAAAGCATCCCCAGCCTGTTTGGATATTACGCCTTACATCTTTAGATCTTGTGTTCAGGCTTCAATCACAAGCTTAAGACCTAGCACAGCCAAAAGATTTCTGGGGTAGGCCCACCTTTACTTCTAACCAATGATCAGGTCGAGTAGACCTCCAAGCCCACCACTGGTCAAATGGGCAACACATGTACCAGAAAAATGACCGTTTACAGAGATAAACACCAACGACTCCAATGTACAAACGTAGTCCACCTGATGAGCGGATTTTCGTAATGTTTCCCCCAATCAAATGATCCTAACCATTCAACACCAAAAATAAAAATAAATAAATAATTGCAAGTAATTGTCCACATTTAACAGTCATGATGATGGAGCACTTTTTAGGGATATATGGGCAACTCTTATCCACGTGACCTATGGTATGAATGAGTTGGATCACAAGAGGAAGGCCCCACATTAACAGTTTATCATGCAGAGCAATTGCTGAATCCAACGGTCACGTTCTCGTTCTCGTTACTCTAGTAAAGATATGGTGCCACCCTTCAGACTTACTGAAGCACAAATTGAAATAAACCAACTTAAAACATAAAGCCTAATTATGAAAAATAAATACATGCATGCCATGTACTATTAAGATGAGAAAAATCCTCATTTTATTAATCCCGCAACCAGATAAATGCGTAGTTCTCACAAGGAAATCTTCACATGATCACATGGTAGCATTTACATTTGTTGGCATTCACCTAGTTACCTGGATATGCATTTAGGTTGGGGCAGCAGGACATTACAATATGTTTGGATGATTCTAACACGCTTGTTGATGTTGTATGGATGGGCATTTGAAAATAGATCAGTGACATAAATTCATCAGGGAAAAGATCTTATAATCCACAATGGAAATCTGCTGGAATGTAATGGCATTTCGAGAAGGGTTTTATAAAAAAAAAAAATCATCAATTAAACATCTTAATAACTCAATATGCCTGTTATTATAACAAGATGATATCTTCATCCTCCTACATTCATGATACAGTCTCCCTTTGCCTGACACCAGGATAAAACTAAGAAAAAAAGAAAGGAGAAAAAAAGAAAGACATCTTCGTAAGCCAAGAGTAAATATATTTAAAGCTTATTCAATAAACATATTTTATTTTGAAATCTATCTCAACATAACTACGAATAATGTCTCAGTAATTTCTGCGTTCAGATGGACCTTCACCTAACTGCAGCGACTTAACATGTTTGTCGCTTTGAATCCTGACCCCAAGATATAAGTCCTTGATTGCATGCATTTCCACAACAACATCTTTCATTTTCATTCGTTCGGTGGGTGATTCCAAAGAACACAACACACCAATTCTGACCATTGAAGTCAAGCAGTCACGCATTCTTAATCTTGCATTGGTATGATTTCCACTGTCTTCAGTAACTCTGGCTTCTATTAAAAGAAATGGGTCTACAATCTTCATTACTTGTTCAGGCAATGCAGACTTGGAGAAATGATGAAGGCTTAGATTGTCTTTAAACATCTCATCAGTTGGCTCCTTTCCACTTATCATCTCCAAGAGAAGGATTCCATAGCTGTAAACATCTCCTTGTGTAGAAGCTTCACCGCCCATCCCATACTCTGTAATTTGTACATCCCATATTTAAATAGGAGCCACCATTTAGATACAAATAAAGTTAGATGTTATATTTTGAGAGAGAGAGAGAGAGAGAGAGAGAGAGAGAGAGAGAGAGAGAGAGAGAGAGAGTACTCCATTTAAACAAGTAATTATCATTTATATTTTTCCAGAAGTTCAAAAATTCTAACATTAATAGATGTGCTATGAACTTTGGCCAGAGAATATATACTCATTTCTGATCTTATTATTAATTATTAATGTTATTTTTAATTAATTGAGTAGCTAACGAAATCCTACTCTCACTGTAGCTCTAGGAATATACTTTCACTGACTTCTAGGATTGTGTTATGGCCTAAAATTTCGGATAGCTCTAGGTACATGTGGTTTAATCAATGTACATTGCTCTACCAATTCAACCCAGAAGAATGAGGTTAGCCCAGTGTTTGTTTGAAATAGGTCTCACTGGATCGATGTCTCTGATTTTCTAAATGTAAACCACAATAGCATAGTCTACTATTGTTGTACATGTGCCACCAAGAGAATCCATCCATCCATCTGACAGTACTCCATGCATCTATAACTAGATAAATTCTATGTTTTATGTGTACTTCTACATATAACACTTTTTTTCCCTACCAATGTGTTTCCTATGTAGAAAATCCACCGTGCAGATGGTGGGATACACCACCAGATGATCTGGGACAATTACTAGGATGGCCCATTCCTTAGGAAGCCTGAACTGTCAAAATTAATGAAAATTCAAATTATCTGACTTAGTACCACCGTGGATCTCCTAACGTCTAAATTTTTCCGATTTTAGTCACCCAATTGATTTTTTTGTTAGAGCCGTTGTTAGCATGATGCAGAGTTTTACACAATTGATACATTTACAAGGTGTGAAAGCTCACCGGTGAGAAAGCAAGCACCAATTAAATGTGGAATTTTGGCCCGATCCAAGATGTGAATATGTCTCCTTTACATATACATTGATTAATATCATTGATATCTGAAACCTTATTAGTGTCCTATAAGTATTGAAGTGAGAATTAAGTCACCTGCCCATAGAAGTTGTTGTGGGTCGTAGCTATGTCGGGCCCACCGTTATGTCAGTGAGAAATCTAATTGGTCCATCCATCATTTTGGTAACCTCACAATAGTAAAGAAACCTAACAATTTTATATTCAGATCCAAAATTCAAGCGCGCCCCACATGACAAGAAACAGTGAGAATGGAAATGCCCACAGTCCAAGCTTTCCCAGAGCTCACCATAATGTTTATACAGCATCCAACAGCATCCAAACTGTTCATCAGGTTATTCCCATTGGATGAACTAAAAAGACAAATATTAGCCTGATGGGTAACTTTTATGGCCCATGAAAGTTTCAATGGTGAGCTTTTAATCCTCACTATTTCCTACACTATGTGGCCCAGTTGAGTATTGAATCTGAATAATTATTAGGATGACATCCTATTGTGAGCTTCTGAAGCTGATGGAGGGTTTTGGATTTCTCACAAACTTTCCCATGGGACCCACATAGCCTCGGCCCACAGGAACTTTCCTGGGGGTGGGGCATAAGCAATATTCACATCACACAGATTATTAAAAAAAAAAAAAAAACCAAGAAGAAGAAGAATAGGAAATATATGAACATCTTACCTGGAGCGATGTACCCAATAGATCCCTTCACCCCAAGAGAGCTGGTTTGAGCAACATCAGATAAGAACTTTGCTAGCCCGAAATCACCCACATGAGCAATCATGTCATCATCAAGAAGAATATTGCTTGGTTTTAAATCGCGATGAACGATTGGTGTTTGCAAGTGATGATGTAGATAATCCAGAACAGAAACCACATCAACAGCGATATTTAGCCTTTGAATGAAGTTTAAGTTCCTCCGTGACTGGTCATGTCCATCTATGTGCAACCAGTTGTCAAGTAGACAGGCTGAAACATACCTTGTATAGACCTTGTATAGCTAGCATACCTTATATAGTTGATTCTGATTTTATTTCTTTCCTTTTATAGATGCTGTAATCTCTATATATTCAACCCCTTTGGGTTGTCTCAAATACACAAAAGCTTTCAGCTCGTCTCGGTTTACATGGTATCAGAGCATCACTGATCCAAATCCGGCACCACCTGTTGCAGATCCGACTACCCCCTGCTCTTCCGACCGCCCCTGTTGCAGATCCGGCCACTCCTTGCTTGTCCGAATGTCCCCTGTTGAAGATCCAACCACCTCCTACGCGTTCGACCGTTCGTCCGACCACCCCCTGCCTGTCCGACAGCCCCCTGCTGCGCGTCCGACCACCCCCTGTTGCGCGTCCGACCACCCCCTGCGCGTCCGACCACTCCTGTTGAAGATCCGACCACCCCTGTTCCAGATCCAGAGCTCCTGTTGCTGTTCCTATTCCGCCAGATCCAGATACTGCTACCCCTTGGGTATCTCCTGCTGTACGGTACACCTAAAACATTCTTCTGCTGCAACTCTTTGCGTGCTTTATATTAATTCCGATCAATGGACAAGAACTCATCACGTATAGAGGCCCCAAGGTGTAGTTTTGATGGTACCAACTATTCACTATGGGCCATCCATTTTCAGAACTTCCTGAAGGGTCGTGGTTTGTGGGGACTAATTGATGGATCTGTTACTATTCCCACTTCCACGGATGCCGATAAATTTGCTGATTGGGAAATGAACAATGGACGGATTATTACCTGGATTCTCGATTCAGTCGATCGGTCCATTGCTGTTGGCCTCACACCTCATCGCACGGCTAAGGCAATGTGGGAGCATCTTCAGACAATTTATCAACAAAGTAATGCGGCCCGGTCATATCGTCTGGAACAGGATCTCGTTAACCTTACTCAGGGTGACGACAGTATTCAATCATTTTATTCTAAAATTGTCACAATTTGGACTGAGATGGCCTTGATGGATCCAATATTTCCTAATGACTTTAGGATTTTCCAAACTATGCGCGAGAGTGCGCAAGTTCGCCAATTTCTTATGAAACTGCGTCCGGAATTCGAGCATTGTCGAGCTGCTCTCTTGAACCGTAGCCCTACTCCTTCATTGAATTCAGTTATTAATGATCTATTGGCTGAGGAACAACGACTGAAAGTTCTATCACTTCCTTCCTCGACTCCGGGATCCTCTGATATGGTGCTTGCTGTGTCCACCACTACATCAACGCGTGGCTCCTCTCCTTTAACATGTCGCGGCTGCAACAAGGTGGGTCATGTTGTTGCTCAATGCAAAGAATGGTGCGCTTATTGTCGACGAACTGGTCATGGCATTCAAGACTGCCGTACACGTGCATATGCATCTTCTTCCGTCCGTGGACGTGGTGGTCGTGGTCGTGGCCGTGGTCGTGCTCTTTCTGCTACTGCTGCCACTATTTCTTCCGAGCCGACTGTTACTGATTCTACATCTACTGTTTCTGCTGAAGGCCTTTCATCTCCGTTGACTCCTGCGATGCTCCAGCAAATAGTTCAGGCCCTTTCTGCGGCCGGTATGTCAGGTATATCCCCATCTTCTACATGGTTCTTCGATTCGGGTGCTTCCAATCATATGACCGGTGCTGTATCACATCTTCGTGACATTCGTCCCTACACCGGCAATCAGGCTATTTCTACTGCGGATGGCACTAGACTACCTATTCAGTCTGTTGGATCATTGACTTTCTCTCCTTCTGCTCATCGCCAGTTCACCCTTCGTGATGTGTTTCATGTCCCTAACCTCTCCTCAAATTTAATTTCAGTTGGTCAACTCACATCAAATAATTGCTTAGTCATATTTCTTCCCAACTGTTGTTTTGTGCAGGATCTGGCGACGGGGAAGGTACTTGGGAGGGGTAGGCGGCATGGTCGTCTGTACGTGCTGGATTTTGATCCATCTGTCACTCCGGCCCGTTGTTTCTTTTCTCCTTCTTCATCAGATATTTCTTCAGCAAATAAATTGTGGAAACTATGGCACTTTCGCCTGGGTCATCCACATTCCGATCGGTTACTTCAGTTAATTTCGTCTGGCATGTTAGGGAATATTTCTCTTAATAAAAATGATTTGGATTATTCTTGTTCTTCCTGTTGTCTTTCAAAAAGTAAGTGTGTTCCATTTTCCCTAAGTACTACAAAATCATCTTCTATGTTTGAACTTGTGCATACGGATGTTTGGGGTCCTTCACCAATTATGTCTCTCTCTGGGTTACGATACTATGTAATATTCATTGATGATTTCACACGTTACACTTGGATTTACTTTCTGCAATCGAAGTCACAGGTTTTTGAAAAATTCAAGTTATTTCACTTTATGGTGGAGACTCAATTTTGGGTTCCAGTTCAAACTCTCCGCTCTGACTCAGGGAGGGAATATCTCTCAACCACTTTTCGTATATTTCTTCAAGGTCATGGGATTATTCATCAGACCACCTGTTCTAATATTCAACAACAGAACGGGTTGGCTGAACGAAAAAATCATCATATTATTGAAACTGCTAACACCCTGATGACAACTATGAGTGTTCCTCGTTCTTTCTGAGCGGAAGCAATGTTACATTCAGTCTACTTAATTAACTGGATGCCAACCAAAGTTCTAAACAGTAAATCTCCCTACTTTGTTCTCACCGGCTTACCTCCTGCATATTCCGCATTTCATGTTTTTGGTTGTATCTGTTATGTTCACCTAGCTTCACGTGAACGTAACAAACTATCTCCAAAATCAGTCAAATGTATGTACTTGGGATTTGAGAAAACTCAGAAGGGTTTTCGATGTTATGATCCTGTTTCTCGTCGTGTTCGGGTTTCACGACATGTTATTTTTCTTGAACACATTGCCTTTCATTCATCTCTTCCTCCTCCGCCCACTCCAAACTCTCTTGGTCTAACCGCCTTTCTTGAAATTCCATTTGCCTCAAGTACTCTTCCTCGTCCATTGCAAGTTTACTCACGTCGATCACGTACAGATCCACCACCTATTACTTAACCCGAACCTACTGTACCTGTTGTAGATCCCGAACCTTCATCGATACGTCGTTCCGCTCGGGAACATCGAGCGCCTGATCGGTTGATATGCTAGAGCATTAAATCCATGCTTTAAGCACCCTTTTCGGTCCAGGCTCGTACATACACTCTGCATTATAAACACGATTAATCAGGCCATTAAGCGGTATCATGTGTGTAAATCTATGTAATAAATGGGTCTGATATGCAATATTTGACCCTCAACACTAATTGGTAGCAAATGGATTTATTCGGTCAAACTCAAGTCCGATGGATCATTGGATCGATACAAGGCTCGACTTGTCGCTCAGGGATACAAACAGGAATACGGAATTGATTATGATGAGACTTTCGCTCCCGTGGCCAAGATGAAAACTGTTCGTACTCTTCTGGCTATATCTTCTGTTCGCTCATGGCCACTCGCTC
Source organism: Magnolia sinica (assembly GCF_029962835.1). Taxonomy (NCBI): domain Eukaryota; kingdom Viridiplantae; phylum Streptophyta; class Magnoliopsida; order Magnoliales; family Magnoliaceae; genus Magnolia; species Magnolia sinica. The sequence continues at coordinate 2,328,710 of NC_080580.1, forward strand.
AGATGGATGTGAAAAATGCCTTTCTTCATGGAGATCTTCAAGAAACCGTGTATTTGAAACCTCCTCCTGGCTCCTTAATCCCTGACAATAAGGTATGTCGTCTAAAGAAAGCCCTGTACGGCCTCAAACAGGCACCTCGGGCATGGTTCTAACACTTTCACGATGTTGTTACGGGTGCTGGCTTTACTCAAAGTGGTCATGACCCATCCTTATTTTTGCGCATCACTGCTCACGGAATTGTCATTGTTCTGGTCTATGTTGACGACCTCCTCCTGACTGGTAGCGATGCTACTGGCATCTCGGCTTTAAAGGAAGTTCTGCAATCCTCCTTCAAGATGAAAGACCTCGGCCATCTCACATACTTTCTTGGGCTTGAAATCTCACGTTCTAAACGTGGGATCCTGGTCAGCCAGCGTAAATATGCCAAGGATCTTCTCGCTTTGGCATCATTGACAGATCAGAAAACAGTTCAGACTCCCTTAGAACTTAACATTCATTATGGCCGCGACGATGGTGATCTACTTGCACAGCCCGACTTATACCGTCGTTTGGTTGGGAGTCTGGTTTACTTAACTATGACTCGCCCTGATATTGCCTACGCTGTCCAAGTCGTCAGTCAGTTTGTTTCTGCTCCTCGGACTCTTCATATGACTGCAGTGTTACGCATCATACGGTACATACGTGGAACGCTAGATCGATCACTGTTCTTCTCCTCTACAGCGACTCTGGACCTTCGTGCTTATTCGGATGTTGATTGGGCTGGTTGTGCTCTCACACGAAGATCTACCACTGGCTACTGTGTTTTTCTTGGCACTTCTCTCATCTCTTGGAAGTGTAAGGAGCAGGCCACTGTTTCCAAATCAAGCACAGAAGCCGAGTATCGGGTGATGTCCGCTACGTGTAGTGAGCTTGTTTGGTTACGTGGACTTCTTTCCGACTTGGGTGTTCTTGTGCAGAATCCTACTCCACTCCATGTTGATAATCTTAGTGCCATTTAGATTGCCTCTAACCCGATTTTTCATGAACGGACGAAGTATATTGAAGTTGACTGTCACTTTATCCGCGAGAAATTTTAGTCTGGGCTCATTTCTCTACCACATGTTGCATCCCATGATCAGATTGCAGACATTCTCACCAAGTCCCTAACTTCTGCACGTCACTCATTTCTCGTTGGCAAACTATTACTTGTCGATGACCCACATTAGTTTGAGGGGGATGTTAGATAGGCTGAAACATACCTTGTATAGCTAGCATACCTTATATAGTTGATTCTGATTTTATTTCTTTTCTTGTATAAATGTTGTAATCTCTATATATTCAACCCCTTTGGGTTGTCTCAAATACACAAAAGCTTTCAGCTCGTCTCGGTTTACATAGCAAAACTAAACACTGACCAATCCTTAAAATCAATACTTGAGCAGCAGGTTAAGATTTTGATAAGATTCCGATGCTTTATATTTCTCAAGGCTTCACATTCGGCCATGAAGCTCCTCAAAGCTCCTCGCTGCTGAAGATTGAGGACTTTCACTGCGATTCTAATTCCATCTCGATCTAGCGTTCCTTTATATACAGAACCAAAACTTCCTGTACCAATCAAATTTACAGAAGAGAAGCCATCTGTCGCTTTAAAGAGTTCTGCATATGATATGTTCATGAAAGGATCCTCCATAGAAGGCACGGCAAAAGGTTTCCTTCTCGACTTTCTTACCCAATAAAGAGTGGCAAAGAAGCATGACAATGAAATAAGAGATAGGACAACACCAATTATTAAGAAGTTTACTTTTGAAGCCAGAGACATCCCCTGTTTCTTGGAAGCTTGATTAGAGCACGCTGGCAATTGCAATTCTCGAATACCCCCACAAAGCTTACTATTTCCAACTACTGAAACTCCGCTGGCATTTCCAAAGATCCCTTTTTTTGGTAATTCACCCTCGAAACGATTGTAAGATAGATTTAGATACTGCAAAGCATAAAGGTTCTCCAGGTATTGTGGAATCTTTCCAGACAAGTTGTTGCGTGAAAGATCCAGGGATTGAAGGCCTTTTAGAGCAGTAAATGATGGAGGAATTGATCCTTGAAAGTAGTTCCCGTCGAGGAAGAGATACTCTAGGCTGAGAAAAGTGGCTACCCAGCTTGGAATTTCCCCTGACAACTTGTTATACGAAATGTTCAATACCCCAAGAGAATTCATGTTACCAGCTTCCAGTGGCAGATTACCAGTAAAAGAACTGTTTCCAGCAATGAGTTCAACTAAAGAGGGAAAGCTGAAAAGTTGTTTGGGTAAGCTACCACTAAGATTATTATCATGGAGGTATATGAATTGCATGTTTGTACAATTTTCGAGACTCGAAGGTACGGTCCCCATTAGATTGTTTCCATATAAAACGAGTCGGTACAATAGGGACATGTTGCTCAAGGAAGATGGAATTCGCCCAGATAATTCATTCACATTCAAGTGAAGTATCCTCACCTTGTTAAGCTTCCCAACACCAACGGGAATGGTACCCGTTAAAATGTTCCACTCCATACTCAATGTTGTGAGGCCGAAAAGGTTTTGAATGCCAGATGGGATGCTTCCGAATATCCTGTTATGTCCTAATGAAAGAAACATCAGCTCTGTCGAAAGATTAGCCATGGAGGTGGGCAATGCACCACTGAGACGATTAAAGCTTACGTCTAGTACTTGTAAGCTACTGCAATTCATCAAAGAATCGAGAAAAAACAAGTCTCGAGCTTTCCCAATTCCAAGTCGATTGTCAGCCAAAGCTAGTCTGGTGAGCCCCTTCAAGCTTCCAAAATTAATAGGTATGGATCCACTGAAACTATTGATAGAAAGCTCAATACGTACAAGTCCTGAAGCATTGGATAATGAAACGGCTATGGGTCCTGTAAATTGGTTTCCTGAGACATAGACTCCTTCGAGATTAGGAAGAGTGAGGCCTAAGTTAGGTGGAAGATTTCCGTGAAAATTGTTAAATCCTACGTCGAAGGTACTGATGGAGGAGAGATTATAGAGCACGGGAGGAATCTTGCCTGACAGTTTATTAGAACCAATTCCAAAAATATCTAAGCTTACCAACTTGCTGAGCTCACCAGGGATGCTGCCCTCTAGATTGTTTGCTGCGAGAATGAAAATAATGAGATTAGAAAGGTTTCCGAGTGAGGGTGGGATTCTTCCCGAAAGACTGTTCTCAGTAAGGCTCAATCCCAAGAGCTTCGGTAGGAAACCAAGTTCGTCTGGGACCTTCCCTATGAGCTGGTTTCCGTAGAATGCAATGCCTTTGAGTTCGGAGTAGTTTGCAAGAGTTGCTGGAATTTCTCCTGTCAGTGTATTGTTAGTCAGTTGCAGAAGTTTCAAACGGAACAACCGGCCTATCTCTTCAGGAATCGTCCCGTGGAAGCCATTGCGTCTGAGATCGATTCTCCTGAGGAAGGTGAGGTTCCCTATGTAGGGAGATATGGAGCCCACCAAGTTCTGGCCCATGAGGATCAAGGTCGTGACCCTTTGAGGATGGCGGCGACCGCACGTGACTCCTTGCCAGTGGCAGATGTGGAGGGTATCATTCCACGAGCTCAAGGAATGGTGAGGATCGTCAGTTATCAGATCTTTAAAGTGGAGCAAAGCAAGCCTGTCCGTTTCGTTGGAGAAGCTAGCGGCAGATCCCAACAACCATGGAACGTTCATAAATATGACTCCATCACGCAACATATGACCAAATTGCCCTTAGGCATACGGACGGGAGCTCCATTATTCAGTTGGTAGATGCTCGAAAACCAAAGTTAGGGGAGAAATATGGACAGAAGCTCCTGTAGATATAGAGAGGGATTTTGAGCCAATAGTCTCATGGTAATGCCAAAGGCTCCCAAAATCAAACCTTTACAAAACAATGACTTCAATGGCTCTCTACCAATTTAAAAAATAAAAATAAAAAACTAATTAAAAAAAAGGAACGAAATTGCCCTTACTTAAGCTTAGTCCGTATACGAACCTTTGTCTTCTTCTTTTTCTTTGTTGTTTCCGTAGTACTCTTCATCTTCCTCTTAAATATATCTTTCGATGACCTACCACCACATCATCTGACTGTCTGTATTCTCTGGCGTACGGTTACTGCCATCAACTTCTCCAGCATATAAGTATCACCAACAACTTCTATAAACCTAAAAACAAATGTTATTTTTACTCTGACGACCACATTTCTTAAAGATGAAAGCCATTAATTGGTGGAAGATATTTTGAATAAAAAAATTTATTTTATTGCTTTGCAGAATAGCATATTCTTAAAGATCGAAGTTACTTTTGGTTGTAGATAGAGAGGAATAACCGTGATTGTTGTTGTAGGAAGAAGTGATTGTCGGAAGGGACTTGGGGTAGAGAGGAATAATTGTAACTGTCATGTGGAAGACATTGAATGAGATAGAATTTGAATGCCATAATGTGTTACCTTCGAAGACAATGAACATATATATCATTTGTTAAGAGTAAGGATGTCATGTGTTAAGGGACTGGGCCGCGGTGTCATGTGATAAGGGTCAAGGTTGTCATGTGTTAAGGGTCTGGGTCGGGGTTGTCATGTGTTAAAGGTCTGGGTCGTGGTTATCATGTGTTAATGGTCTGGGTCGTGGTTGTCATGTCTTAAGGGTCAAGGTTATCACATGTTAAGAGTCAAGGTCGTGGTTGTGATGTGTTAAAGGTTTGGGTTGTGGGGCCCATCGTGGGATATGTGTTAAATCCACTCTGTCCATTGGATTCAGAATTTAATTTAACACTATATGAGATAAATAATGAATTACATATAAAATATTTGTGGCCCCCAAGAAGTTTTCAAGGGTAGGTTTTCAATCTTACTGCTTTATGTGGTGTAGTCCACTTAAGCCTTTGATATGCCTCATTTTTGGGCTCATGCCATAAAATGATCTTTTAAAATGGATGGACGTTGTGGATAAAATACATACATCACAGTTGGCCCATAGGACCATTCATCTCTAGCTAGGTCATACCACCATACCTTTGATATGCCTCATTTTTGGGCTCATGCTATAAAATTATCTTTCAAAATGGATGGACATCGTGGATAAAATACATACATTATAGTTGACCCATAAGACCATCCATCTCTAGCTAGGTCCTATTGCCATATATGTGTTGCATCCCTTCACGTGGACCTGAATTTTGAGCAAAAGCCTTTTACCAAAGTTCCTGGCAACGGAAGTTATGTTGGGCCCACCGTGACGTTTGTGGGAAATCCACTCCGCCCATCCATTTTAGGAAGATCATGTTAAGACATGAGACTAAAAATTAGATAGATCGGAAACTCAAGTTGGCCACACAACTAGAAATAGTGGAAAGAGGTTGCCTACTGTTCAAACCTTTTTAGGCTCCATTGTGATGCTTATATGCAATCCAAACTGTTCATAAAATGGCCCAAATGCTCATAAGTTCCTTACCATGTGGATGAACTAGAATAATAAAAGTATTTAATCCGAACCAAAACTTGTGCAGCCCCTTGAATGTTTTAACCATTGGCATACAATTTCCATTGTTTTCTATTGTGTGGATCACTTGAGCTTTTGATCTACTTCTTTTTTCAGTTCATGTCATAAAAGGATTTGTCAAAACATGTGAACGGTGTGGATTTCTCACAAACACAATAATGGGCCCATAGTGTTTACTCCATCTGAATCCCTCTCACCATCGGCCATTATGGGTGTTGGGCTCAAAGCAAGGGGCAGCTTCAAACAGGTAGGATGACGAATAAATATCGCAGTGGGCCTTAGAAAGATTTTAATAGTTGTTGTTGTATGCCACCGTTGCTTCTCCGCCTCAGATTTTTGCCTACTTCATTTTTGGGATCATGCCATGAGATGAGTTGCCAAAACAAATGGATGGCATAAATATACAATGCATACATTGAGGTGGGCCCCATAACCAGGGTAGTCATTGTTGGTTCCAGGGTCACAGCTAAGTCGCATCTGATATGGGAAGCTGCATATGGGCAGAACCTATGAGCATGTGTACACTCCACTGGATTCCACTTGTTGCTGCTCCACCGAATCATCTCCATGTTGTTTGAGGATTTTTCTCATTGCGTGTTAGCTGTTGGCTGGACTTTCGTATCCGAGTCTCCCCGTCTTCATCCAATGTGAAAACAAGTTAAAATTCATTTTGCTCTCTCCTTCGTGGAATAATGCCCTGTTTGTGGAAGTTGACTGTTTGGCTGGACTTCTGCTTCCTGGACGCCTGTCTTCATCCAACATAATTAAAATAAATAATAATAATAATAATGAGGCGAAAAAAACAAAGGAACACGACTTGACTGTGCCCCGCCTGCAGGTAGTTCTTGTTGATAGAAGGTATGTGGGCCAACGACAATGTTTGTAAGAAATTTACCCTGTTCATCCGTTTACCAGCTCATGTTAGGACACTAGCCCCAAAATGAGGTAGATCAACCGTCGCTTGGTGGTAAACAGTAGGATTGAATGCCTACCATTGAAACATCCGTGGGGCCATGGATCAGGATAATATTTCCTGCCATGTGGCTCAATCTCCTCTCCCAAATGTTTCCTTGTCAACCGAATCTAATATTTTTAGGACTAATTTCCTCAAGTTGATGCCAGAGTGGTCACGTGTAATGTATCTATGGAAATCAACCGTTGGTCCAAAATAAACTTCTATTGGGCAGTCCCACCATTTCAATCAGTGCAGGAAATTGAAGAAATCATTGGATGGGACTGGCTAATATGTATCATTTTTAGAAATAGGCAATGCATGAAAGGGCCCACTAGATGGACAGCCTTGATGCATATATAATACCTTCACTAACGATGTGAAGAAATGCCTCTGCCGTACCGATGAGGCTGTCCTCTTTGTACACTCTGTGTGCCCAAAAAATCAGGTCAGTCCCCTTAGCTATGGACAGTTCAGATAGGTGATGCATGTGCTAACGCAACTATGTGCATGGTAGGGTTCTAATACACTCAGCCCATTGATCATTACTCTCTTTTAAACATAGACATTCCTCGTAACACCTTTATTATTATTATTATTATTATTATTATTATTATTATTATCATTATTATTATTCTATGTGGTACTATGAGGTCGACCTCATGGAAACTTCGCATGAGACTCAGCTGTGTGGGTCCCACCATGATGTGTGTCAAACATGATCAACACCATGCCTTTAATGGGTCCCCTTTAGTTTATGTTATATCCTAAAAATCAGCGGTATAGAAAATTCAGGTGGGCCATACCATCTAAAACCATGTGAGGACATGCCTTAAACATATAAAATCACTTGGTGGGGCCCACATAAGATTTTGATGTGGCCTAAACTTGGTCTGACTCCTCATATAAGTGTGACACACACAATAGATGGGATGGATTTATGAACAACATCTCGATGAGCCCAATAAATGATTATGAATGTTTTAATGGGATGATAACTCCTCTCAACTGTTGTATGTGGTGTGGCTTGTGGCCCAAGTCATGTATTGGCTTGAGGTTTAAGCTCCCGTCACACCATGGAATGGTGCATCTAACTAATGGGGTAGATGTTTGACACACATCACGATGGGGCCCACACAACTCAACCTCACGAGAAGTTCCCATGAGGTCGACCTCGTAGTACCATTTCCCATATGTATATAGTCATGCTCACTTGTGCACCTACACGTGTCATGGGCATCTAATCCGAATGGTCCATGTGATGCGGAATCCCATAAAACTCCAAGGGACAAATTTTCACCCTGATCTAAAATTCTGGTGGACCATAGAAAAGAGAAATGCAAATCGAGGGAGGAAACTGTTTTCATTTTTCATGGCCCACCATAGTTTTGGATCAAAGTAAAAAATTGGGCCTAGAGAGTTCCATGAGGTGTTGCTTCACATGAACCATTCAGATTTAGGATTCACATCACGTGTTATGACATACCAAAATAGTTAGCATGAGTTCCGTGCGAACTAGCTGAGCATTGGGGGATATATATATTATTGATGATAAGCCTAGGATGTTCCATTGTCAAGGTATTTGAGGCAGCCAACCTTACCTTTTTGTTTTTTCCTAAGGTTAGATGCAATAAATCTAGTCCTAAGAAGGATCTTACTGCAATGCGTCTAGTTATACTTAGGGATGTACACGAATCGAGCTAGCTCTGTTAGCTCGCTCGACTCGAAAAAGCTCGATTCGAAGTTGAGTTCGAGCTGATTTTTTGAGCTCAAAAATGAGTCGACTCGACTCGGATCAAATCCAGCTTGAACTCGACTCGACTCGAGCCAGTTCAGTGACTCGGTTACTTTGATATTGATGTTGCTCACCAAGTGTTTGATGAAATGACTCAACGAAGTGTGGCCGGTGGCAAGGAAGGTATGTATATGAAACAAATACCATTTTTTTTCTTGATTTTTATGTTGCTTAAAAGTGTTTGATAAAATACCTGTAAAACCATTGCTGTTGTATGTAAAACAGTGAGATTTTGAAGGTGCAGTCCATGTGTTTGTGAAAATGCTGCACAGGCGAACTCGGCTCGAACTAGCCCGAGCTGCTGACTGAACCGAGCTAAGCTGGCCAGTCAGGCTCAAGGACCGAGCCAAGCCGAGTTCGAGCTGGGGTCAGCTAATGGCCGAGCCGAGTCGAGCTAAGGCCAGCTCGACTCAGTTCGACTCGGCATACACCCCTAGCTATACTTTAGAAAATCTCTAGGTTTTATTATGTGCCAATTGAAAACGTCTTTTCACATGTCCTACATTTTCAACAAAGGATGTCATAGTTGCCGGCTGCTTTGTGTGAAATAAATTTTTTTATAGTTTGGACTTATTCACATGTATGACCTGAGCAAAGTCTATTATAATATGGCAAATGAAAATGTCATTTCTATATATCACGTCGTCTATTTCTTAGATTTATTCACATGTATGACCTCTGCAAAGGCTATTATAATCTGCCATGAAAATGTCATATTTGTATTAGGTTGTCAAGTACTTCTTGAATTTATTCACATGTGACCTGAGCAAAGTCTATTATAATCAGCCAAATGAAAATGTCATTTCTGTATGTTAGGCTGTCTACTTCTTATGGGACTTATCACGCTAGGATGTTTCTTAAATTTGGATAGATGTACATGCATGACCTGAGCATGGTCTACTATATTCTCCATTTTATGGAACTGTTGGAGCTTAAGCGTGGGGAGCTTTGTGGATCTATTCAAAGGCACATGTGCCAATATGGCATACGTGTGCCAGATCTGATCAATCCACTGGGTGGATGACAATGTTTACAACTTCTTTTCTGAAAATCTAGACATTTCAGATCGCAGGTGGGCCACATTGCACAAAACAAATGGATGAGTGACTCAGTTGGGGAGTGAAATGGTCTAATGATGAATATAATTTTTAATTGTATCTTCATAAAATTCTTCTAATATTGCGGTCCTGGTAATGCCAAGTCTGGTTAGGCTGTGATTTTGAAGCCACCCTGATGTATGTAATGTATATCGCCGTCCATTAGTTTTTCCAGCTCATTTTAGGTTATTAGCCCAAAGATGAAGCACATCCAAATCAAAGGTGACCACATCATAGAAAACAATGGTGATTGACCATTAAAAACATCTCGTGGGCTACAAAAGTTTTGGATCAAGCTGATATTTGTGTTTCCTTCATTCAGATCAATGTGTCCATACAAATAGGTTGGATGAGAAATAAACATTAGAGTGGGACCTAAGTAGTTTTTCATGGTAGGCGTTTAATCACCACTGTTAATTTCCAGTAGTGTGCTCCACCAGAGGTTTAGATCTACTATTTCTTTTTGCATGATTAATGGGCCATGCCCTAAAATGAGCTGGGAAAATGGATGGATGGCGTGGATGTACACATACATCTAGGTGGGCCCTGGTCACGGCCTAACCAAACGGGTGTTACCCGGACCTTACCGACTTGGCTCCCAACATTATCACATTCTTGATCCAATTTCCCTTAATTATTTGGTCCACATTTCCACCTTTGTCCTTCCAGTAATTGGAAAAAAAAAACAAAAAAAGGCAGTTGTGCATGATGGTTAGCGCAACCAAGCCAGCTGAAAACAATAGTGATGGGATATCTACCATTAAAATCCTCCTAAGGCCCACTGTACTGTTTATTTGACATATAATCTATTGATTAGGTGGTCATACAGACCTAGGTGAAGGGAAAAAAAACAAAGATCAGCTTGATCTAAAACTTTTATGGGCCCCAAAAGGTTTTTAATAGTCGACATTCATTCAACACTATTTCCTATAATGTGGCCCGCTTGAGATTAGGATATAACTCATTTTTTGTTTCATAACTGTAAAATGATTTAAAAATATAGATAGACTGCATGGATGGAACACATATATCATGTTGGGGCCCACAGAGAACCAACCATCAGCCAATGGCCTCATGTAGCTTCCGCGAACAAAAACTTCCTGCGTGTCAGGCAAATTGGATTTCTGTTTTTAATTTTAATTTTTCACGTTGGATGAAGAGCGAAGACCAACGTATGGGAATCAGAAGTCGCTTTGTTTCTTTCCATCAAAGGCTGGAGTACAGGAAATAAAAGTCGCTTTTGTTTATTTCCACAGAGACCGACGAAGACCGGCGTCCAGGGAAATGGATTGGCCTGACACGCAGGAATTTCTTGTTCGCGGAAGCTACTTGAGGCCCACTTCTTTGATGTTTATGAGAAATCCAACCCAGGACATATAAACATTACAGTGGCCCCAAGAAAGATTCAACGGTCAGCATTTTCTTCCCCACTGTTTCCTGTTATTGGATCACCTTCATTTTTATATTCATATAGTGGATCCCATGACGGATCATAATCGTATCAGAAAACTCAGCCATTGATGAATTGAATTTCTCAATTTAAACTAAGATCCTTGCTGGTATTCCGTTATTAACCATCATTAAAGGTCACTTTCAGTAAGCTAACATCATCTAATTTGCAAAAGCTTTGCTATATGGCCCATCCACTGTGCCATGTGGGCCCACCAGGGGAACGGTCTGGATCGTGTAATTGACATCCCACATGTTCAATTTTGAACGGACTATAAGTTGCACAGTGCAGGTGCACCTATGATGTCTTTAGTGGGTCCCACCCTAATGTATGAAGGAAGTTACAAACGAAAAAGTGGGGCCCTCCACTAATCAGGCATATCAAGCACGTACATTGAATGTGGACGATTGGCAAAAAATTCTCGGTGGCTGAGACTTCTCTGACATTATGCCATCATTTCTAAAAATGGAGTTGACCCTTTGACCGTATGCCATCACAGTTTTAGGGCAATCCATACCGTCCAAATCACTGGCCCAAACGTGGATGGTCTATAGAAAAAGATCGAGCTGAAAAGATGGTGGCAATGGCGTGATTTGTCCCTCAGACTTCAGAGCTAGTTTTTAGTCATCCAGTCATTATCCATTAATTTAATGGTTAGGATTTCTTAGTCCGTGTGATATTAGAAGCATGGTTCATGATGATGTGTCACACAATCTGGACGGTCTGGACAGCCCTACATTACTGCAGATCGAGGCAGACATGATGATTTTGACGACTGACTGTGAATTGGACATGATTCACTCCAGCGAGGAAAATAGATTGGGTGGTGACCCCAACACCACCTAACTAGGTGATGTTGTGCGCTGTGGGCCGAAAGTGATGTATATGTTTTATCTACTCCGTATATCCGTTTTGAAGGCCTATGTTAGAGCTCGAACCTAAAAATGAAGTAGATCAAAATCACAAGTGGACCACACCACAGGAAACAGTGTTGATTGAATGCCCACCGTTAAAAACATCTCGGGGCAAAAGTTTTGGACGTGTTTTCTGTTCATCCGGGCTTACTTGACCTTATCAACAGATTAGATGGCAGATGAAAATTACTGTGGGCCTAGGAAGGTTTCAAAGGTAGATTCTTATCCCCACTCTTTTCAGTGGTGTGGTCCACTTGAGCTTAATATCAGCTTGGTTTTTGGTTTCATCCCTAAAGTGATATGTAAAAAACGTATGGACGGCATGGATATAAACAATACATCACAGTGGGCACTGAAGCACCCAACACCACCTAGCTGGGTGATGCTGGGTTCACCACCCAATCCCCTTCTCCAAACAAGACCCAACCGGGCCCAGCGTCTCCTCTATCTCTGGGCCAGGCTAGTATGTAGTGAGGCCCACTCGGATGACCCACCTGACACATGTGGCGGACTATACAAGCGCGTGTGAGCTTTTGGCATTCCGTTGCAATCAGCGTTCTTTGATTTGGGGTGTAGATCTCGTGATTCAATGAGGGCCCGGGCAGAAACACGTGTCAGAGATCTGAGCTCATGGCAGACGTGGCACAGATCTCGACCACTCATCAGGTAGTTTGCACTGTGAACATGCTACACACCTGAAATCAGGGTAGTATTACTTATCATCTGAGTCATACATTTATTAAGTTAAACATGAAAGGTTGTAGTTTTTTCTAACCGCCCATCTTTATATTAAAAATTTGACATTCCTCGTCAGCAGTTCAATTTTTTTTTTTCTCTTGGCATTTCCACCATGCACACTTCCTAATGGCCTCGATCTATGACACGTGCACCCCCAGCCAGGATCTCTACACGTGCTATGCCCAGGCACATGAGGGCATTTCCATTGAATCACCACCCTATTTGATATATACACTGGAAGAGTACATAAGAGGCATATCCATGCACATACCCGTGGCATACGTGTCACACATATAACAAAATCCAAGTCATCCATATAGTAGGATCCACCGTGGAATGAAGACATTCCTAAAATCATAGCAATCGGACAATCCGGTGTTACCCGGACCTTACCGACTTGGCTCCCAACATTATCACATTCTTGATCCAATTTCCCTAAAAAAAAAGCAGTTGTGCATGATGGTTAGCGCAACCAAGCCAGCTGAAAACAATAGTGATGGGATATCCACCACTAAAATCCTCCTAAGGCCCACTTTACTGTTTATTTGACATCCAATCTGTTGATTAGGTGGTCATACAGACCTAGATGAAGATTAAAAAAAACAAAGATTAGCTTGATCTAAAACTTTTTTGGGCCCCAAAAGGTTTTTATTAGTTGACGTTCATTCAACACTGTTTCATGTAATGTGGTCCACTTGGGGAAGAAAATGCTGACCGTTGAATCTTTCTTGGGGCCACTGTAATGTTTATATGTCCTGGGTTGGATTTCTCACAAACATCAAAGAAGTGGGCCTCATGTAGCTTCCGCGAACAAGAAATTCCTGCGTGTCAGGCCAATCCATTTCCCTGGACGGCGGTCTTCGTCGGTCTCTGTGGAAATAAATAAAAGCAACTTTTATTTCCTGTACGCCGGCCTTGATGGAAAGAAACAAAGCGATCACTCTTCATCAACGTGAAAAATTAAAATTAAAAATAGAAATCCAATTTGCCTGACATGCAGGAATTTCTCGTTCGCGGAAGCTACATGATGCCCACTTCTTTGATGTTTCTGAAAAATCCAACCCAGGACATATAAACATTACAGTGGCCCCAAGAAAGATTCAACGGTCAGCATTTTCTTCCCCACTGTTTCCTGTTATTGGATCACCCTCATTTTTATATTAATGGTCCCACCATGATATGGAGAAAAGGAAGTACAGGGAGGATTTCTCACGAACCTCATGATAGGCCTCGCCGGAAATTCTATAGGCCTGGGGCCACAGGCAGCTGGCATTCATAAACACGATGCCTTGTCTCTTCACACTACAGAATATGTGGACCTGGCCTCGCCTAAGTACTTTGGGTAGTGTACATCACAGCACTAAGGTGGGTACTGTGTATAGGTGGCAAAACCCTGTGAGCCTAACCCGATTTATGTGTTTTATCCACACCGTCCATTCATTTTGCCAGATCATTTTAGAAACCATGTTTAAAATGAGGCAAATCCGAGGCTCAAGTGAACCACACCACATAAAGCAATGAAGTAATGGCAACCATTGAAAACTGCATAGGGTCTATCTTGATGCTTATTTGCCATCGATATGAGCTGCACCCACTTGCACCCTTTAGCCCGAGAGCTAATTGATGCACAGGCAAACCAAAAAAAAACACTAGTGACGAAATGAATAATACCAAAGTGATTTGCTCTCTACTCAGATACACTTGTGAACAAGAAGCTCTATGAGGTCCACCTAGCTCATATTAGGACACGAGTCCAAAATACAAATTAAAACTCAACTAAGTGATGCAGGGGAGGATGTGAGACTCCTCACAAAATTCTTGAATCCATGATGTTTATTTAACGTTAAATCGAGTACATTTAGGATGGAGAGAAAACCCAAATTCCAACCCAAAACTTCGGTCGGCCGAGCAAGATTTTAATAGTATGCATTGCATACCTATGTTTCTTGTGGTGTGGCTTACTTGAGTTCTCAATCAATCTAATTTTTGAGACGTTATTAATGAGAGCCTGCACAAATAAACTGCAAGTATGTACACCACGTTTGAAGTTGGGCTGTTAGGCTACTTTTTTATGTAAGTAATATATATGTGCTTTGTTAACTCGGCCCAACATGCCTCTAGCTAACTGTCTGCCCCATTCCTGTTAGGCCAACTAACCATCTTGGCTCAAGTCTGTAGGTCTCAAGCTCTAATCAACTAGGTTCTTGCCTTTACCAGCCCACTATTGGCCTTCTGCATGATCAAGCTGACCAATTTAGATATTTGGCCTAGATCTTGTGTTCTGGCCTCTGACAACCTTAAGGCCTAGCCAAGTACAAAGATGCCTGCGTTAGGCCCTCCATCACCACCAACGTATGATTTGGTAACAGTAGCCCTTCAACCCCACAAATCATGTTGGGTGACTGGTCAAAGAGGGAACACATGTACAAAAACATGGCCATTTAGAAAGACAAAGACAATCGACTTCAATGTAAACATGTGGTCCATGGGGTTGGGTTTTCTGGTACTTATGGGCCAGAATCTCATCTTTTAAAAGAAGGTTTAACTTGAAGATCTCCTTTTCGCCAAGAGAGGCTAACGGAGTGGCTGATAGGCTGGCTAAACTTGGAGCCGACCGCAAAGGCTTCAATTTCGGTCTACCCTCGAGCTCCCCGCTACTTATCGGGCCGGGTTCGCTCTTTTTAGACAAGGTGGGGCTGGGTGCGGTCAGGTTCGCCTGACCCATATAGTTTGGGTAGAGTCGAGCTGTCAAGTTCCGGTCCAATTGGCTGCTAGAGCAGATTGATCGTGCTGTCCAATTTTGGACCCGGAGATGCTTCTAGTTATTGGATGTTATTTGGACACAGTTCGGATGCTGATTTTTGGGCTGCTGGAATCATTTCAGCAGGGGCTGGGTATGGAAATGCAGCAGTAGGATTTTTTGAAGGTGCCCTGTTCCTGCAGTGGCGTGGAACCAACTGGTAGCTGTAGCTAAGTCTCCCTTCAGGGAGCTTTTTTGCCCATCTTTCTAGCCGCTTAATTCGCCATTCCACAATTGGGGTTGCTGGTATGTTGGTTGATCATGGCCTCAAGACTGATGGAATTGCAAGATTCCGGGCCTCAAGTGGATGCATCTCCAAGCCGTTGTAGTTGCTGCGGTGCCTAGGTCGATGTACCTTTTAGGAAGATTTGAATCCTTTTGATTTGATTTTCTGGCTCATGAGCTGTGGCGAACTCTGTGCAAGGCCCAGCTAGATGGACTAGTAATGCAGCGCTTGCCGAAGACTAGTGGCTTTCCGCTTCCCACATCGGGCTGATTCTGCAATGCTTGTTGGGGCCGCCTATCTGTGGCTTGTTCTCAATGGATGATTGTCGGGTTTGTTCGATAGGGCCAGCAGTGAGCAGGGTGTATTGCCTGGTTTTTGTTCAGCATGGTGGATGACCCTCTGTAGAGTTGTTTTGGTCCCTCTGCCTTGTTCGGCATGGCAGTTGCCCTTCCTTTTTTGGGTAGCTCTTTTTTTTTCCGTTGGCCCGACCGGTCATAGGGTTGGCTTGACCAGTCGTAGTTACTTAGATTCGTTCCATGATTTTGCGCGGATTTCGTATCGCAAGTCCTTTCGCAACTGGGATGCGAAAATGAGTTTCTTAAAACTATAAAAAGGGGTCTCTAGGGTTTTTCTAAGTGATGATGTGTGAAGAAAAAAATACAAGAGAGTTTCCTAAAGGGTTTAGGGCTATCAAAGGTGTGAGAGAGAGAGAAAGAGAGAAAGGAAGCTTGTGGAAGGGAGGCTATGCTCGTAGAGGTGATCTACCATATCTCAGCGTTTTCACGTCCTTGTAATTGGTGAGATCTCTCTGTTTTTCTTTATTCTCTTACTGTTTATCTGCTCCTGCGTGAGTGATGAAGGTTTGATCCAAGTAAGGTGTGCTTGTGATCGGTTATAACGTTCTACTTCATAGTGGATTGTTGATTTGGATGAGGTCCCGTGGTTTTTACCTCTTTGAGGGTTTTCCACGTAAAAATCTCTTGTGTTGTGTGGTTTGTGCTTTGATTTATTTCATTGCTTTATTATCCCATAATTCTGGTTTGTTTTAGGAGGCTAGATCTTAAGGTTTTGTGTAAGGCCGCCAACAAAGTGGTATCAGAGCTAAGTTCATTGAACGGATTAGGATCAATTTTGAATTATGGAAGGTGGCTCATCAAGGATGACTAGCCTCAATGGTTCTAACTGGACCATATGGAAAGCTAAGATGGAGGACTTGCTTTATTGCAAGGACTTATATTTTTCAATTTTAGGCATATCAACAAAATCCAAGGATATGTCTGATGATGATTGAAAGAAACTGGACTGGAAGACGGTGAGGTTTATTAGACAATGGTTGGATGATTCCGTATTCCACTATGTGTCTACGGAGATCTCAGTCGCTAGCCTATGGCTGAAATTACAAGGGCTGTATAAGAGGAAGATAGCCGGTAATAAGATTTTCCTGATACGACGACTTGTGAATCTCAAGTTCAAAGATGGTGGTTCTGTGGCTGATCACATGAATGAAGTCAACAATATATTGAACCAACTCTCTGTTATGAAGATGGTCCTGGATGATGAATTGCAAGCTTTGTTATTGCTTAGTTCGTTGCTTGACAGTTGGGAGACATTGGTGGTGTCTCTAAATAACTCCGTGCCAGACGGAAAGATATCCATGGAACAGGTAACCAGTTATCTCTTCAATGAGGAGATAAGGAGGAAGTTTCAGGGGTCTACTCAGCAAGAGGCCATTGTGACACAGGAATAGGGGAGAGGAGAGTACAGGAAGGGTAGGAAGGCCTGAGATAAATCAAGAGGCAAGTCGAGTACCAGAAAAGATGTTGAATGTTAGAATTGTGGCAAGAAGGGCCACCATAAGCATGAATGTTATAAAACTAAGAACGACAAGAAAGGAAAAGAAAAGGAGAAGGAAGATGAATCAGATTCCACTGCGGTCACTTCAGATGGCAATGTTGTAGTTATTCTTTCAGCAGATCACGATATATGTCTCACGGCTACGAGTCAGGACACCGACTGGGTGGTTGACTCAGGAGCTTCTTTTCATGTGACTCCATGCAGGGATTTCTTCACAAGCTACAAGTCAGGTGATTATGAGACTGTGAAGATGAGAAATTCTAGCGTATCGAAGATCGTAGGGGTCAGTGATATTTGTGTGAAGACCGATGTGAGCTGCACATTGGTTCTCAGGGATGTGAGACATATCCCAGACCTTTGCCTTAACTTGATGTCGATGGGAAGTTTAGATGATGATTGCTATGAAAGCCGGTTTGCTGGTGGGCGCTGGAAGCTCATCAAGGGTTTGTTGATCACAGCCAGAGGAAAGAAGTGTTGCACCCTTTACAAGGCAAGTGTCAGTGTGTGCAAGAATGGGTTGAACGCAGTGAAAGATTCAGCTATTGACATGTGGCATAGGCGTCTAGGACACATGAGTAAAAAAGGGCTTCAAGTACTAGCGAGGAAGCGGCTCATTCCAGACGTGACAGGTATACCTCTCAAAACCTGTCTTGATTGTTTATCAGGGAAACAGCATAGAGTTTCATTTATTAAATTTGTTTCTCATGTTAATAAAGTGCATGCATTAGATTTGGTTTATTCTGATGTTTGTGGTCCTATGAGGACAAAAACCTTGGGTGGGGCATTGTATTTTGTTACTTTTATAGATGATGCATCTAAGAGGGTTTGGGTTTATGCTTTGAAATCCAAGGACGAGGTCTTTGGTGTGTTTAAATTGTTTCATGCTATGGTCGAGAGAGAGACAGGTAGATCATTGAAGTGCATCCGCACTGACAATGGTGGTGAATACATCGGTGACTTTCATGAGTATTGTAAGTCCCTGGGTATACGGCATGAACAGACGGTTCCCAAGACCCCCAGCATAATGGTGTGGCTGAGCGAATGAATCGCACCATTGTAGAGAGAATCAGATGCATGTTATCCCATGCGAAGTTGCCCAAGATGTTCTGGGGAGAAGCAATGCACATAACAGTGTATTTGATAAACAGGTCTCCATCAGCCTCATTGAATGGAGAAGTACCCGAGAAGCTGTGGATTGGACAGGATCCATCGTACAGTCATCTCACAGTGTTTGGATGCAGGGCATCCATTCACGTACCAAAGGACGAGAGGTCCAAGCTCGATATGAAGATTAGGCAGTGTGTGTTCCTGGGGTACGGTAATGAAAAGTTCGGTTACAGATTGTGGGATCTGACAGAGAAGAAGCTTGTCAGGAGTAGAGATGTGATTTTCTTTGAAGATCAGTGCATAGAAGACATTGATAAGCCAGAGAAGAACCAGCTTAGTTTAGGTGAGCTAGAGGACATGGATCCAATTATTCCTCCCGTGGTACCTGATGACGGGGGAATACAATAAGATGCAGAGGACGAGAGAGTTCCTACAAAAGATGGACCAGGGGAGCAACCCCCAGTTTTCTACTAGCATCATCAATAAAAGAAACAAAATAATGTGAGCTACCAAGAGATGATACTGTTGAGGGTCAAATATTGCATATCAGACCCAGTTGTTGTCTAGATTTATGAACATGGTACCGTTTAATAGCTCATTTTAATCATGTTTCTGTTGCAAGGTGGAATTGCGAGCTGGGACTGGATCGGGATGCTAAAAACATGGAATTAACGTTCAGAATGCACCAAGGCAAGGGACAGACCCCAGGAAACCAAGATCGACGGATGTGCATGCCAGGGATTCAAGAAAATTAAGAAACTGAAGCTCAAGCGGCCTGAAAGTTAGCCAAAATGCAAGATCATTGGGTTTCCATCATCTGTTTGGCTCGAAACTTTATATATGGCTCGAGGACCAAAAACTAACCGTACACGTCAAATTTCAACCATTGGATCCTCGTGAAAGTGGCTGAACTAACAGATCAGTCTATAAAACCCTGATTTGGGGCCCACCCGCTGTCCAGATACTCTCTAACTTCGGCCCCCATGGCTCAAATGAAATGGGGAACAAGATGGATGGTGTGGATTTCTCATAATCATCATACAGTGTACATAGTACACTTTTTGCACTAAGACGTGCATGGCAAGATGCTGACCGATACTTTTTTAAAAAGAAGTTCAAAAATCAGCCAGCGTCTTCCACGCCGACCGTCGGTTGATCCTTGTGGGCCCCACTCATCATCCGTTTAGATGATCTGAACCGTTAAATTGTTGCAGGAGACGGCCAAGACCAACGCCTAGGTTTCCTTCTTCCACCATGCAAGCGTATGCATGTTCCCAACCGTCAATCGCAGAATGGACGGCGGAATAGAAAACGACGTGGGCCACACCGATTCTAATAAAAAACTAGCCATTTCGAATTGGTTTTTCGAGTAGAGTTCAATGATCGGTGTGGATTTTTTAACTGACATCAATCGTAGGCCCACCGACCATCACAGCGCTAAAACTCGCAGGCTCTGTTTCGCAACAGAGCCTGCGGGCGAATCTTGTGGGCCACCACCGTACTTCATCGGTCAGATCTGGACCGTCCATCAGAAGCCCATGCTCCCTGTAATCCTAGCCTAGATGACAGAATGACAGAAGTTAATGAATATTGGCTTTAAACCGTCCAAACAAGACAACCGACGGTGAAGTAAAAAGTTGTGTGCCTCATCAACAGAAGGCCAAAAATACACCTTCCGACCGAAATTCTAAGGGGAACAAGGTGGACGGCGTGGATTTTTCAAATGTTAGCTGAAGTGGGCCCCACCAATACATCAACGTAAGTTGAGTTACATTGGCACGCCCTTACGCAGCTCCCACCGACCCCAGCTGCGTGAAGGAGGTTCTCCACCTACTTCAGCCCTTTACGCACACCTCCACAGGGGGTAGCACCGACTCTCCTATGCCCGCCTATAAGAAAGAAGAGAGAAAGGGAAAGGGGGAGGAGGTTGGCCAGGAGATTGGAACGTGAAGACAGGGAGAAGAGAGAGAAGTTTTTTTTCCTTTACTTTTTCTTTTGTTTATTTGTTTATTTTAGCCCATTCATGTGTGGCTAAACCCCTTAACTATGGCTAAGAGGTGAAGCCTGTAGCGAGATGGGAGATACTATTCAAGCTTTTAACTTAAATTCATGAACTGAATTTGATTTGTGTTGATTATTAAAAGAATGTTTTTCTTAGTCTTTAATGGTCTGTTGTGACTGAAATTACAATGGGTCTGCAATGGCTTTGAATATTTCTTTTTCCCTTTTTGATGTTTATGACGTTAGGAGCCCTGTTGTTTACCATCGTCTCCTAGGCATGGTTGGATGATGGTACCCTTCCTAACTTTCATGCACTGATTGATTAGTTGGTAATTAGTTTAATCCTGTTGTTTGTTTTGTCTCCTAGGCATGGTTAGATGATGGAATCCATTCTAATTCATATACTTTTCATCTCTTGAAAACCAGATCAAGTAAGTTCAGTTTAAATTCCATAATTCTGGATGCAGGCATAAGTTCTCCCTGATCTCTACAAGTGGATCCTCTGAATCCCTAGTTTCCTTTCTCTGAATTCCTTAAAGTTTTAGATAATTCTTCCATAATTATTCCTTAAAATTCTATTTGGTTAGATCACATCTTAGTCTAGTTCTAGTTCTACTTGGTTTTAGATAACGTACAGGTATCAGTCCCTGTGGATTCGACCTCGGTCTTACCGATTTTATTACTATAGTCACAGATAGCCGTCCAAGAGGTACTCGCCGCATGAGTACATTATGCTCACTGATGGGGGAGAGCCAGAAGATTATTCTGAGGCCCTAGCCGACGAGCATAAGGGGGAGTGGTTGAAAGCTATGCAAGAGGAGATGGAATCCTTGCATAAGAACCACACCTATGATATGGTGAAATTGCCTAAGGGCAAGAAAGCTTTGAGCAACAAGTGGGTGTTCAGAAAGAAGGTTGAGTAGAAGAATTCACAAACGAGGTTCAAGGCCAGACTTGTGGTGAAAGGGTTTGGTCAGAGAAAAGGCATAGACTTCGAGGAGATATTCTCACCAGTGGTGAAGATGACATCCATACGGGTGTTGCTTGGGTTGGCGGCTAGCATGGATCTGGAGATAGAGCAGTTAGATGTTAAAACTGCCTTCCTCCATGGTGACCTGGAAGAAGAGATCTACATGCACCAACCAGAGGGGTTCGAAGTCAAGGGCAAAGAGCATATGGTGTGTAGGCTGAGGAAGAGCTTGTATGGGCTGAAACAAGCTCCACGACAATGGTACAAGAAGTTCGACTCGTTCATGTTACAGCATGGGTATGACAGAACGGAGTCGGACCACTGTGTGTTCACGCGCAAGTTCTCAGATGGTGATTTCTTAGTTCTACTGTTATACGTTGATGACATGCTCATCATGGGAAAAGACATCAAGAAGATTAATATGTTGAAACAGGAGTCGGGCAAGTCGTTTGCGATGAAAGACTTGGGCCCGGCTAAACAGATCCTAGGAATGGAGATAACTCGTGACAGAAGCAGCAGAAAGCTTTGGCTGTCACAAGAGCGGTATATTGAAAAAGTCCTAGAGCGGTTCAATATGAATGCAGCGAACCCGGTCAGTACTCCACTGGATGGTCACTTCAGATTGAGCAACAGGCAGTGTCCCAAGACGAAGGCAGAGGTGGATGAGATGCAGAAGATACCCTACGCGTCAGCTGTAGGAAGTTTGATGTATGTTATGGTGTGTACACGCCCAGACATAGCATATGCGGTTGGTGTTGTCAGCCGGTATCTTGTCAATCCTGGCAAAGAGCATTGGGCAATGGTGAAATGGATCTACTCCACATGAATTCTTTCCTTCTAGGTCTGTGAAAGCAATGCCTGTTACTCTTAGGTTTGTCATGCAAACTTTATACTAATATTTGGGAAGAAGGGACATCTGAAGGGAGAGTAAATCTAGGATGTGCTGTATGCCATTATAGATTTGGACCATCCAACTCAAAATCAGATCCATGCGATAGATAGATTACACGTCAATGTGCCAGGGAAAAAAAGAATTCGATAATCTTATGATCAATCATGTCAAATACTTACGAAAAGTATTGGTTGTTAATAAAACAATCCAACTATCCAAATTTAATATGCATATGTACTTTCACTTGTACTTTCCTTACAAGCATAGTTTCTTAGTTTTTGGTACATAATTCCTCTTTAATGAGTCTTAACTGATGAATGGCCTAGATCTTCGACACGTGTGTCACTTTACATAACTATGATAGGCATTCTAAAATCCCTCGATGTATGCATATGTATTGATGGGATTTTTGTTCCGTGTTCGACCGGTCGTGAGCCTGCACAACCAGTCATGGGCTGGTGTTCGACCAGTCGTGGGGTCGAGTCGTAACTCGACTCAAAGTCCAGCGAGTTTGGACTATTTTTCTCCGGGGTGCTTGACCGGTCGTAGGTGGTTCACGACCGGTTGTGGGTGGCGCACGACTAGTTGTGGTTACGCAAATTCGTTCCGCGATTTTGCACGGATTTCATGTCGCAAGTCCTTTCGCAACAGGGATGCGGAAGGGAGTTTCCTAAAACTATAAAAAGGGATCTCTAGGGTTTTTCTAAGGTATGATGTGTGAAGAAAAAAGCACAAGAGGGTTTCCTAAAGGGTTTAGGGCTATCAAAGGTGTGTGTGTGTGCGTGAGAGAGAGAGAGGAAGCTTGTGGAAGGGAGGCTATGCTCATAGAGGTGATTTACCATATCTCAGCGCTTTCACGTCTTTGTAATTTGTGAGATCTCTCTGTTTTCTTTTTATTCTCTTATTGTTTATCCACTCCTGTGTGAGTGAAGAAGGTTTGATCCAAGCGGTGTGTGCTTGTGATCGGTTGTAACGTTCTACTTCATAGTGGATTGTTGATCTGGACGAGGTCCCATGGTTTTTACCTCTTTGAGGGTTTTCCACGTAAAAATCTCTTGTGTGGTGTGGTTTATGCTTTGATTTATTTCATTGCTTTATTATCCCATAATTCTGGTTTATTTTGGGAGGCTAGATCCTAAGGTTTTGTGCAAGGTCCCCAACAAAGTGGTATCAGAGCTAAGTTCATTGAACAGGTAGGATCGGTTTGGAATTATGGAATGTGGCTCATCAAGGATGATCAGCCTCAATGGTTCTAACTGGACCATATGGAAGGCTAAGATGGAGGACTTGCTTTATTGCAAGGACCTATATTCTCCAATTTTAGGCATATCAGCAAAATCCAAGGATATGTCTGATGATGATTGGAAGAAGATGGACCGAAAGGCGGTGGGGTTTATTAGACAATGGTTGGACGATTCCGTATTCCACCATGTGTGTTAAACCATATCATGTTTGTTGAGGATCGAATATTGCATATTAGACCCCAATTACTACATGGATTTATGTACATGACACTGCTTAATGGTTTAATTTAATCGTGTTTGTGATGCAAGGTGAATCTAGGAGCGTGGACTGAAAAAGAGTACTATAAGCGTGGAATTAATGCTGTGAAGTCACTAAAGCAAGGGATGAACTCCAGAGGACCAAGATTGATGGATTCACACGCCAGGGATCCGAGGAAATCAAGCCGTTCACATTAAAGAGGCCCAAAAATGGTCCAGAATGCAAGATCACAGGGTTCCCGCTATCCGATTGGCTCGAAACTTCATACATTTGCTGGGGGCTATAAATAAACCATACATATTAAATTTCAGCCATTGGATATCTCGAAAAGTGGCCCAGCGGACAGATCGGCCCCTTAATTCCCTAAGTGGGGCCCACCTGCTATCTAGATATGCCTCAACTTCAGATTCAACACCTTAAATGGGGAGACCAATTAAATGGATGGAGCTGATTTCCTAGAACCATCATAGTGAAACCCACCTGAGTTGGGTGTGCATAGTGCACAAGTGCACTAGCCGTGTACGGCAACGAGCCTCCTTCCTAAAAATGGAAACTCCGTTTTCGTTCCAACATGCATAACGGGGACTTACGCTATGATCTTTATGGGCCAACACCGTGCATCAAAGGTCCGATCTAGACCGTCCATAAGACTCACATGGTCCCTCTCAGCCACGCCTAGGTGACAGAATTGAATAAGACAATGAAGATTGGTTTTTCAACCATTCAAAAGCGGGATGGTAGAGCAGAAAATCAGGTGGACCGCATCAAAAGCAATCCAAAAGCAGCCATTTCCAACTGAAATTTCGAGTAAATTATAATGGACGGCATGGATTTCCAATTAGAATTCGATCATGGGTCCTCTGACACCACCGACTTAAAATGGAAATTTTCGTTTCTTCTGGCGTGAAGCAAAGCACCGTTTGGTCTGTAGTGGGTCTCCATTATGGTCCAAATGCTCAATCTGAGCCGTCCATCATGTACAGTGGCTCGATTTAATCAAACCCATGTTGACCTTGTGCACTCATGCACGTACACGTGCTGGTTTCAATGGTTACAAACGGACAGCCCTGCACAGATTGCAGCTTGATTACTACCTTTGGCCGCGTCAATAACATTCCAAAACCACCTATATCTTGCTAAAATTTCCTGTACAATCCAATGAATGGATTGGATCTTGTGAGCAATACCAAGAAATGGGTCCCACCAACATCCAGCGTTAGTTAGCAGGCCCTGCTGCGCCTGTTGCTGCGAAAGCCTTTTCCACACCGACTGACCTCCACCGACCTTGGCTACTATAAAGAGAAGAGAGAAGAAGATCAGCGGGGCTATCTTTAGACGTGGAGTGCAAAACAGAGAGAGTAGAGTTGTTATTTTTCTTTCTTTTTTTTCTTTTTGTTTATTTTATTTTTCGTTAAGAGATTTAGCCTAATCATGTTGCTAGGCTAAACCTCTTAGCTAGGGCTAAGAGGTGAAGCTTGTAGCGTGATTAGGATGGTTGCTTTGTTTTCATTCATGTCCTGTTGAACCTTATGGATTCTAATTTGATTATTAAGGTATGCTTTTAGTTTTTAATAGTTTATTGTGACTCAAATTACAATGGATCTGCGATAGCTTTAAGTATGTTTTTCCCATTATTGAGATTGTGAAATTAAAAAGACCTGTTGTTCACCATCATCCCATGGGCATGGTAGGGTGATGGAATCCTTCCTAACTTTCACAATTCTCTTACGATTGGCTATGAGTTTAGTAAATTGCTGTTGTTTATCATTGTCTCCTGGGCATGGTTAGGTGACGGAATCACTTCCAAATCTTCACCACTCTTATCTATTGAAGATTAGATCCATCTGAAGTTCAGAAATCTAATAAATCTCTTCTTACCAATTGGATAGGATAGGAATCTGATTCCAATTGTGTCATTGAATTAATGCAAGGTAACTTTTCAATTGCTACAAGTGGATCCTTGGCACCCTAGTTTCCACCTTTATTTTTATTAGTTTTTAATTAATCTATTCACAATTATTTCCTCAATTTCATTCAGTTTAGATTTCATCTTAGTCTAGTTCTAGTTGTACTTAATTTCAGATTACGTACAGGTTTCAGTCCCCGTGGATTCGACCTCGGTCTTACCGAGTTTATTACTACATCACAACCCTATACTTGAGGTGTGAACAAGTTTTTGGCGCCGTTGCCGGGGACTGACAGTTATGTATTTATGAAATTAACTAGTTTTAGGATTAGTTTAAGATTAGGATTTTTCTAACTTTAGTTTTAGTTTTTCTGATTTTAGAAACTCACCTGTTTCCTGTTTTGCAGGAGCCTGACATAAACCATCTAATTTGGTAACATCTGTCTAAATTTTGGTAACATCTGTCTAAATTTTCTACTTTTTCTATTTTTAGATTAGGTTTTATTTTTTTTAGAATTTATTCTAGGAGTTTTTTTAATTTTAGAAACTAACATTACTTTCTAACTTTAGAATTTTTAGCTTTAGAAACTAATTTCTTTTGTTTTCTTTTGCAGGATCTTAATATAGGAATCTCTAGTCTGGTAACATCTTTCTAACTTCTCCTCTTACTTTCCGTACTGCTGTAGGATTTTTTCTTTTATTTTTTTAGGATTAGATTGAGAATTAAGGTTTCACTATGAACGAACAAGAGTGGCTAGATTGGGCATATAAGTATGGTAATCTATTTCTAGAAAATGAGAGATTCCGTGAAAAGGTGTTTAATGCTTATGCTTGGAATCGACATTGAGAACCGACTAGAACGTTATATTCCATCAGTTAATAGGTCCGTATATGATCATAATTATAGGAATGAGGATTATTATCAACCATCATATTCTCCCACCTATGATCCGTATGACTATAACCCGTGGAACCATCAAAACTGGGAAGATGAACCAACAACATGTTGTAATGATTATTCTCTTGGATACCCTATCTTTGAGAACCAACTAGAAACGATCCAAAAGAATTCATTTCAGCATAACATGGAGTATCTTGCGGAAATTAGAAAAGCAATGGAAGCACTCAATTCGCTCCTCGATAGGATAGAAGAAGCTCGTTCATCCCAACTACAATCCAATCCAGAAATACAATGTGAGGAAAGTGATCCTCACTCGCTTTTGAAGAAATCTAGAATTTGGAATGAGGGGTTGGATTCCATTAATGAGCATATGGTTCACTTTCCCGATGAGTCGATCTCGATGACGGTCCAAAAGAATGGTGGAGATACATGGGTGTCTTTCAAATATAATGATGATGACACACTTCACTCACAGGATACACTAGATTTCAATGATGAGGAAGAGGTTGGTTTATGTGAACCTCAACCCAATCTGAAAATAGAATATGAGGAAAGTGATCTCATCCCAAATGTGCACTGCACTGAACTAGAATATGATGAGTATTGGGATGACGATCATGAATGTGCAACCCCAGTTCCCCTGGAATTAATCTCAAGTTTGGTCTAGGTCAACGAACAAGACGTACATGAAGTGGTTGGTCATAATGAGTCACTCCTCTCACCTGACATGTCTGATTTAAAAGTGGAGGATGAGCCCCTTACAACCAACCCTTCTAACTCTTGTGAAACATGTTTGGACGATTCTCCTGAATTGCATAATGATATGATTCGGGAGATAAACAAGTTGCTCGATACGACTCTGGAATTTAAAACCACCCAGTTGAGGCCACCATCTGAACCGTCGAGTTTTGACGATTCAATGCCTCTTCTGAGTAGTATCAATGAATAGAGTTCGCACATCAATACTTCGTCTACTGACCCTCAATCTGTCTATACAGGGCAAGAACAGGAGAGCATATGTCCATCTACTTTTAGAGACGATGGAATCATTGGGCAGATCATCACAAACTTTGATATGAAAAATGAGTCATTCTCAGATGAATTACCCAACTCTTTGGACGATTGCTTGACACATTTTTCAGTTTCAAATGATCCTATGATTAAAGAAATAGTGGATGGCTCGCAAGAGCATATCTCGGTAGTCATCACTGACCGAGAGAACCCTTATTCTGAAGCCCCTTCTTCCCCTAATCCTAAATGCTTACCATTAAAGGAGGAGGAGCTGACAATGGAACCAAAGTCTAATACTTCGGAATGTGTTAAGACTATATTACTTCTTGCGAAGTTTTCTAAACTTTATTTACTTGTAGTCTCTGATTCACCATGGAATAATAACACCGAAACTTCTTCTGTCACAGGTGAATCGTATATACTCTGGATACCTCAAGCGATTCAACGAAATTTTTTTGATGAGGTACATAAGTTTCTCTGGAAAGTCGTGCTCCAGAGCGTCCAAGCCTATTGTAAAAAGGGCTTTTGGATGATCCTGTTAAGGAACTTACCGAGAAACTTATCAAGATATTGGTCAGAAGAGGAACCTTGCGGCATGATCAAGTAGTTTTTTCTGCTTTCATAGGACTAAGGTAGTTTGTTTTATAATGTTCTAGGCTAGACGGTTTTATGCCATTAGGTTAATTTGCTTTTTACATCATTCTCGGTTAGTTCTTTTCACTCTCTTGCTAACTCGCTTCCATACTGAGATCTCTGTTGACAAGCCTCTTGATTTCTTCATCCAGGTACTATCTTTCCATCACTTCTCATTTACTTTCGTTGTCCCATGTGCATTGCATGCTTACATCTTTTATATTGAGGACAATGTAGATTTTACGTTGGGGGTGGGAGATTAGGTTACCTAATCAGTGTTTTCTTGGTCTTGAACAAAAATTATGAAAATTTTTAAAATTTTCTGGGATTTCTTGTGAATTTGAAGTGATTTTGACGGATATCCTTGATTTAGAATTTCAAGATACGTGATGTTGGTAATTTATAACTCTTGGATTCAGTATCTGTTAGATTTCACAGTTAAGTTTGAATTGTTAATCCATGATTAGAAGTTTTAAATATTGATTGAGTCATGATTTCACATGCCACATCTTGCTTACATATGAAGGTTTTAGTTCGATATTAAAGGGTTAACTTGGTAATCACTAAGCACAAAAGGAACCAACCTGCGAAGTTCTACCATCATGTTTATAAAGAAGAATTGAAAGAGTTGGGCGAATGGTCTTCACCATAGGTTTGCTCCCTATAGGTGAAAGTTGATTCCCCAGAATGACAGTCGGAAAGGGCTAGGTGAATGGTCTTTACCATAGGTTTGCTCCCTATAGGTGAGGATTTAATTCCCCTACTTGGCATTACTTTTAATAATAAAAAAAGTGGAAATTTATGAGGCAGGTTTTGGTTGTCATGAATCCTCTTATTGGTTACCAAGGATATCAAGAAATAGAGAAGTAAATCTTAAAGTTGCTAAGCAAAGATTACATTATACACTCATGGATCTTAATGTTTAGAAAGATTAATACTTTGATCTTGATTATGAAGTCTACCGTGCGCTTGAGTATAGGAGAATGCAATGCCCAACATTCATGAATCTTAGACTTCTAATCTTAGAATTCTTGTATCTAAATTGTTTTAAAAAATCACTCGAGTTTATAGAAATTGTTCTGTAATTCTCAACTTATTTTTCGCATACTTTGCTCAGGACTAGCAAGATGCTGGTTGGGGGTTGTGTTGAGGGTCAAATATTGTACATTAGACCCCAATTATTATGATGAATTTATGAACATGACACCGCTTAATGGTTTAATTTAATCGTGTTTGTGATGCAAGGTGAATCTAGGAGCGTGGACTGGAAAGTATGCTAAAACTATGGAATTAATGCTCTGAAGTCACCAAAGCAAGGGACGAACTCCAGAGGACCAAGATTGACGGATTCACACACCAGGGATCCGAGGAAATCAAGCCGTTCACATTAAAGAGGCCCGAAAATGGTCCAAAATGCAAGATCACAGGGTTCCCGCCATCCGATTGGCTCGAAACTTCATACATTTGTCGGGGGCTATAAATAAACTGTATATATTAAATTTCAGCCATTAGATATCTTGAAAAGTGGCCCAATGGACAGATCAGCCCCTTAATTCCCTAAGTGGGGCCCACCTGCTATCTGGATATGCCTCAACTTCAGATTCAATGCATTATATGAGGAGACAAGACGGATGGATGGAGCTGATTCCCAAAACCATCATAGTGGAACCCACCTGAGTTGGGTGTGCATAATGCACAAGTGCACTAGCCGTGTACGGCAACGAGCCTCCTTCCTAAAAACGGAAACTCTGTTTTCGTTCCAGCGTGCATAATAGGGACTTATATTGTGATCATTGTGGGCCAACACCGTGCATCAAAGGTCCGATCTGGACCGTCCATGAGACTCACAAGGTCCCTCTCAACCACGCCTAAGTGATAGAATTGAATAAGACAATGAAGAATGGTTTTTCAACCATTCAAAACGCGGAATGAACGGTAGAGCAGAAAATCAGGTGGAACGCATCAAAAGCAATCCAAAAGCAGTCACTTCCTACTGAAATTTCGAGTAGATTCTAATGGACGGCATGGATTTACTATTAGAATTCGATCATGGGGCCCTCTGACACCACAGACTCAAAACGAAAATTTTCCTTTCTTCTGGTGTGAAACAGAGCACTGTTTGATCTGTAGTGGGCCTCCATTATGGTCCAAATACTCAATCTGAGCCGTCCATCATGTAGAGTGGCTCGATTTAATCAAACCCCTGTTGACCTTGTGCACTCATGCACGCACACGTGCTGGTTTCAACAGTTACAAACGGACAACCCTGCACAGATTGCAGCTTGATTACTACCTTCGGCCGTGTCAATAACAATCCAAAACCACTCATATCTTGCTGAAATTTCGTGTACAATCTAATGAATGGATTAGATCTTGTGAGCAATTCCAAGAAATGGGTCCCACCAACGTCCAACGACAGTCAACAGGCCCTGCTACGCACATTGCTACGTAAGCTTACGCACGTCACTGACTGACCTCCAACGACACAGCCTTGGCTATAAAAGGAGAAGAAAAGGGTGGATTCATCTGATCTTCAGCTGGACGTGAAGCACAGAACGAGAGAGAGAGAGTAGAGTTGTGGTTTTTTTTTTTAATTTTCTTTTTGTTTAAATGATTTAGCCTAATCATGTTGCTAGGCTAAACCTCTTAGCTAGGGCTAAGAGGTGAAGCTTGTAGCATGATTAGGATGGTTGCTTTATTTTGATTCATGTTTTGTTGAACCTTATGGATTCTAGTTTGATTATTAAGGTATGCTTTTAGTTTTTAATGGTTTGTTGTGACTTAAATTACAATGGATCTGCGATAGCTTTAAGTATGTTCTTTCCATTATTGAGATTGTGAAATTAGTAAGATCTGTTGTTCACTATTGTCTCTTGGGCATGGTAGGGTGACGGAATCCTTCCTAACCTTCACAATTCTTTTATTATTGGTTGTGAGATTAGTAAATTGTTGTTGTTTACCATTATCTCTTGGGCATGGTTAGGTGACGGAATCACTTCCAAATCTTCACCAATCTTATCTGTTGATGATTAAATCCATGAGAAGTTTAGAGATCTGACAAATCTCTTCTTATCAATTGGATAGGACAAGACTCTGATTCCAGTTGTGTCTTTGAATTAATGCAAGGTAGCTTTCCAATTGCTACAAGTGGATCCTTGACACCCTAGTTCCCACATTTATTTTTATTAGTTTTTAATTAATTTATTCATAATTATTCTCTTAATTTTCTCTGGTTTAGAATTCATCTTAGTCTAGTTCTAGTTCTACTTAATTTCAGATTATGTATAGGTTTCAGTCCCTTGGGATTCGACCTTGGTTTCACCGAGTTTATTACTACATTACAACCCTATACTTAGGGTGTGAACACCTATGCCTACCAAATGGTAGAAGCTTGTCAAGGGACAGATGCGCGTTGACGGGTTTTCAAAGGCAGCTTGTGAATCTCAAGTTCAAAGATGGTGGTTCTATGACTGAGCACATGAATGAGGTCAGTAATATAGTGAACCAGCTCTCCGCTATGAAGATGGTCCTGGATGATGAATTACAGGCATTGTTATTGCTTAGTTCATTGCCTAACAGTTGGGAGACATTGGTAGTGTCTTTAAGTAACTCCGCACTAGACGAAAAGATATCTATGAAACAGGTAACCAGTTGTCTCTTCAATGAGGAGACAAGGAGGAAATCTCAGGGGTCTACTCAATAAGAGGCCCTTGTGACACAGAAACGGGGGAAATGAAAGAACAGGAAGGGCGGAAAGGCCTGAGATAAATCAAGAAGCAAGTCGAGTACTAGAAAAGATGTTGATTGCTGGAATTGTGGCAAGAAGGGCCACTACAAGCATGAATGTCGTAAAAATAAAGACAAGAAAGGAAAAGGAAAGGAGAAGAAAGATGAATCAGATTTCATTGCGGTTGCTTTAAATGGCGACGTTGTAGTTATTCGTTAAGCAGATCACGATATATGTCTCACAGCTATGAGTCAGGATACCGACAGGGTAATTGACTTAGGAGCTTCTTTTCATGCGACTCCACGCATGAACTTTTTCACAAGCTACAAGTCAGGTGACTATGGGACCGTGAAGATGAGAAATTCTGTCTTATGAAAGGGTCGGTGATATTTATGTGAAGACCGATGTAGGCTGCACATTAGTTCTCAAGGATGTGAGGCATATCTCAGAAATTCGCCTCAACTTGATGTCGACGGGAAGGTTAGATGATGATGGCTATGAAAGCCGGTTTACTAGTGGGCAATGGAAGCTCATCAAGGGTTCGTTGATCGCAGCCAGAGGAAAGAAGTGTTGCACCCTTTACAAGGAAAGTGTCAGTGTGTGTAAGGGTAGGTTGAATGCAGCGAAAAATTCAGCTATTGACATACGGCACAGGCATCTAGGCCACATGAGTGAAAAAGGGCTTCAGCTACTAGCGAGGAAGCGGCTCCTTCCAGACGTGACAGGTATACCTCTCAAAACCTGTATTGATTGTTTATCAGGGAAACAACATAGAGTTTCATTTATTAAATCTGCTTCTCATGTTAATAAAGTGCATGCATTAGATTTGGTTTATTCTGATGTTTGTGGTCCTATGAGGACAAAAACCTTGGGTGGGGCATTGTATTTTGTTACTTTTATAGATGATGCATCTAGGAGGGTTTGGGTTTATGCTTTGAAATCCAAGGACGAGATCTTTGGTGTGTTTAAATTGTTTCATATTATGGTCGAGAGAGAGACAGGTAGATCATTGAAGTGCATCCGCATTGACAATGGTGGTGAATACATTGGCGACTTTCATGAGTATTGTAAGTCCCTGGGTATACGGCATGAACAGACGGTTCCCAAGACCCCCCAGCATAATGGTGTAGCTGAGCGAATGAATCGCACCATTGTAGAGAGAATCAGATGCATGTTATCCCATGCGAAGTTGCCCAAGACGTTCTGGGGAGAAGCAATGCACACGGCGGTGTATTTGATAAACAGGTCTCCATCAGCCCCGTTGAATGGAGAAGTACCTGAGAAGGTGTGGACTGGACAGGATCCATCGTACAGTCATCTTAGGGTGTTTGGATGCAGGGCATCCGTTCACGTACCAAAGGACGAGAGGTCCAAGCTCGATATGAAGATCAGGCAGTGTGTGTTCTTGGGGTACGGTGATGAAAAGTTTGGTTACAGATTGTGGGATCCGACCGAGAAGAAGCTCGTCAGGAGCAGAGATGTGGTTTTCTTTGAAGATCAGTGTATAGAAGACATTGGTAAGCTAGAGAAGAACCAGCCTAGTTCAGGTGAGCTAGAGGACATGGATCCGATTATTCCTCCCGTGGTGCCTGATGACGGGGGAGTACAGCAAGGTGCAGAGGACGAGGGAGTTCCTTCAGAAGATGGACCAGGGGAGCAGCCCCCACTTGATCCACCTGTTGAGCCACAGGTGAGGAGGTCATCTAGGGACAGACAGCTGTCCAAGAGGTACTCGCCGCATGAGTACATTATGCTCACTGATGGGGGAGAGCCAGAAGATTATTCTGAGGCCCTAGCCGACGAGCATAAGGGGGAGTGGTTGAAAGCTATGCAAGAGGAGATGGAATCCTTGCATAAGAACCACACCTATGACATGGTGAAACTGCCTAAGGGCAAGAAAGCTCTGAGCAACAAGTGGGTGTTTAGAAAGAAGATTGAGCAGAAGAATTCACAGACGAGGTTCAAGGCCAGACTTGTAGTGAAAGGGTTCGGTCAGAGGAAAGGTATAGACTTCGAGGAGATATTCTCACCAGTGGTGAAGATGACATCCATACGGGTGTTGCTTGGGTTGGTGGCTAGCATGGATCTGGAGATAGAGCAGTTAGATGTTAAAACTGCCTTTCTCCATGGTGACCTGGAAGAAGAGATCTACATGCACCAACCAGAGGGGTTCGAAGTCAAGGGCAAAGAGCATATGGTGTGTAGGCTGAGGAAGAGCTTGTATGGGCTGAAACAAGCTCCACGGCAATGGTACAAGAAGTTCGACTCGTTTATGTTGAAGCATGGGTATGACAGAACGGAGTCGGACCACTGTGTGTTCACGCGCAAGTTCTCAGATGGTGATTTCTTAGTTCTGCTGTTATACGTTGATGACATGCTCATCATGGGAAAAGACATCAAGAAGATCGACAGGCTGAAACAGGAGTTGGGCAAGTCGTTTGCGATGAAAGACTTGGGCCCGGCTAAACAGATCCTAGGAATGGAGATAACCCGTGACAGAAGCATCATGAAGCTTTGGCTGTCATAAGAGCGGTATATTGAGAAAGTCGTAGAGTGGTTCGATATGAATGCAGTGAAGCCGGTCAGTACTCCACTGGATGGTCACTTCAGATTGAGCGACAGGCAGTGTCCCAAGATGAAGGCAGAGGTGGAAGAGATGCAAAAGATACCCTACGCGTCAGCTGTAGGAAGTTTGATGTATGCTATGGTGTGTACACGCCCAGACATAGCATATGCGGTTGGTGTTGTCAGCTGGTATCTTGCCAATCCTGGCAAAGAGTATTGGGTAACGGTGAAGTGGATACTGTGGTATCTAAGAGGCTCATCCAGGTTGAGCTTATACTATGGTGACGAAAAACCCAAGTTAGAGGGCTACACAGATGCAGATATGGCAGGTGACATAGACTCCAGGAAGTCTGCATCGAGGTTTATGTTCACGTTTGCAGGGGGAGCGATTTCTTGGCAGAGCAAGCTACAGAAGGTCGTAACATTGTTGACGACAGAGGCTGAGTACATTGTAGTTACAGAGGCATGTAAAGAGATGCCTTGGATGAAGATGTTCCTACAGGAACTTAACCTGAAGTAGGAGGAGCACGTGATTTATTGCGATAGCCAAAGTGCTATACACTTGAGCAAGAATTCAAGTCGGCATTCAAAGTCGAAGCATATAGAGATTCAGTATCACTGGATCAGGGATACTTTGGAACATAAGGTGTTACAGCTTGAGATAATGGGTCAGACTTGATGACCAAGGCTTTGCTCAAGGGTAAGTTTGAGGTTTGTAGAAATCTGGTTTGAAGAAGGTGAATTCCTCCCGGTCAAAAAGGGGAGATTTGATGAGATTTTTTGTCCCGTGCTCGACTAGTCGTGAGCCGCTGCACGACCGGTCATGGGTGGTGCACGACAATCGTAGGTTCGAGTCGTGACACATCTCAAAGTTCAGCGAGTTTGGACGATTTTTCTCCGGGGTGCTCGATTGTAGGTGGTCCATGATCGGTCATAGGTGGCTCTCGATCGGTCGTGGCCTCATCTTGACCAGTTGTGGTTACGCAGATTCATTCTGTAATTTTGCACGAATTTCGTGTTGCAAAGGCCTTTCGCAACAGGATGCGAAAGGGAGTTTCATAAAACTATAAAAATGGATCTCTAGGGTTTTTCTAGAGTATGATGTGTAAAGAAAAAGCACAAGAGGGTTTCCTAAAGGGTTTAGGGCTATCAAAGGTGTGAGAGAGAGAGAGAAAGAGAGAGAGGAAGCTTGTGGAAAGGGAGGCTATGCTCATAGAGGTAATCTACTGTGCAATCAACATCACAGCGCTTCTACGTTCTCGTAATCGGTGAGTCTCTCCGTTTTTCTTTGTTTTCTTACTGTTTATCCACTCCTGCATGAGTGATGAAGGTTTGATTATAGCAAAGTGTGCTTGTGATCGGTTGTAACGTTCTGCTTGATAGTGGATTGTTGATCTGGATGAGGTCCCGTGGTTTTTACCTCTTTTAGGGTTTTCCACGTAAAAATCTCTTGTGTGATGTGGTTTATGCTTTGATTTATTTCATTGCTTTATTATTCTATAATTTTGGTCTGTTCTGAGAGGCTAGATCCTAAGGTTTTGTGCAAGGCCCCCAACATAGCATGGTGGATGGCCCTCTTGACAAGCTTCAGGCCAAGCCCAGCCCAAAGATGGATGGTGTTGGTCCACCTTCACCCTACCAATGATTAGGTCTAGTAGATCTTCAACCCCACAAATCATGCTGGCCCACTCGTCAAATGGGTAACACATCTAACAGAAAATGGCCCATAATTTAAAAAGAGAAACACAAAGGACTCCAACGGACAGATGTGATCCGTGGCATGAGCAGATATTCCTAATGTTTCCAATCAAATGATCCTAGCCATTCAAAAAAAAAGAAAAGAAAAGAAGAGGAAGGCCTCATGACCCATTTCATGAATGATTTGGATCACAAGAGGAAGGCCCCACATTGATAGTTAATGAGGCGAGGCAAATGCTCAATCCAACATTGTATACTTTCTCACTCTCTTTACTCTAGTAAAATGCCATGCCACCTTTCATACTAACACAAGCATGAATTGAAATAAACCAGCTTGAAACATATAGACTAATCTCAATTAGCAAACAAGTCATGTATTAGCCAGATGAGAAAATTCCTTAATTAATGGGGCGCCTCAATTAGGACCAGATCAATGCATACACAGATCTCACAAGGATATGTTCACATGCATGGTCGCATTTGCATTTGTTGGCATTCATCTAATTATATTTGGACATGCCTTGCATTTAGGATGGGCAGCAGAATGTTAAATGTTTGGATGATTCTAACACACTTATTGATAGTGTATCAATGAGCATTTGAAAACAGGGTAATGGCATACATAGATCAGGCAAAAGATCTTAATCCATAATGGGAGTCTGCTAGATTGTAATGGAATTTTGAAAAAGGGTTTTATAAAATATTTCAATGATTAAACATCTTAGTAACCTAATAATCTTCTTATTATAATAAGATGATATCTTTATCATACTACATTCATGATACAAATGGCGCAAACGTATAGAAAAAGAAAGACACCTTCCCTGGCATAAACCATTAGTAGAAGCAAACTCCTAATCCAAGACAGTATATAGCTCTAAAGCTTGTTAAGAAAAGTAATCAACAAACTTACTTTATTTTGAAATCTTTCTCAATACAACTACCAATAATCTCTCAGTAATGATAATTAGGTAAGATGGACCTCCACCTAACATCTGTGACCTAACTTATTTGTCTCAGTGAATCTTCTCTCCAAGATGTAAGTCCTCAATTGCATGCATTTCCATGGCAACCTCTTTCATCTTCATTCGTTGCTTTGGAGATCCCGTAGAGCACAAGACGCCTATTCTGACCATTGAAATCCAGCAATCACGCATTCTATTCATTACATTGATATGATTTTGATTGCCTTGAGTAGCTGCAGCTTCTTCAAAGAGAAATGGATCTACAATCTCCATTACTTCTTCAGACAATGCAGACTTGGCAAAATGATGGAGGCTTAGGTTGTCTTTAAACATGTCATCAGTTGGCATCTTTCCCATTATCATCTCCAATAGAAGGATTCCATAGCTGTAAACATCTCCTTGTGTGGAAGCTTTACTACCCATCGCATACTCTGTAATTTGTATATCTCATATTTAAATGTAAGAAACCATTTAGATACAAATAAAACTAGATATATTTTGAGAGAGAGAGAGATTAACATAATGTAAGCAAATATTCCATTTAAAAAAGTAATTATCATTTCTTTTTTTCTTTTTTTCTAAAGCATACCAACCGATGGATATGAGCTTTGGTCAGAGAGTCGGTACTCATTTCCGATCTTATTATTAATGTTATTTTTAATTACTTGAGTAGTTATCAAAATCCTACTCTCAGTGAAGGTGTGCAAAAGATCTAGGTGAGTGACTACTTGCTAAATAAAATGGATTTCAGATACACACACACACACAGAGAGAGAGAGAGAGAGAGAGAGAGAGAGAGAGAGAGATTACATGAATGTATTCACATTTAACATACACAAGTGGCCTACCTGATCACCAGACGGTCAGGCCAAGGCAATATGCCAGCTAGAGCCCCACCTCCATCTTATGTCGAGTATATAAATGTATGCCATTCAATAGGTTGACCCACTATGAAAATAGTAGATGAGTACAACATGAAGATTAATTAGGCCATAAGTATGAGAAAATTTAGAAACTTAGAAGCTATATGAGCTAATGTTTGACGTTCAAGGTACATGTAGCTGATCAATGTACATCAGTCTTATCAATTCAACCCAGGAGCATGATTTTTTGGGATCATGGTCATGTAGGTTAGGTTTCACCAGATGGATGGTTTGATTTTATGAATGTGGGCCACAATGGCATTATCTAGCTACTATTGTTATATATGTTCCATCAAGATAATACATGCATCTATCCATTTGATAATCCATACATATCTGACTAGAGAAATTTAATGTTTTATGTCAACTTTTATATACATAATTTTTATTCAATGTGTTACCTATGTAGAAAATCAACCGTGCAAAAGGTGGGATGCACCATAAGATGACGTGGAACAATAATCATGAAGCACCATAAATGATACTTATGGTAGAGCCACTGTTCGCTTGGCTTAAGTTATTACAAAAATGATATATTTACAAGGTGTGCAAGTTCATTGGGGAGAAAGAAATCACCAAAATGTGAAAGTTGAAACTGATCCAACGGTAATATGTGAACAATTCCCCTTAAATATATATTAACTAACTTCATTTATATCTATGCTAATTGAAGCCTTATCCATGTCCTGAGTGTATAGATAATGTGAGGTCAGCCTCCCATAGAAGTTCTTGTGGACGGAAGCCATGGGAGGCCTACTGCGATGTCCCGTGAGAACAATCTAATAATTATTTTCATCCAAAACTCAAGCTTTTCTTACGAAGGTCTTGCGATGGGAATCTATGTGGGAGCCGGGACCCACCCGTGATGATTGTGAAAAATCTACTCTCGTTCATTCGTTTTGCGAGATCATCTTGGGACATACGGCCAAAAATGAGTCGGATCAAATACTCAAGTAGGCCACGTGAGAGAAAACAGTGGTGATTCAGTGCCCACAATTAAAAACTTAAGCTGATTATGTGTTTTCAGTTCATCCTAGTGGGAATCACCTTATAAACAGGTTTAGATGGCATAGAAACATCAAGCTGGAACCCAGGAAGGTTTCAACGGCAGGCATTACTTTCCCCAAATTTCCCTCTCGTATTGCGGACTTGAGTCTGTTATCCAGCTAGTTTTTCGTAGATTAGCCTAAAATGATCTAGTAAAATGGATGGACGGGATGGATTTTTCAAAAACATATCCCATACCTAGATTCCGAGCGCAGGAACTTCCTGCAAAAATCTGCATCCTGCCGTACCATAAGAAACAATGAGATGTTGGAAAAGCCCACTGTCAAAGCCTTTCCGAAGTCCACCATGATGCTTAAATGCCATCCAAACCGTTCATCAGGTTATTTCTACTGGGATTAGCTGAAAACACAAAAAAAATCCAAACAAATATTAGCCTGATCCAAAACTTTTATGGCCCTGGAAAGTTTCAACGGTGAACATTTAATCACCACTGTTTCCTATCATATGGCCCACTTGGATTATTATTATTATTAGGTTTTTTTTTTTTTTTCTTAATAATTATTTTACTTTTGAGCATGAGGATTATCACCTCATGGAAGGATTGGATTTCTCAGAGACATCACAGTAGCCCTGCCCACAGGAACTTTCCTGGGAGTGGGGCATAAGCAATTCACGTGACAAACTTACTAAAAAAAGAAAAATAAAAAACAAAAAAAAAAAACAAAAACAAAAGAAAATAAAATATGTGAACCTTACCTGGAGCTATGTACCCCATAGATCCTTTCACGCCAACCGAGCTGGTTTGTGCGACTTCAGATAAGAACCTCGCTAGTCCGAAGTCACCCACATGAGCAGTCATATCACTATCAAGGAGAATGTTACTCGGTTTTAAATCACGATGAAGAATTGGTGTTGGGCAATGGTGATGCAGATAATCCAGTGAAGAAGCCACATCAATGGCTACATTTAGCCTTTGAATAAAGTTCAAATTCCTCTTCAATTGATCTTGTCCATCTCTATGCAGCCACTTGTCTAGACTTCCATTGGACATATACTCAAAAACTAAAGCCTTGAACTCGTTGCCCTTGAAATCAATGCTAGAGCAACAGGTTAAGATTTTAATAAGGTTCCGATGCTTAATGTTTCTCAAGGCTTCACATTCGGCTATGAAGCTCCTAAGTGCTCCTTGCTGCTGAAGGTTGAGGACTTTCACTGCCATAACAGTTCCATCTTGATCTACTGTCCCTTTGTATACAGAACCAAAACTTCCAGTGCCAATCAAATTTGCAGAAGAGAAGCCATTTGTCGCTTTAAAGAGCTCTGCATATGATATGTTCATGAAAGGATCCTCCACAGAAGGCACAGAAAAAGGTTTCCTTCTCGACTTTCTTACCCAATATAGAGTAGTAAGGAAACATGATAATGAAATAAGACACAAGACCGCACCAATTATGGAGATTTTTACTTTTGAAGCAAGAGACATCCCCTGTTTCTTGGAAGCTTGGCTGGGGCACGCTGGCAATTGAAATTCTTCAATACCCCCACAAAGCTTGCTATTTCCGAGCACTGAAACTCGACTGGCATTTCCAAAGACCCCTCGTTTTGGCAATTCACCCTCAAGATTATTGAAAGATAGATCTAGATATTGCAAAACAAGAAGCTTCTCCAAGTATTCTGGAATCTTCCCAGAGAAGTTATTGTGTGAAAGATCGAGGAACCGAAGGCCTCTTAGAGCACTAAATATTGGTGGAATTAATCCTTGAAATAAATTCCCATCCAACAAGAGAAACTCTAGGCTGAGACAATTCCCTAGCCAGCTTGGAATTTCGCCCGACAATTTGTTGTTAGAAACGATGAATCTTCCAAGAGCTTTCAAGTAACTGACTTTCGGTGTCAGATAACCGGTAAATGAGTTATTTTGAACAAAGAGGTCAATCAAAGAGGGAAGGCTGAAAAGTTGTTTGGGTAAGCTACTGCTAAAGTGATTATTTTGGAGGTATATGAATTGCAGGTTTATGCAATTACCAATAGTTGAAGGTATGCTCCCTGATAGATTGTTTTCGGATAAATCGAGTATATACAAGCTGGTGAAGTTGCCAAAGGAAGAATATGGAATTTGCCCTGATAATTCATTTCCACTCAAGTAAAGTTTCGCAATCTTGTTAAGCCTCCCAACACCAGCGGGAATAGTACCTGTCAGAGAATTATCGTCCATACTCACGGTCCTGTTAGGGGCTCTTTGGAGCCCACCGTGAGATATATATATTTTCTCCCTTTTGAAATATCATTTTTGAATGAGCCCAACAAATATGAAGGTTGAAGGCTTAAGTAGACTACACCAAAGTAAGCAATGAGATTGAAAGCCTACCACTAAAAACTTCTCGAGGCCTACATAAGTTTCGAATCAAGCTGACATTTATGTTTAACTTCCATTCATGTCTAGGTGATCTTATGAGCAGGTTGGATGGCAAATAAACATCGCGGTGGGCACTAGTAAGTTTTCAAAGTAGAAGTTCAATTCCTACAGCTTCATGTGATGTGGTACACTTAGCCTTTGATCTGCCTTGTTATTATATTAATGTCTCAACTCCCACGTCCAAAATGTAAATAGAGGAGAGATTGTAGAGCTGAGGTGGAATCCTACCTGTCAGTTCATTTTGACTAATGCCAAACAACTCAAAGCTTGCCAACCGACCAAGGTCATCTGATATGCTGCCATCCAGATTGTTTCTAGAGAGAAAAAGGAAAGAGAGAGACGAAAGGTTTCCAAGTGAAAGTGGGATGCTTCCAGTAAGATTGTTCTCACCAAGATCCAATTCAGTGAGTTTCGATAGAGAGCCAATCTCAGTTGGAATCCTCCCTGACAACTGATTCCGCCGAAGATAAAGGAATTCGAGTTTGGAACAGTGGGTCAGATTTGTTGGAATTTTTCCGGTGAGTGTGTTATTGTGCAGACGGAGAAACCGCAAGCGGAACAACTGGCCCATCTGTTCAGGAATCGGTCCGCTGAAGCTGTTGTTTGCGAGATCGAGGCTTTGAAGACGAAAGATGCTTTCAAAATCGACCTGACCATATATATGAAGGTAGCTGAGGTCGAGCCCAATCACGTGACCGGTGGCACCATCGCACGTGATGCCATTCCAAGAACAGCAATCCCTGTTGTCAGGATTCCAAGAGGAGAGTTTAGGGAAGTAAAAGCCGTGCTTCAAGTGGAGCAAAGAAGAGAAGTGATCTTCAATGCATTGGTGTTGTGTTCACCCAACCATATTAGAAAGTTCACGGAAGAAAGAACAATGGTGGAGAAGAAATGACCAAAATGCTCTTAGGCTCATAGGTGGGAGTTCCATTGTCAATGAGTCACCACCATTTTTCCAAAGGTGATACGAAGAGGATCCTCTTGTATTTATGGAGAAGGCCCACTTATCATCATCCGTTCATGACTTGGGATGGTCCAGTAATAAAAAAATTATGACATGACTTTCTGGCTTTGAATTTTCCATTTTATTTCATTATGTGAACCGATGGAAGCACAACCACCATTAACGATCCAATCACAACCATTAACGATCAAATCACCATCATTAACGATCCAACCACCCGTATTATTAAAAGGGTGATCCTTATTACTGTATCCAAGACGTTACTCATATGGCCATGGACGCATGTAAGGGTATTGCATTTGACAGGTCCACTTATATTCCGAGAACCAGTCCGATTGCCAACGTTTTAAATATAAAATTCACGAGGTAATAATCTTATCCATTATATTTTTTTAGAATTGATCACATGCATATTTTCCTAACTATTTTTGTTTTCTATAGTGGTAATAGATCATATGTATATGATTGTTTAACATGTAATGGACCATTCGAGGGAAAGCCAATTAATAAAAGGGTGACACGTGGCATTTAATAAGAAATAGAACATAGAAGAAAAGATTTTGAAGATACTAATAGAGGTTTTTTTTAAAAATCATATCTGGCGTAAATTCAGTTTTACAAGTTAGTGAATTGTTGATGGAATGATGTAATCAAGTTACTTAAAAAGTCTAACAGACGAAGAGAGAAGTGCAGTTGAGTAATTTAATATATAAAAGAGGGCTGAGAGGAACAAAGTTTAGGTAGTGGAAGAGGAACAGTTGCAAAAGAAAATCCTAACAAGAGAATGAATAGAATCATAATATGGAAAATGACAAGAACTTCCAAAAGTAATTTAGTGTTCTTACCTTATAAAGCTATTGACTTTTCATGACCTTCATTTTGTAATCTTACAAGAGCAGAAAATTACCTAAATATTTGGTGCCTCTTTCATTGCATTAATGATGTAGAGCGGGTCGTAGACAATTACATGGCTAAGATGGATCAAAAAAGGCCCGGTCAATAACAAAAGTGATCCAAACCGTCGGACCTTAAATCAGGCGTATCTCGCAATCCGTAATGAGTTATCGAATGTAAAATATATGATTTTGGGGTAAAACGAGCTACTTTAGCCAACTAACCCTAATATGTTGGGTTACCCAAGCCGGATTTGTGAAATACCACCAGATCGATGGTCGTTTGCCTATTTTAATTTCATTTTTACTATAAATAGTAAGTTTTAGTTTGATTATAACTTTTCATCCGTCGGGCTATTAAAGTTGAGCCCAACGTGAAAAGAGCTTAGAATAATTAGGAGAATGGTTTGGTGAAGCCAAATAGAACGCTTACTATTTTTGGCCGAAAACCTTGCGCACTAGTAGACATCACGATCGTTTATAAATAGTAAGTTTACTATTTATAGTAAGTCGCGAATTCTAGGAGTTTTAGTTATAGTTTGATTATGATTTCTTTCCCATTGCTTGGTTCCCCTATTTAAAGGGTTGTGAACTCATTTTTATTGATTCATTAATCAATTTCGAATTTATTAGATTTTATTTCTATTTTCCATTTTCTTTCCTCGTGGATTCGAGAAGTCTCTGTGAGGAGTCCAGAGAAGTTCTATGGATTTGGAATAGTTATCTTCATCACGTTCATCCTTGCTGAGACCTTTAATAGGTAGATGGTTAGTCATACTAAAAGCATGAATTGGTTGGTGGCTTTGTTTACTCACATCTCCATTCATGCACATGACACACATGAATGGATCCACAATTTTCTTCAACCGAGGGCCTCGCAATTTTCTC
Organism: Magnolia sinica; assembly: GCF_029962835.1. Lineage (NCBI taxonomy): Eukaryota > Viridiplantae > Streptophyta > Magnoliopsida > Magnoliales > Magnoliaceae > Magnolia > Magnolia sinica. Next base: position 2,373,000 of record NC_080580.1, read on the forward strand.
ATTGGATGTTGACTAAATGGCTAGACTTCCGTTTCTTAGTTGCTCCCCGTTTTCATCCAATGTGAAAACCATGCCTTATCTCCTCCGGCCACTGAAAAATTATGTCCAGAGAGATTCTGGATCCACCTATTGTTTCGGATGTTTTTGGGATGGGGATCCTAACTCTCCGACTGCGGACATACACACAGAAACAGGGGGGAAAAAATAACTCTCCGACTGCGGACATACACACAGAAACAGAGGGAAAAAAAAAATTGGTGTGGGCTATTCTTACCGAGAAAATAAAATGATAAAAGTCTATCCACAGCTATTTTATTCTGGTTTGAAATTTCTCACTGACTAATAATAGTGTAAGACTGTTCAAACAGTATAGATGATAATGGGAGGTGCGAAAAGCCTTTCACAGTAAGTTCATGTGTTGGGAAGCTAGGTGGGGCCTACCATGATTTTTTTGATAAATCTACCCGGTTCATCCGTTTTCACAGCTCATTTTAAATCATCGTACCAAAAACGAGGCAAAGCCAAAACTCAGGATGCCACACGAGAAGGAAAAGTGGGAATCTAAAGCCTACTGTTGAAACCTTTATGAGATCCACATTAATGTTATATGCCATCCAAAACGTTTATAAGGTATTCTCACTGGGATGAACTGTAAACAAGAAAACTTAGCCTTGTACGAAACCACTGTGGCCATACGAATGGGTCAATGGTAGTCGTTCAATCCACACTGTTTCCTCTGGCGTGGCCCAATTGATTCTTGGATCCACCTCAACTTTTTTGTCACATGTTCAAAGATAAGCTGTTAAAATGGATGGCCAGGGTGGATTTCTCACAGAGAGGGCCCTACCTAGCTTCCCAGCACAGAAACTTTGTGCGAATGACTTTGCCGGAAATCCGCGTCCGTGATAATGCGAGCATACTATGGATATCCCCAGTCAATTCAAGGATCTCATAATTACTCCGTGTGGATATCACCAACGCACTTTCGACCAAAGAGGCCAGCTCCCGCGTAGTTCTTTTCTCTGCAAGATCATGATCAAAAGGGCAATATGATAATTTAATGTCTGCAATATTATCCTAGGAAATTTCCTGAACCAACGAGCCAACCAAAACCCCATACATTTAATATAAAGAAATCAAGATAAAGAAAACAACTATCTAAGCTAATGGAAGAAACGGGTGGATTCCAGTTTCGACAGTCTCCTTTTGCAACCATGACTTGAGTGTGGGACCTTCACGTGGATTCCACGGTATCGACAGTCAGCTTTTCGAGATGGAATTCGTGTTGTCTGAAGAACGTAGATTCTCTCCGTCTTCTCACCCAACCATATTAGAAAGTTCACGGAAGAAAGAACAATGGTGGAGAAGAAATGACCAAAATGCTCTTAGGCTCATAGGTGGGAGTTCCATTAGAAATATGGAGTGGATCCACTATATTTACAGACAAGGGTCCACTACTCCAACCTATGATGCGCTGGGAAAGGCTACTAATAACATAAGCATAATTTTGTGGCTCCTTTAAATTGTGTCCAAACCCTAAGCATTTTTTTTTTTCTTTTTGAGTTCATGATACATCCAAACTATAAATCTGCTATTTAGATAATCAAAAAAATGATTTTATTATTATTATTATTTTTTTATTTTATTTTTTGGTTCATGATACATCCAAACTCTAATACCCAATTTGGGTAAGTAATTTGTATTACTTATAAGTTAACCATCAAATATCTAAGTAATTTACAAGTCCCAGCGAGTCATCCTTCACACTCTGCCAGGCACGAAAGTTTTTCTCTTTAATATCTAACTCATGGAAGCGACAGGTGCTATTTGTGTGGATGTCATTGGCCACCAAACGTACATCTTAAATAATTGATGTAGCCAATCTGGTGGGCCCATGAAAAACTATTTTTACAAAAAGAGTCCCACTCGGATGATGCTAACCTTATCGTCAATGGATTTCAATGGAAGCCCATTGGATGAAAGATGCTCAAGTTTCTTATTCCATGAAAGGGATAGTTAATTGTTAAGATGCGTTTATGATCCATTGCCATTGGGCTCCTTACACGCAGCTTGTTGAACTAATTGATGCAGTTAATATGGTGGGCCTATCCATGAAAGCCCTTAAAGTGAGTATCCACACCGTCCATTCATTTTGGAGAGATCATTTTAGGGCATGAGCCAAATAATGAGGCGGATCCAAAGTTTGAGTGGACCCCATCATAAAAAAACAGTGAAAATTGAATGCCTACCATAAAAAAATTATATAGGACACATAATCTTTCGATGAAGTTGATAATTATGTTTTCCCTTTGTTCTTGTCTATGTTAACTTATGAACAAGTTGGATCTCAAATAAACATCATGGTGGATTCCAGAAGGTTTCAACGGTGGGCATCGATCTCTCCGCTGGTTTCTGTGGTGCGGTCTACCTTCATTCTTTGGTTCATGTCTTAAAATGATCTCTTCAAATGGAAGGATAGAATGGATACATGCAACACATACATGTTGGGGGCCCACAGAACTTAGTGACGTCACTTCAGTAGCGAGTCCCGCTGGTCAACCTATCAGTAGCTATAGCTAATCCGCGTCGTTAAAGAGAGGACACGGATTAGCCTTGTGGTCAATGGACTTTATCGAAGTCCAGATTGTTAGATAGCTACAATTCCACGTTCTCTCTCCACTAACAAATTCTACAAAGTCCCGTTGAATGAGTGGCTACAATTCCCCAGCTATGATATGTCCATAACGATCCACCCATTAATATACTATTAGAAGTGTGATTCTTATTATTATATGGAAGATGCATGTCACGGTGATGAATTAAATGGGAATCAGACCCAAAACTCAAAGAAGTCACGCGAGAAGGAAAAATGGGAATCAAATGCCTATTTGTGAAACCTTTAGGCGTTCCAGGTTAATGTTATATGCCATCCAAACCGTTTTTGAGGTCATTCTCACTGGGATGAGCTGAAAACCTTAGCCTGGTACAAAGCCACTGTGGCCGTACGAATGGGTCAATGGTAGTTATTCAATCCTCACTGTTTCCTCTTGTGTGGCCAATTGAGTCTTGGATTTACTTGATTTTTTTGTCACATGTTAAAAAATGAGCCGTTAAAATGGATGTACGGAGTACATTTCTCACAAACACCGGAGAGGGGCCTAACTAGCTTCCCAGCACAGAAACTTCTTCCGAAAGACTTTTGCACGAAATCTTATCGTCAGTCAGTCAAGGATCTCATAATTCCTATTTTAAAGTCCTATCACCAACGCGCCTTTGAACAAAGATGTCACCTCCCTTTGATTTGTCGCGTAGATTTTTTTCTCCGATAGAGAACACGATCAAAACGGCAATATGGTAATTTATAATGACTGCAGTACTGTCTAAGGAAATTTCCTGAACCAACTAGCCAACCAAAACCGAAAAGAAATGGGTGGCATTGAAGTGGTTGGCGTGTGAGGCAGGAACTCCCTGCCTCCAGCGTTTTCATTGGTCAACGTCACTATAAGTGCCACGGCATTAGATTTTTTAAATATATTAAAAAGAGTACATTTAATAAGAAGCATAACGGAGACGTTAACGGAAGCGGTCTGCATGCTGAATAACCCAGCGGGGCAAGCGTACTGAGTAAAGTCTGTGGAGCCCACCGTAGTCATTCGTGCATTGTATCAACTCCATCCATCTCTTTTATCATCTAATTTTAGGGTTTTACAACAAAAATTAATCATATTCAAAGATCAAGTGGACCACACCACCTGAAACAGTGTGAATTGAATTCTACCATTGAAAAGTTGTCGGGGGCCAATAGAAGTTTTATATCAAGATGATATATATATATATATTTTTTTTCCATTCATCCATGTCTTTGTGATCTTACGAATAGTTTGGATGAAAAATAAACATCATTGGGGGCCTAAAAATATTTCAATGGTGAAAATCAATACTTTCACTGTTTCCTTTGGTATGGTCTACTTGAGCTTTTGATATACTTTAGTTTTGGTCTCAACCCCTAAAGTGATCTGAAAAAACAGATGGACGGTGTGGATAAACCACATGAATTTACAGTGGGCCCAACAGAGTTTACTCCGTACGATAAGACTCGTATTCAATCCGATTTCATGTGGGAGGCGGATTTCATGCCAAAGCCTTTTGCAGTAATATCCTGCACAAGGACTCCGGATGGGCCCACTGTGACGTTTGTGATAAATCAAACCCGTTCATCCATTTTTAGAAATCATTTTAGGACATAATACGAAAACTAATATATATACAAAACTCAAATGGGCCACACGAGAGGAAACAGTGGGGATTTAGTGTCCACAGTTGAAATATTTATATGGCTACAAAAGTTTTGCACCAATTTAATATTTTGGTGTTTTCACTTCATCCTAGTAAAAATGACCTTATAAGCAATTTGGATGGCATATAAACATCAAGACGCTTAGGAAGGCTTCAACTGTAGGAATTTCTTTCTCCACTGTTTCATCTTGTATGGCCCAGTTGAGTTTTTGATCATCCTAATTTTTTGTTACATGTCTTAAAATGAGATCTAAAAATGGATGAATGGATTGAAATTCTTATAAGCATCATGGTTGACCCCACCATATATCCCAGTGTTGGAACTTCATGCAAAAGCCTTTCCCCGATGAATCCACGTCCACGGTTTCCATTGGAAATGGACTGGCTACTCCCTTGCCACTCGGTACTATGTGGGCCCACCATGATGTATGTATTTCATCCATGCCGTCCATTTATTTTTCTAGATCATTTTATGGTCTGAGACAAAAAATGAACTATAACCCAATCTCAAGTGGACCACATTACATGAAATAATGTTGAATGAACGTTGACCATTAAAAACTTTTTGGGGACCATAAAAGTTTTGGATCAAGCTTTTCCCTTCATCTGGGTCTTTATGACCAAACCAACAGATTGGATGTCAAATAAACAGTACGGTGGGCCTTAGGAGGACTTTAATGATGGATATCCAATCACCATTGTTTTCCTGTGGTGTGGTCCATATGAGATTTATATCCCTCTCATTTTTGAGATCAACCCTTAAAATTATATGTAAAAATAGATTAACGGAATGGATGAAACATACACATCATGGTGGGGCCCACAGAGTACCGACCACCACCACCACTGGGCTGGTTGTGGGGGGAGTAGTCAATCCGCTTTCATTTCCATTTGGGATTCAGTGCCACACTGAGCAGTGAGACTCGCTACTAAAGTGATGTCACCTATTTATATGGGTCCCACTATGATGTATGTTTTGTATCCACACCGTCCATCCATTTGAAGAGATCATTTTAGGGCATGAGCCAAAGAATGAATCAGATCCAAAACTCGAGTGGACCCCACCACAGAAAATAATGGAGAGAGTCACACCCACCATTTATTACGACTGAATCCAATCCAAACCTCGTCACTTTGTCTACTGAACCCCGTCACTTTATCTACTGAACCCTGTCACTTAGTGTTACAACCTCCTCACTTTGTCTAGTGAACCCCGTTACTTTGTACTGCAACCCCGTCACTTTGTCTACTGAACTTTGTCACTTTATACTGCAACATCGTCACTTTGTCTACTGTACCCCATCACTTTATGCTACAACCTCGTCACTTTGTCTACTATACCCTGTCACTTTGTTCTGCAACCTCGTCACTTTGTCTAGTGAACCCCGTCACTTTGTACTGCAACCCCATCACTTTGTCTACTAAACCTCATTTGACAATCCCATCACTTTGTCTCATGAAACCACCATTGGGTTCGGTAGACAAAGTGACGGGGTCACCAGAAATGAAGGGGTTCAGTAGACAAAGTGACAGGGTTGCAGTACAAAGTGACGGAGTATAGTAGACAAAGTAATGATGTTGCAGTACAAAGTGACGAAATTCAGTAGACAAAGTGGCGGGGTTACAGTACAAAGTGGCGGAGTTGCAGTATAAAGTGACAGAGGTCAGAAGACAAAATGACAGGGTTGCAGTACAAAGTGACGGGGTACAGTAGACAAAGTGACGGGGTTGCAGTACAAAGTGACGAGGTACAATAGACAAAGTGACGGGATTGTAGTACAAAGTGACGGGGTTCAGTAGACAAAGTGAAGGGGTTGCAGTACAAAGTGTCGGGGTTCACTAGACAAAGTAACGAGGTTGCAGCACAAAGTGACGGGATACAGTATACAAAGTGACGAGGTTGTAGTACAAAGTGACGGAGTACAGTAGAAAAAGTGACGATGTTGCAATACAAAGTGACGGAGTTCAGTAGACAAAGTAACGGGGTTGCAAGACAAAGTAACGGGGTTCAGTAGACAAAGTGATGGAGTTGCAGTACAAAGTTACGGGGTTCACTAGACAAAGTGACGAGATTGTAACACTAAGTGACAGGGTTCAGTAGATAAAGTGATGGGGTTACAGTACAAAGTGACAGAGTTCAGTAGACAAAGTGACGGGGTTTGGATTGGATTCAGTCGTAATAAATAGTGGGTGTGACTCTCTCCACTATTTTCTGTGGTGGGGTCCACTCGAGTTTTGGATCTGATTCATTCTTTGGATCATGCCCTAAAATGATCTCTCCAAATGGATGGACGGTGTGGATACAAAACATACATCATGGTGGGTCCCACATAACTAGGTGACATCACTTTAGTAGCAGTCTCGCTACTTAACCCGTGCACTGAATCCTCAAATAGAAGGTAGCTGATTGCGGGAACAGATTGGCTACTCCCCCTACCACTGGTCTGGTGGCTGGTGGTCATCTATTTTTACATATAATTTTAGGGCTTTATCCAAAAAATTAGAGGTATATAAATCTCAGATGAACCACACCACAGGAAAACAATGGTGATTGGATATCCATCATTAAAGTCCTCCTAAGGCCCACCATACTGTTTATTTGACATCCAATCTATTGGTTTGGTCATAAAGACCCAAACGAAGGGAAAAGTTTGATCCAAAACTTTTACGGCCCCCAAAAAGTTTTTAATGGTCAACGTTCATTCAACACTATTTCATGTAATGTGGTCCACTTGAGATTGGGTAATACCTCATTTTTTGTCTCAGATCATAAAATGATCTAGAAAAATAAATGGACGGCATGGATGAAACACATACATCATGGTGAGCCCACATAGTACCGAGTGGCAGGGGAGTAGCCAGTCCGTTTCCAATGGAAACCGTGGACACGGATTCACCGGGGAAAGCCTTTTGCATGAAGTTCCAGCATTGGGATGTATGGTGGGGTCCACCATGATTTTTATAAGAATTTCAATCCTTTCATCCATTTTTAGAGCTCATTTTAAAACATGTAACAAAAAATTAAGATGATTAAAAACTCAACTGAGCCATACAAGATGAAACAGTGGAGAAAGAAATTCCTACGGTTGAAGCTTTCCCAGGCGTCTTGATGTTTATATGCCATCCAAACTGTTTATAAGGTCATTTTTACTAGGATGAAGTGAAAACACAAAAATATTAGACCGGTGCAAAACTTTTGTGGCCATATAAATATTTCAACGGTGGACACTAAATCCCCACTGTTTCCTCTCATGTGGCCCATTTGAGTTTTGTATACACCTTAGTTTTGGTATTATGTCCTAAAATGATATCTAGAAATGGATGAACGGGTTGGATATTTATCACAAATGTTGCAGTGGGCCCATCCAGAATCGTCACGTGGGATCTTATTGCAAAATGCTTTGGCAGGAAATTCGCGTCCCCGTTAGACACTTGAAATCGAATTGCGTGCGAGTCTTATCGTACTGAGTAAACTCTGTTGGGCCCACTGGGAATTCATGCGGTTTATCCACGCCATCCATCCGTTTTTTCAGATCATTTTAGGGGTTGAGCCCAAAACTGAAGTATATCAAAAGCTCAAGTAGACCATACCAAAGGAAACAGTGGAAGTATTGATTTTCATCATTGAAATGTTTCTAGGCCCCCAATGATGTTTATTTTTCATCCAAACTGTTCATAAGATCACAAGGACATGGATGAATGGAAAAAACAAATATCATCTTGATATAAAACTTCTGTGGGCCCCCAACAACTTTCAACGGTAGAATTCAATTTATACTGTTTCAGGTGGTGTGGTCCACTTGATCTTTGGATATGATTAATTTTTGTTATAAAACCGTAAAATTAGATGATAAAAGAGATGGATGGAGTTGATACAATGCACGAATGACGACGGTGGGCTCCACGGACTTTACTCAGTACGCTTACCCTACTGATTTACTCGGCAGGCAAACCGCTTCCGTTTAACGTCTCCGTTACACTTTTTATTAAATGTATTTTTTTAATATATTTTAAAAATCTCATGACATGGCACTTAAACTGACGTTGACCAATGAAAACGCTGGAGGCAGGGAGTTCCTGCCTCCGGGAGGCAGAGGATCCGCACTCTTGTCTTTAAATGCGCATCATGTGGAGTCCGCATTCTCATTTTCCAACCATAGCTTTCTATATAAGCTCTTCAAGATGGAATTCGTGTTGTTTGAAGAACGTAGCTAGATTCTCCCTGTCTCCTCACCCAACCATATTAGAAAGTTCATGGAAGAGAGAATAATGGTGGACAAGAAGTGACCAAAATGTTATTAGGCTTGTAGGTGGGAGTTCCATTAGAAATATTGAGTGGATCCTCTATATTTACAAACAAGGGTCCATTTCTCAACCTATGATGAGTTGGGAAAGGCTACTAATAACAGAAACATAATCTTGTGGCTCCTCTAGATTGTGTCTGAACCCGGTGTCGAATCTGCTTCATTTTTGGGCTTGTATCTTAAAATGATTAGAGAAAATGGTTGCATAGGGTGGATGATGTAGGACGTGGCACCGATATATTTCTTTCTGTGAAACTTCGCAATCCAACCACTACCATTAACAATCCACCCATTAATATACTATTAAAAGTTTGATTCTTATTATTATATGGAAGACGCATGTCAGGGTGATGAATTAAATGGATCCATCTATTCTGGCAACAGAATCGGATGGCTCAGATTTTAAATATAAAATTCATAAGACAATCCTATCTATTATTTTATTTTTTCTGTAGCGTGTATCCCACTCCATATTTGACCATGCACTATTGTTTCCAGTCTGTATAGAGGCCATAGATCAAACACATGTGATTGTCTAGCAGACATGATTTTTGATACGTTAACCATCCATACTAGGGTAGGTGATGCAAGCCTGAACATGATGAGGTCGAAAACCTCGTCTTCCACATAACTACTCCAAATCCATAGAGACTTTTCGAATCCGCGAGAAAAAATAAAGAAGATAGAAATAAATTCTAGAAAATTCATAAATTAATTGGTAGATGCAAATAAACGATATTACAACCCTTTAAATAAAGGATATTATAATCCGTAGCCATACGTCTTTACGATGGGAAAGCAGTTTAATTAATTTCAAATTACACATCTGCGTGGAGAAGATCCCGTAACAGCTACACCAAGTTTTTAGAACTATAAATACGCACTTGATGACTCATCCGCCAGTTGTATCGAGTTATTTTTTATTGGACTTTTGCAAACATTATTTTTCTTAAAAAGCATATATATAGATATATATATATATATATATATATATATATATATATATATATATATATATATATGGAAATGGTATTACATGGTCGACCTGATGGGAACTTTCCAATGAGGTACAGCTGTGTGAGCCCCACTGTGATGTGTGCCGAACATCTACCCCATCAGTTAGATGTACCATTCCATGGTAGGCCACGGGCTTAAAAACCAAGTTAATCCATGACTTGGGTGGGACACACCACATACAACAATTGAGAGGGGTTACCCTCCCGTTAAAGCATTCATAAACATTTATTGGGCCTACCAAGATATTTTTCATAGGTCCAGACCATTCATTGTCTGACTTGGATGAGGAGTCAGACCAAGTTTCAGTCGCATCCAAAACTCGAGTGGGCCCCACCAAGTGATTTTACATGTTTTAAGCATGTCTTCACATAATTTTAGATAATATGGCCCACTTGAGTTTAGTATATGGTTGATTTTTAGGATATACCATAAACTAAATGAGACCCATCAAATGCACGGTGTTGATGTTAGACATACATCGTTCATATATATACTTTCATTCAGGTGTGTATAACCTTATAAAATAGGAGTTAACCAGTTAGCAGGAAGAAGTCACGTCCATATGCAGAAAAGTCCAGGGTACCGCACTGCCCATAGGACGCTGTCCAGGGACGTGGTTTGGCTGCTGACCCAACGCCAACCATCTGGTTGGTGTTAAAGCACTGTGGGCCCCACCATGGTGTATGTGTTTTTATCACACGCTATTCATTATGCCTACTCATTTTAGGTCATGAAACCGACATCACTAGCCATGAATGGGTACGCAGCTCTCTGGGTGGGCCCACCACGTGGTATCTGTTTATCCATGCCGTCCATCCCTTCTCTTATATCATTTTAAGGTATGTGGACAAAAATGAGGTAGATCCAACGTTCAAGTGGACCACAGCAAATAATAAGCCTGGGTTGCATCAAATGCACAAGTTGCATTAAATGCAAGAGTCATCTATGGTGTGATCCACTTTAGTATTGGATCTGCCTTATTTTTATACTCATACCTTAAAATGATCTGAAAAATGGGATGGACTCCGTGGATAAACGGAAACATGGCGGTGATCTGGCACACAGAATTATCCGTTCGTGGCAAGAGACGGGGGTAGGACGCAATCGGCGTCCAAAAGTCACTCCCATCTCCATCCAACGCAAAAGACTCGCGTCGAAAAATTATCCGTTCGTGGCAAGAGACGGGGGTAGGACGCAATCGGCGTCCAAAAGTCACTCCCATCTCCATCCAACGCAAAAGACTCGCGTCCAAAAGTCACTCCCATCTCCATCCAACGCAAAAGGCACGCGAGTATACTGAGAAAGCTGATGAGCTATACCACCATGCACATGGCACACATGAATGGATCCACAATTTTTCTTCAACTGAAAAAGAATTTTCTGATTGGATGTTGGCTAAATGGCTAGACTTCTGTTTCTTAGTTGCTCTCCGTTTTCATCCAATGTGAAAACCGATGCCTTATCTCCTCCAACCACTGAAAGATTAAGTCCAGAGAGAACTTCTGGATCCACCTATTGTTTCGGACTGCGTGCACTTGGAACGTCAATCTGACAGTTCAATACCAACAGGGAAGCGGATTCAGAGCACTGTGAAGCCTACGTTGATTTGTATTTTTATGTTTATTCAGTCCATCCGTTTTGCCAGCTCATTTTAAGGCATGATTCCAAAATGAAGCAGATGTAAAGTTCAAGTGGACCACATCTGAGGAAACAGACGCTCACTGTTGAAATCTTACTAAGGTCCATTGCAATGCTTATTTGATATCCAACCTCCCCATAAGCCCACATATCTGAATTTTCTCAAGGGGAAAACACAAATATCAGCTTGATCTAAAACTTCTGTGGACCCTAAGCAGTTGGGAGTTTAATCGATCCCCATTGTTTCACTTGGTTTCATTCCCTAAGCTTTGAATTTGCTTCTTTTTTGGGCTCATGCCCTAACATGGGATGGCAAAATAGATGAACAGCATAGAAATAAAACAAATCATGGTGGACCCCACAGCACCTGCCACTATGGATACTGTCCCCAAGTGATCCACTTACGTCAGCAAGAGTCACACCAATACAAAGTGCGCATAAGCTGGGAACAAGCCTTTAACATACAAACAGTCTCGATTGGGCAACAACCTGCCATGCATCATAGGCAATATTGCAGCACCAAAATTAAACTTCAGGTCACTCATCACTGCACCGAGTTTCAACCCAATCAATAGTTTAAATAGCTGACAATGGATCCACAATGAGCAAGCTTGGGGTTGGCTCAGGCCTATACAAAATATTGATTTTGCTTGGGCCAGGTTTGGCCCATTGCCAGCCTTAATCACTTCGTAGATTCAACACCAATATTTACATTTTACTAATTAAAATATTCAACAAATTGTTGGGCCACAAATTGTACAATTAGATTGATGTAGAGTAGGTCGCGGACATTTTCATGTTCAGGATGGATAGAGAAGAGCCGATTGGAGGCGGAAGTCATCAAGATCGTCAAAACCTTAAAACAAGCATATCTCGTAAATTGGAATGAGTTATGAACTTGATGTACCATATATGATTTTGGGGTAGGACGAGCTACTTTAGCCAACCAACCCGGCTAAGCCTGGTTGCACATGACGAATTTGTGAGATTCCATCATATCGATGGTCGATTTCCATGTTTATTTCCATTTTTACTATTTTTAGTAAGTTTGAGTTTGATTATAACTCTTCATCCGTTGGGCTTTAGGAGTTATGTCCAACATGAAAAGTGTTTAGAAAAATTAGGAGAATAATGTGGCTTAACTATAAATAGAAATTCACTATTTATAGTAAGTTACAAATTTTTGGGAGTTTTAGTTATAGTTTAATTCCTAAACTTCTTCCAAGTCTTAGAATTCCTATTTAAAGAGTTGTGGACTTATTTATCAATCATTCAACAAGTTTCTTTCATATATCTTAGAATTATTTCTATTTCTTTTCCTCATAGATTCGAGAAGTCTCTGTGAGGAGTACAGAAAAGCTCCGTGGATTCGGAGTAGTTATCCTTGAGGAATACGGCGATCGACCTCATCACGTTCATCCCTGCGTCATGGATGGCCAGATCATTATCTTTACAGTGAGACACAATAGATTGGATCGAAAAGTTGAAACAAGGAAACAGATGGCTTGCTTACAACCACACGCTCGAGAGGATGAGCCTCTTCCATCTCGGATTAGTTGGCAAAGTTGGTGGCCAATCATACCTTTATCAATCCAGGTGCACACAGTGGACTCCGCCTCAAATCTCTTCTTCCTCTATCTCCACATCAATTTAGTCATTCCATCTTCATCTAATATGGAAAGAAGTCTATAGGAAAAAAAAAAACAGGGGGGTTGGGAGAACATGTCATATCTTAACGGCCGAGTAGGAACTTGGCTCTCGGGTTCCCGCGTGCCACGTGTACCCTAATGGGCCTCATATGCATATAAATATGGGTATTATGAAATCAAAGGAGGATTAAATCAAACATAAAGCAACTGATCATCAGAGATTTAAGTATAAACCATTCACAAATCCAAGTGCTACTAATAAAGTCATAAACCAACGTAAACCCCATAATCTAAAGAAATAAAATATCCATTAGGGACCTAGTCACACCCTCTCATCACTCCATGGAAAGGGTTAGGCCCTGGCCAGACCCGAGATCATCCATCAAGCTAGTAGAGTCCGCCAAACGTTTGGAAATATGCCTGCTCCTCGTCTTCATCCACACCGACATCTTCCAACGCGTCTCGCTCAAGGTTCCTACATCTATGCCAGATTCTGGTTGGTGTTTTAGAACACCGTCCTAGAGTGGGAGTGAGTAGCTAACTCAGTGGTACCATTAGCAATAGATCGCACAAATAATCATGCATAGAATAGATTTAGTAAACAACATACATCATAAATTCCTAAATACTCTTGTTAATGAAATGCATCATTTGTGAAATGATGCATGCCTCTCACCACCAACACTCCCTCGAGTGACAACATCTAACGATCGTAATGACCAAGACTCTCTCAATGCGACCTCGACTGCCAAATCACCAAAATAAGTAATGCAATGTTATGAACATGTTAGCCGAGTTGATTAATAATGTTCATTCATCCAGCAGGTTGGGAAAATTGGAATACCCTTAACAGAAACATTACCCTAACCTGATCGCGCAGCTCAGGGCCGTGGCCGTATGGCTCTCGCAGTCCTTAGCCCTCATGGGTTTGTCAATCCCATATCTCTAGGCTCATACGAAATCAATTAGGACTTCCAGGTCTTACTTACGGTCACTATGGGGAGGTCGTCACCCCAGCATAGGTTGACAACACGGGCACAATATCTCATACCACTGTCCTCGGTTCACGAATCTTGGTGCTCATTGGTCATTACGGGGAGGCTCGTCACCCTAGCGTAGGCCGACAGCACGGGCACAGTATCCCATACCACCGTCCCCAGCCGAGTTGATTAATAATGTTCATTCATCCAGCAGGTTGGGAAAATTGGAATACCCTTAACAGAAACATTACCCTAACCTAATCGTGCGGCTCAGGGCCATGGCCGTCTGGCTCTCATGGTCCTTAGCCCTCGTGGGTTCGTCAATCTTATAGCTCTAGGCTCATACGAAATCAATTAGGACTTTCAGGTCCTGCTCGCGGTCACTACGGGGAGGTCGTCACCCCAAAATAATTACGGTTAATCAGCCAATCCATGAAAGGACAGATTTATAAATAGGTAGTATATGTTCAACACTTCCAAAATAACTCTATCAATGCGGAATGAAGTTTAACATTCCAAGTACATAGACAGTAACACAATAATTTTCACAAAATGAGAGAGTCATGTTCACATGTTCCAACGATTTCTACCAAAGGGGCGGCCATGTACCTAGGCGTGTCAACACGAATTCACGTATGCCAACATAAAACGGGAAATTCAGCAATACATTAGAAATTTATTGCAATTAATTCAGAGATTCAGCAATTCAACTACAATGCACTACTCCTATGCCTAGCATGTTTCACATACAACTGAAATCAACCAGCAAATTCAACATTTATTCGATAAATTAAGTGCATACATCCTAATTCAACATGCAACATAACATTTCATATATTTAGGAATGTTTGGACCTAAACCCCTTTTCCATTTGGAGAAAACCCTAAATTTCACAAATCAACTCAACCAATTCAATTTCAGCAACATGCAGGAAAGTTTCATCAAACACGTTTACTAAAAACCATGCTAGGCATGAAGATCAGCCATCTAAGGGTAATGGTCCGCACCTATTGTTGACCAGAAGCCTTCGCAAGCATCCTAACGTCGTTGGGTCCGCAAACTCGACATGCCGGGGCCCTGCATTGCAAGAAAGTGGTGGTAAGATGCATGCATGTGGCTGATCGCTAAGAAAGAGTGGATTGAAGTCCGATTCTCACCTTAGATCGGGCGTAGCTCGGTTCTACAGTGATCGAGCCAAAATTCTTAGAAATATAGGGACGTGGGTGCGGGGAATTTCAGTCCCCAAGCATAACCTTCACTCCTTCCCCCTCTCTCTCTCTCCGATTTCAGTTGCTGGAATTTTCAACAAATGAGAGAGGGTTGGCATTAAATACCCTGAAATTATATCCCTTGGCCCTGAATTTCTTAATATGCTACCAATGGCCCCATGGGGCCTATTTTTAGTATTGGGGCCACCCTGATGGGCCCCTGGCCCATCTAATTCGTGGATCAGGTGCCCCATGGCCTGATGAAGGGTCGGGTGGAATTTAATGGCAAATGGACGCAGAGTTTTGCCGCCGTCGACAATGCCAATAGCCATAACCATGAGGGAAGGGGTTAGGCACCCTCAACCATCCACTCTTGCACATAATCTCTACTTTATAATATCTAGATTTTTTTCCTCAGAATTTTTGAGATTTTAGAAAATCTTATATTAATAGACTAGTCAAATTATTGACAGAGTTACAAATCAGCTAATGAGCTGTAACTCTTTCAAATCACCACCAAGGATATCACATTGTCTCAACTTAAGGTATATTTGGAATGAATAGTAGGTATGAAGAAGGAAAAGAAATGCAAATACAATTGATGTAGAGCGGGTCGCGGATAGTTTCATGGCAAAGATGGACTAGAAGAAGCCCGATTGGAGACGAAGATGGAGATGATCCGGACCATCAGAACTTAAAACGGATGTATTTCGCAAACCGGAATGAGCTATCGGACACAATATTTGATTTTGGGTAGGACGAGCTACTTTATCTACCCAACCCCACTATGCGAGGTTGTACAAGCCGGATTTGTAAAATACCATCAGATCAATGGTCATTTCCCTATTTTATTTCCATTTTTACTATAAATAGTAAGTTTTACTCTGATTGTAACTCTTCATGAGTTGGGCTTCAAGAGTTGTGTCCAACACGATAAGTGCTTAGAAAAGTTAGGGGAACTTCATGGTGCGGCCAAATCGGACACTTACTATTTTTGGCTGAAAACCATGTGCACTAGTAGACATCACGACCTTTTATAAAGAGTAAGTTTACATCTTGGACATGAAAGTGTCCACGACCCGCTCTACATCAGTCCCCTCTACTTCAAAAGAACTCGTCCTCAAGTTCTCGTGCTGCTTCGATTCTTTATACTCGGTCTAGTGAGCAGTAACAATATCCGGATCAAAAGTGATGTCCAATTTACGGTTCGCCTTCCTAGATGATGCTATATATATATATGTGTGTGTGTGTGTGTGTGTGTGTGTGTGTATTAAGAAAGTGGAAAGATTCCACTGATTTCATTAATCACAACAATTTAAGATGATTGTTACTAGGGAGATCACAATGTCTAAGCCTGAGGTGAACTTAAGGAGATGATTATTACTAGCAAGGATAAGCAAATGCGATATGTGGATGATCAAAGGAAAAAAAAGATAGTTCAAGTAAACTTGGCTTCTAATGCACCATGATCTAAAAACTCAACAAGGTGTAGAGCATACAACCAAAGATCATCCAAACTATGAGAGAGGGGTATGAGTGAAGTAATATACAAAATATAAAAAATAAATAAAAATAAAAAAATAAAAATTAGAGGGGATAACTAGATTGCCACCGATGCACATAGAGATGTGAGAAAAAGGAAAAGAGAGATAAAGCACTCCTCCTAGAAGAGATGACCATTGATCTTAGCTCTTGAACTTACTCCACTAGCCTTAGATGGTTGAGATGGCTTGGATGTAAGTTTGGCTTTAGATCGATGGATGGGATGGTAGTGGACCTCTCTAAGCTACACTCTTACTAATGTAGGGCTAAACGTGATAAGGTCGATCACCGTCTTCCTCAAGGACTACTCTGAATCCACGGAACTTCTCTGAACTCCTCACAGAGACTTCTCGAATCCACGAGGAAAAATAGAAATAATTCTAAGATATATGAAAGAAACTTGTTGAATAATTGATTGATAGCTGAAATAAACGAGTTTACAACCCTTTAAATAGGGATACCAAGACTAAGAAGAAATTTAAGAATTAAACTATAACTAAAACTCCCTAAGATTCGTAACATACTATAAATAGTAAATTTTTTATTTATAGTAAGTTTCCTATGTGGCTTAACCAGGTTATTCTCCTAATTTTTCTAAACGCTTTTCATGTACCGCAACTCCTAAAGCCCAATAGATAAAGAGTTATACTTAAACTAAAACTTATTATTTATAGTAAAAACAGAACTAAACATGGAATTCGACGGCCGACATATATGATGGAATCTTGCAAATTTGGCATGAGAAACTTGGCAAAGTTGGGTTGGTTGGCTAAAGTAGCTCGTCCCACCCCAAAATCATATATGGTATGTCGAGTAACTCATTCCAGTTTGCGAGATATGCTTGTTTTAATGTTCTGACGTTCTTGATGACTTCTTCCTCTGATCGGGCCTTCTCTGATCCATCTTGGATATGAAAATTTCCTCAACCCACTCTACATCAGTCCCCTCCACTTCAAAAGAACTCGTCCTTGAGTTCCCGTGTTGCTTTGGTTCTTGATACTCAGTCTAGTGAGCCGTAATGATAGCCGAATCAAAAGTTACGATCAATTTACGCTCCACCTTCTTTTGGTCCAACCATGCTAGGAATGTATCTGTGACACGTTCTGCATCACTTACTCACACAATTGCTTTAATCACTCTCTACACTCATTAATCACTCTCTACTTCTAAAGCATAGCAGGTTCAAGTATACCCTATATGCTCTCAAGTGTTCCTAGTTATCTCAAATGAAAGGGGTGGGCCTCTATTTACAGAGGTTGGCCTTGATAATTCAGTAAATTGTACTAACTTGGAGGGCAAACATTGCCGCATGGTGTTATATGAATGATTGGAGGCCATGTCACATCATAGATTCACTTTGAAAATTGATAAAACAAGTAATTTCACCATTGAAAGTTTCAAATAGTCATTTTGCCTTGGGGTTGGCAACTTCAATTACATCGTTGCCCATTCATAGGTTTTACACTTTTCTACTTGAATTTATAAAGTTTTGGACAACAAAAACATTACCACCCATACATAGTTTTTACACTTTTGGTCCCAGCAACCTCGAGGGACCCTGTTAATTGAATGTTTTTTGCTGAAATGGGCCCGGTTGATGGCCCTATTGGCACCCACACCTGTTGTAAATCCCCGATGGGCGATTATCTATTGTAGATGGCCTAGGGGTGACATAGGCCGTCCTAGTCAATGGTTTATACTGCTTACTTATAAATCCTATAGGCCCAGTAGAGCCCATGGGCCTTATTATAATTTCGATTAGTTTAGCTGTATTCCTGAGAGGTTCCTAAGCTCACAAATCATCTCACATAATTTAATATAAGGCACACCATTGTTGGGGTGGGGTATTCACAGTATTGTATATTCACGTGTCCATCAGTTCTTCTAGCTGAGTATAGGGAATGGTCTCAAAAATGAAGCGGAATCCAATCTAAGTAGGCCACACCATAGAAAACAATAGTCATTAAACACACACCATTAAAACTTTTTAACTCTCATTGTAATGCTTATTTGACATCTAAACTTTTGACAAAGTCAAACAGATTTAGATGAAGGGAAAATATAAATAACAACTTGATCCATAACTTTTGCAGCCCACAAGAAGTTTTTAATGGTCAATTATCACTATTTCATATGATGTGATTCACCTAGGATCTGGATGTACTTCATTTTTGGGACCATGTACTAAAACGAGTTCTTAAAATGAATAGACGGTGTGGATATACAACATATACAAAAAGTTGGGACCCACAGTCATGACTTGACGTCATTAAGGTCAAGGATGCAGATTGGGTGCTACCCCCACTAGCACCTAGCTAAAGTAGGGCAGTCTTGGTAAAGGCTAGAGCTGGGCACAAACCGACCCAATCCAAACTGAAATACTTGAAAAGCGAAATGTATTAAGGTACATCAAACCATAGGGTGCCTATGTATTAAGGTACATACTCTATCAGAGCATCAAATAACTCCCTGTGCTCTCGTTTGCTCTCGTTTTAAATATTTTCGTATGCGGCCATAAGCGCGAAATACTTGAAAAGCGAAATGTATTAAGGTACATCAAACCATAGGGTGCCTATGTATTAAGGTACATACTCTGTCAGAGCATCAAATAACTCCCCATGCTCTCATTTTAAATATTTTCGTATGCGGCCATAGGCGCGAAATACTTGAAAAGCGAAACCGCCTCTGATGTAGATTTCCTTCGCAGGAAGTTCATGCGCTAGGAACCCATGTGGGGCCCACCTTAGTGTTTGTGGGCAATCTTCCATGTTCATTCTTTTTGTGAGTTCATTTTAAGATATGAGGCCAAAAATTGACCATATCCAATGCTCAAGTGGGCTGAAAACGTTGTAATTGAACGTACACCGTTGAACATTCGTGGGGCCAAAGAAGTTTTGGGATAAGGGTAATTTCTGTATTTGCGGTTCATTCCAGTAGGAATGACTTATGAACGGTATGGATGGTGTATACACATCACAGTAGACCTAAGGATAATTCAATGGTTAGAATTTCCCTGAATGCCTATTCCTTTAGCACTAGCCCACTTGAGTCTTGGATCCTGCTCACTTTTAGTATCATCTCCTAAAATTAGCTCAAGAAATAGATGGACGGGATGGATTTTGAACAAACATCACAGTAGGCCCCACCTAACTTACCATCGCAGGAAGTTCCCGCCAAAGGCTTTTGCAGGAAATTCGCGTCCCTTTCACTCCCCACATCTCTCGCTCCTTGAAGCCCCGATCCCTCTCTTTCTCTACCTGAATGAGCAGCGCCACATGGACCCACCCATCTCGATCTGACCACTAGCAGCTCGACACCCATCGGCCATCATTGTCATTTATCTCGATCCGGTAGGTAACGTAGTCAGTAGGTTCCATTTAAAAAAAAAATAATAATAATAATAATAGAAGGACCGATCCGAACCATACCCAATCCGATCCGACGGTTTCCCTGACCGAGTCAAACTCGATTCGGATTAGTCCAGGCCAGATGGCCATGGTCTGACCCGGACTCGATCTGATCCGAGTTCAAGTCAATCCATGGAAATTTCGGACCGAGTCGAGTTAGACCCAATCCGGTCGATTCAACTCGATGCCCAACTCTAGCATGGGCTTTGTGGAGCCCACCTTGACATATGTATTTTATCCATGCCGTTTATCTATTTTGATAAATCATTTTAGCGCATGAACTAAAAAGGAGGCATATCTAAGGCTTAAGTGGATCACGACATAGGAAAAAGTGGTTAGGTTGCTGCCCATGTACGTGGAGAAAAGAAGAGCTAAGACAATCCTCATAAAAGGAGATGATCGATCAGAGATACAACCCTACTTCATCGATCCCAAACTGTAAAGATGGCTTGGACGCTAGAATAGACTAGGTTGGAGGGTTTGGATGGATGTTGCTCACTTTCACTCTTTTCTTTGCTATACTCTTACTCTACCCTCACTTTAACTCTAACTCTCTTATGTCTTGTTGTGATTCTTCTCATGTTGTTGTTGTTGTATCTCTCTTTCAACAAAAGGTGAGCCTCTATTTATAGAAGTTTGCTTGATTTTCTGATAATTAGTAGTAATTCGGAGAACAAATATACCATGTGAAATGATCTAATCGGCCAGGAGACACGTGTCATCAAGAATTTGCTTTGATAAGTGGTAAAATAATTAGTTTCACTCTAATAATAGTAGCGATCATCTATCAAACAAAGAAAGAGTTTTCTATCAAACAAAGAGTTGAAGTATAGAAAGTGCAATCAAGTCCGTAAATGAATGCATGCAATCCAATCAAGTCATCGAGTGACATACTTTGGTCAGTAATATGGTGAATGAATGTAATCAAGTCCTTCTGCTCCCCTTTTTCCTCTCCAATTTTGCAATTCACTTCCCATGGCCACATAGACATGAGTAATGTTAGGACATCGATTGCATGGTGTACCCCAACACCACCCAGCAAGATGATGGATGTACTCTATGGGGCCCACCATGATCTCTATCTTTATACACGTTTTCTATCCATTTTGCTAGCTCATTTTATGGTATGAGCCTAATAATATTAAAAGTCTATTCAAAGATCAAGTGGACTATACCACTGGAAAAAGTGGGGATTGAATGCCCATCGTTCAAAACTTCTAAGAGCCACAAAAGTTTTGAATTAAGCTGATATTTATGTTTTCACCAAAGTCTTTGTGACTTCATGAATACGGTGGATTACAAATTAATATAACTGTTTGTTAATTTCTTGTGGTGTGATTCACCTAAGCTTTGGATATGCTTCAACTTTGGACTCTGTCTTAAACAGTGCCGGGAAAATGGATGGCAACCCGGATAAAACATATATATCAGGATGGGCCTCACAGAGTCCTGACACCGTGTAGCCCCTTGTTGTTGGGGTCACCAGGCAATCAGCAATGTTATGGTGATTCGGATGGAAAGTAGCTGGTGAGCACATCTGGTGAAATAACGTGGTGAGATTTGACTGTGGGTGTGCTCAATGATCACACATGAACTTTCTTGCATCCCCTTTGCATGCAAATTAATTAATACTCTGGCAAAGAACGATGGTTGATGCACAGGCACATAAAAATGAGGTGTAATAGTATGGCGATTCGCCCTTAGTAGAGATATATATGCAACAAGAAGCTCTGTGAGGCCAATATTGATGTGTGCGCGTGCCATCTGCTGATCAGTTCATCTAGCCCATATCAGGACACTTGAGTAAAAGAAAAAAACCAGGTTAATACAAAACTCGAGTGGGCCACAGCAGAGGAATAATGGAAATGGGACCCGCACCATTAAAACCTTCGTGTGGCCCATATGATGCCTATATGACATCCAACCGTTCATTAAAGTAAGTACATCTAGGATGTCGTAAATAAATAAAAAATAAAAAAAATCAACTATACACTGGTCCAAAACTTTGGTGGGTCCAGCTAAGTTTTAAGTGTGCACCCCATCCCCCGTTTCATGTGATGTGGCCCACTTGAGTTATGATTTTCAGACTCACTTCCTAGGGGGAGCTGCGCAAATAAAAAGCACATGTGTCAGTCACATTTAGAGTGGGCTAGCTGTTGGACTACGTTTTTGTTCAAGTAACCTGTGGGCTTCGTTACTCAGTCCAACAAGCCCTGACTAACCATCTAGGCCCATGCTCTAAATCATGCCTACTGGTCTTCCTAACTATTTAGGCCCATGTCTGTAGGGCTCATGTTCTAACCATCTAGGTCCATGCATGCCTATACCAGACCACGATCCAATATCCAGATCTGGGTCATTACCTTGACTTTAGCGTATCAAGGCCTACCCTATCAAGGTGTACCCCGGCCCATTCAGATCTTGGGCCTAGATCTTGTGTTCAGGCCCAAGTCACAACCTTAAGGCCAAGCAGATCCAAAAATTCATCTTGGGGCATGATTCCAAAAACATCATGAAGCAGATCCAAATATCAGGTAGACCATAATACAGAAAATAGTGGTAATTCATCAGTAAAAACTTCTCATGAGTCACAGAATTTTTAGATCAAGCTCATATTTTCGTGGTCTCTTCATTCGGGTCTTTGTAACCTTATCAACAGGTCGGATGGCAAACAAACATTCCTATGGCCTCTATGAATTTTTTTAATGGTGGGATTCAGTCACTACTGCTTCCTGTGGTATGGTCCGCCAAAGATCTGGATCTGCAATATTTTTGGGATTTTGCCGTAAAATGAGCTTTAAAAATGGATGGACAGTGTGGATGTAAGGCACATGCATCACAGTGGGACCCACGGTTAGGGATTCACCGACCTAGGTGGATCCCACCTAATACATACCCTCCAACTGGTGGGCCATATGGTTGATGGAACATAGTAAAAGTCATTCAGATGGAAAACTTTCAGCATCCTATTATTAGAATTTTCCTTTCTGAATTCAGATCATATTTGAAAATTTTCTTCTTCACCCCAAATTCCATAGCCACAAATCAATAGCTAAAATTTTCTCTATTTATTTTTCTACCAAGGTTTTGTATACTTGGGCCCACGGGATGAGAGGTCAAGGATCACCAACCTATAACCATGTGTATTGGAGCTGATGGTTGGGTGGCAATGAACCATGAGAGGTTGCTGCAATGGGATAGAGGTCAGCCTTTTCACCTCTTGGCATCAGCCAATTAGGCTTTGTTGTAGACTCCATTGTCTACTTAATCATGTTTTACTAGTCGGAAGTAACACAATTACTGAAAAAACCAAACCCAATTCTCCATGATCTCTGGCCCACCAGTGTAGGTCGGGATGAGCTGGTGATACAACTGCCATCCAACATCCGAGCCCAAGCCATGCATGACATGCACAAAATGATGATGGGTCAACTGCGATTTCCACTGTCCAAGTATTTAGGCCAAGCTTGCTTATTGGGCTACTAACCATCTATGACCATGCTTGTAGGGCTCATGATCTAACCGTCTAGGTCCATGCCCCTGTACCAGCCCCCTATATCCATTATCAACATTTGGGTTGTTTACATTGACATTATGCATATGAAGGCGTACCCCAGCCCTTTTCGATATTGGGCTTGGATATTGTACATTCAGGCCTCCGTCCCAAACTCAAGGCCAAGCCCAACGTAAGCCTACCTCCAGTAAACAATGATTAGGTAGAGTAGAAGTTCAACCCCACAAATCATGCTAGTCCACCCGTCAAATGAGGAGCCAGTACAGAAAAATGGCTGTTTTGATAGAGAAACACAAACGACCTCAATGTACACATGTGATCCAAGTGATGAACGAAAATTCTTAATTCTTCCCCAGTGAAATGATCATAGCCATTCAACAAAAAATGAACAATTGAAAGTAATTATCCACATTTAACAGGCATGGTTAGATCATGCAATAGAGAAAGGCCCCACGTTAACAGTTTATAAGGCCGTTGCATGTTTCTTCATTCTGTACCAGCTTTCACACTAGCACAAGCACAAGTTGAAATAAACCAACTTCAAACATGAAGCTTAATCATAATTAACAATTACATATCACATAACATAGAGATGAGAAAATTCCTCATTTTACTGATCTGGCAGCCTGAATTAGGACCAGAACAATACACATGCAGTTCTCACAACGAAATCTTCACATGAACATCTGCATTTGCATTTGTCAGCTTTCACCTAGTCTATCTGGACAATGCATTTAGGTCAGGCCGCAGGACATTACAATGTTTGGATGATTCTAACACTTTTGTCGGTGGTATATCAATGGACATTTGCAAAAAGAAATTATTCACATTCATCATGCAAAAGATCTTAATCCATGATGGGACTTTGCTAGATTATAATAGCATTTTGAAAAGGGTTTATAAAATGTTCAGCAATTAAACACCTTAGAAACCCAATAGTTTTCTTATTATTAGTAGATAATATTTGTATCCTATTACATTCCTTTATCCTATTACATTCATGGTACAATCTTCCTTTGCCCAAAACAGGACAAAATAAAGGAAAAGAGAAATCTTCCCACATATATAGCATTGGTACAAGCTCACTCATAAGCCAAGATTATATATATCTAAAGCTTGTTCAAAAAACTTGTATTTTCAAATCTTTCTTGACAAACTTGCAGTAATATCTCAGTAATGACTAAGGTAAGACTTACCTTCACCCCATAGTGGTGATCTAACTTCTTTCTCTGTGAATTCTGACCTCAGATATAAGTCCTTGATTGCATGCATTTTCATGACAACACTTTTCATCTCCATTCGTTCTCTCGGAGATTCCAAAGAACACAACACACCAATTCTGACCATCGAAGTCAAGCAATCACACGTTCTATTCTTTGCATTGATATGATTTCCACTACCTTGAGTAACTTCCGCTTCTTCAAAGAGATATGGATCTACAATCTCCATTACTCGTTCAGGCAATGCCAACTTGGCAAAATGATGAAGGCTTAGATTGTCTTTAAACATGTCATCAGTTGGCCCCTTTCCAGTTATCATCTCCAAAAGAAGGATTCCATAGCTGTAAACATCTCCTTGTGTGGAAGCTTTACTGCCCATCGCATACTCTGTAATTTGTACGTCTCATATTTAAATGTAAGCAAATATTCCATTTAAATAAGTAATTATCATTTCTGTTTATCCTAAGTTGGAATTTTCTAACATCAGCATAGAAAGAAAGCACCAAATGTGAAAGTTCGCCTGATCCAATGGTTGTATATGAAAATCTCCTTTGGATATGTATTGAGTACCTTCATTGATATTTATGTTAATTGAAACTTTATGGGTTTCCTAAGTATTTAGTTGCCCATGGAAGTTCTTGTGGGTCCAAGTTATGTGGGTCAACATGAGAAATCCAATGCAACCGTCCATCAATTTCAAAAGCTCGTAATAGTATAGCAACTTGATAAATATTAAGATCCAAAACTCAAGTAGGCCACACAACACCAAATAATGAGAATGGAAATGCCAAATGTCGAGGCCTTCCTGGAGCCCACCATTATGTTTATACGCCATCCAAACCGTTCATCTAAATATTCCCACTGGCATGAACTGAAACCATAATTATTAGCATAATGCGAAACTTTTATGGTCCAATGAAAGTTTCAATGTTGAGCCTTTAACACTCAATGATTCCTGCCTTGTGGCCCACTTGTATCTTGGATCTAAATAATTATTGGGCTGCTGTCCTATTGTGAGCTTCCGAAGTTGATGGATGGATTGGATTTCTCAAAGACATCACCTTGGGCCCCATATAGCCTACACCCACGGAAGCTTTCCTTAGGAGTGGAGCATAAGTATCACACAGATACACTTAAAAGAATAAAATTAAAGAAAATATATGAATCTTACCTGGAGCGACGTACCCAATAGATCCCTTCACCCCATGCGATATGGTTTGAGCAACCTCAGATAAAAACCTCGCTAACCCGAAGTCACCCACATGGGCAATCATGTCATCATCCAGAAGAATGTTGCTCGGTTTTAAATCGCGATGTACGATTGGTGTTTGGCAATGGTTATGTAGATAATCCAGTGCAGAAGCCACATCAAGTGCGATATTTAACCTTTGAATAAAGGTTAAATCCCCCCTCTCCTGGTCAAACCCATCTTTGGGTAACCACCTGTCTAAACTTCCATTGTTCATGTACTTAAAAACTAAAGCCTTGAACTCGTTGCCTTTATAATCAATGCTTGAGCAACAGGTTAAGATTTTAATGAGATTCCGATGCCTAATGTTTCTCAAAGCTTCACATTCGGCCATGAAGCTCCTCTGAGCTCCTTGCTGTTGAAGGTTGAGGACTTTCACTGCGAAAACTATTCCATCTTGATATTGTGTTCCTTTATATACAGAACCAAAGCTTCCACTGCCAATCAAATTTGCAGAAGAGAAGCCATCTGTCGCTTTAAAGAGGTCTGCATATGATATGATCATGAAAGGATCCTCCACAGACGGCGGAACAGAAGGTTTCTTTCTCGACTTTCTTACCCAATACAGAGTCGTAACGAAACATGATAATGAAATAAGACACAGGGCAACACCAATTATTGAGAATTTTACTTTTGAAGCAAGAGACATCCCCAATTTCTTGGAAGCTTGGCTAGAGCACGCTGGCAATTTCAATTCTTCAATACCCCCACAAAGCTTACTATTTCCGAGTACCCAAACTTCACTGGCATTTCTAAAGACCCCTTGTTTTGGTAATTCACCCTCGAAATCATTGAAAGATAGATTTAGGTATTGCAAAGCAGAAAGGTTCTCCAGGTATTTCGGAATCTTTCCAGACAAGTTGTTGCCTGAAAGATCCAGGGATCGAAGGCCTCTTAGAGTACTAAATGTAGAAGGAATTGACCCTTGAAAGAAGTTCCCCTCCAACCCAAGATACTCTAGGCTTAGACAGTTACCTAGTGTGCTTGGAATTTCGCCTGACAATTTGTTATTAGAAACATTCAAATTCTGGAGAGCTTTCAGGTATCCGGCTTCCAATGGCAGATCACCGCTAAACGAGTTGTTTCCAAGAAAGATTTCAATTAAAGAGGGAAAGCTGAAAAGTTGTTTGGGTAAGCTACCACTAAGATTATTATCAAAGAGGTGCAAGAACTGCATGTATGTACAATTTCCAAGACTTGAAGGTACGTTCCCTGTTAGACTGTTTTGGTATAAATAAAGTATATACAACCGGGACATGTTTTGCAAGGAAGATGGAATATTTCCAGATAATTCATTTACACTGAAGAAAAGTTCCTCCATTTTGTTAAGCTTCCCAACACCAATGGGAATGGCACCCGTTAAAAAGTTACGTTCCATACCCAACATTGTTAAGCTGAAAAGGTTTTGAATCCCAGATGGAATGCTTCCGAATATCCGGTTATCATCAAGTACTAGCCGTGTCATTTGGGTCGAAAGATTAGCTATGGAGTCAGGCAACGCACCGCTGAGACGGTTAACGCTCATGTCTAGTATTTGTAAGCTAGTACAATTGGTCAATGAAACGAAAAAACTCAAGTCATGAGATTTCCCAGTTCCAAGTCGATTGTCGCCGAAAGATACCTTAGTGAGACTCTTGAGGCTTCCAAGATTCATAGGCACGGATCCACTAAAACTATTGCCCCCAAATGAAAGAAGTACGAGTCCCGAAGCATTGGGTAATGAAACCGGTATAGGACCTGTGAATTGGTTTTGTGAGACGTAAAGATTTTGGAGATAAGGGAGAGCAATGCCCAAGTTGGATGGAAGATTTCCATTCAATCTGTTATATCCCACGTCCAAACCGATAATGGATGAAAGATTGTATAGGGAGGGAGGAATCCTACCTGACAGATTATTAGAATAAATTGCAAGCCCCTCTAAGCTTACCAGCTGGCTGAGCTCACTTGGGATGCTGCCCTCGAGATTGTTCATTGAAAGATAAAGGAGTGTGAGAGACGAAAGGTTTCCAAGTGAAGGTGGGATGCTTCCTGTAAGACTGTTGCGACCAAGGTACAATCTGGTGAGCTTTGACAGAGAGCCAAGATCAGTTGGAATCCTCCCTGACAGCTGATTCCCGTAAAGATCAAGGACTTGGAGTTCCGAACAGTGGGTCAGATTTGCTGGAATTTCTCCGGTGAATGTGCTATTGGCCAGACCGAGATACCGCAAGCGGAACAAACGGCCAATCTGTTCGGGAACCGCACCGTGGAAGCTGTTGTCTGCGAAATCGATGATCCTGAGGAAGGTGAGGTTTGCTATGTAAGGAGATATGGGGCCCACCAAATTTTGGCCAACGAGGTTCAAGGCCGTGACCCTTTGAGGATGTCGGTGACCGCAAGTCACTCCTTGCCAGTGGCAGAAGTGAAGAGTATGGTTCCAGGAGCTCAAGGAATGGAGGGGATCGTCAGTTATCATACGTTTGAAGTGTACCAAAGCAAGATGATCTGTGTCGTTGGAGAAGTTAGCAGCAGATCCCAACAACCATGGAACGTACATGGAAGAGGAAATGATGGCATGGAGGATAAATGACCAAATTGCCCTTATGCTCATTGGCGTGAGCTCCATTATTGGGTTTGTGAATGCAGGTAAGCCAAGGTGTGGAGAGAAATAGGTAGTGGATTCCCTTCTATATCTACGGAGAAGGTCTCACTTCTCGTCCGTTCATGACTTGACCAGCAGGCTACTAAATAACAAATGGTCGGTTGATTTCATGGGGTTTTTCTTTTTTTCTTTTTTTTATTTATTATTTACTTTTATTTTCCTTTTTCACTCTTTTAAATACGTTCAAAAGACTCCAAACACGGAGTTGCTTTTGTCTCTGTCTCTGTCCCTGTCACGACTCACCACACTGAGTAAACTCTGTTGGGCCCACCATGAATGCATGTGGTCTATCCACGCTGTTCATCCGTTTTTTCATATTATTTTAGAGGTTTAGACCTAAATTTAAGCATACCCAAATATCAAGTAGACCATGCCATAGGAAACTATTGAAATAATGACTTCTACTGTTGAAACCTTTCTAGAGCCCATAATGATGTTTATTTCTCATCCAACCGGTTGATAAGATCATAAGATCATACAGACATGGATGAAGGGAAAACACAAATATAAGCTTGATCCAAAACTTTTGTAGCCCCCAAGAAATTTTCAACGGTAAACATTCAATTCAACTGTTTCCTATGGTGTGGTCCATTTGAACATTGTATATGCTTCATTTTTGGTCTCAAACCCTAATATTATCCAGTAAAATTGATGGACGGAACGGATAAAATACTTAAGTCATGGAGGACCCCACAGATTTACTCAGTATGCCAAGCGTGGTGAGGCTACACAATCGGCTTCCTTCCACGTGGGGATTAAGCGCACAGGTTGAGTACCGCGGCTCGCGCTACTAAGGTGACGCGACTGGTTATTAAAGTCATGTCACCTGGCTACGTGGGTCCCACCATAATGTATGTCTTGTATCCACACCGTCCATTTATTTGGAGAGATCATTTTAGAGCATGAGCCAAAGAATGAATCAGATCCAAAACTCGAGTAGACCCCATCTCAGAAAACAGTGGAGAGAGTCACGCCTACTATTAAAAACTTTTAAGGGTCACAAAAGTTCTCGATCAATTTGTGTTTTCCCTTCTTTAATATCTGTGTTAACTTACGAGCAAGTTGGATCTCAAATAAAAACCACAGTGGACCGTAGGAAGGCTTCAACAGTGGACCCTAAAATGATCTGTCCAAATGGATGGACAGTGTGGATACAACACATACATCGTGGTGGGTGGCACATAACTTGGTAACGTCACTTCAGTAGCGAGTCTATCTACTCAACTTCCTGTCGGTAGCTAATATAAGTACAAATTACATTTGCAGATTTTAGATTCCAAGTTCACGACAATATATATATATATATATATATATATATATATATATATATATATATATATATATATATATATATATATATATATATATATATATAATATTTACAAAATCTGCATGATTAGCAAGGAATATTAGCTGCTACCCAGGATGAGTGATGTCCGTAGGATCCTCACCGTGGGCCCACCTTGATCTATGTGTTGTATATCTACCCAATTCATCCATTTTCTCATATTATTTTAGAGAATTGTACAAAAAATGAAGCAAATACAACTCTGAGGTGGATCACACCACAGGAAATAGTGGTCATTGAATGCCGACAATTGGAAACTCCATTGTCCACTATAATGTTTAGTTGTCAACCCATATGTTGTTGATAAGGTCACACAACTCGGACGAAGGAAAAACACAAATATAAGCTTGATCTAAAACCATTTGTGCCCCACAAAAAGGTTTTAATAATCAATGACTATGGTTTCTTGTAGTGTGGTTAACTTGAGAATTGGATGTGCTTCACTTTTTGTCCTACGCTGTAAAATGAGCTGCAAAATGGATACATGGCATAGATATTCATTGTATACAATTCGATGGGTCCCACTCAAATTGGGGTAATGAACAAAGATGAATAAACAAAGCTTGCTATTAAGATGTACGAAAGCTTGAAGTATGATCCTCACCTTAGAGTTGAATTATCTCTCAATGTTGTTAGAGTTGGATGTTCGCACTTTAAGATCGACATCTCTCCTTGTTCATTTTTCTTCCTTCCTCTTCCAGATTAAAATGCTTTAGCCTAAACAATCCAACAACAACGCTGGAAATTCAGCGCCAAAATGGATGACTACGTTGACTCAGTAGATTTGAAATCCCTTTCATCTTCTCTCCTCTCCTCTTCTCAGCTTTTTTTTTCCTTTCTTCTTCTTCCAAACTCCTTGGGCCACAGTAGAAGAAGTAATGGTGATACTACTTCTTCTAGTGTAGCCCATTTGAGCTTCATATCTACCTAATTTTGGGTTAAAACTCTAAAATGATTTGAAAAAATTGAATGGGCGGCATGGATAAAACCTATGCATTACGGTGGGCCCAACATAGCCCCTGCCTAGAGGGAATATGGTATATTTGGGGGCAAGATATAATCTACTTCCCCACAGAATTTACTTAGCACATTTTACTAGTTAGCAATACAGCATCTATGATTTGGAGCCTTAACCTCTATTTATGTGAGGGCAACCTTTAATGTAGACCCTACATTATATAGTGCATAATTCAACGTGGGCCTTAAATGATGTGGGGCCACCAAAAATATAGACCATCCATTGCCGATAATTTTTTCTTAGTCATTAAACAAAGTGATGGGGTTCATTGGACAAAGCGACAGGGTTATTAGACGAAGTAACAGAGTTATACTAAACAAAGTGACGAGGTTGCCCGACAAAGCAACATGATTCTACTAAACAAAGTAATAACGTTAAATGAGATAAAGCAAATAAGGTTCCATTAAACAAAGTTACAGATTGTTGGAAAAAGTGATGGGTTGTTAGATAAAGTGACCTGGTATTACTAAACGAAGTGACAAGGCTGGAAGACAAAGTGACTGGGTTCCACTAGACAAAGTGATGAGGTTGTTGGACAAAATGATAAGGCTGTTGGACGAAGTGATGAGGTTCACTAGACAAAGTGATTGGGTTGCTGGACAAGGTGATGGGGTTTTACTAAACAAAGAGACCATGTAGTAGGACAAAGTGACAAAGTTCTACTATATCAAGTGACGAGGTTTTACTAGACAGAGAGTGACGAGGTTGCTAGACAAAGTGACATGATTTTACTAGATAAAGTGAAATGGGTGCTAGACAAAGTGACAAGGTTCTACTAGACAAAGTGACGTAATTATTAGACAAAGTAACGGGGTTTCATTAGATAAAGTGACAATGTTCTACTAGATAAAGTGATGGGGTTACCAGAAAAATTGATAGGGTTTTACTTGATAAAATGACGAGTTTTTGAATAAAGTGACTTGGTTCCACTAAACAAAGTGACGATGTTACTGTGTAAAGAAACAAGATTTCACTAAATAAAGTAGCGGCTTGTCAAATAAAATGACGGGATTTCGATAGACAAAGTGACAGGCTCATTTAACAAAGTGATAGGGTTCTATTAGACAAAATGATGGGTTCCATTAGATAAACTAATATGTCTATTTTATATAATCATCATGGTGGCTCTTATAAATTTCAAAGATGGATGTCTCTCTTCCAAATATTTTTTTTGGTGTGACTCACATGAATCTCGTGTTAACCTAATTTTTTTAGATTCGGGCCTAAATGATTACACATCTAATTATCAGAATGGATTTTGTATACACATCATGGTGGGCCCCGCTAAAAATTTGAAACTATATATATATATTGTATGGGGCATGACTCTTGATTTTTTCGGGGTCCACTGCGATGTTTATTTAATATCTACTATAACCATTGACTATTAAGTCTCATATTGAGTCTAGAGATATGCATTAAAGGAAATAGTTAAGAGAAAGATGTCCACTCTTTATTTTATAAGGTCAAACATTATACTTACATCAAAATTCACTTCAACAACTAGATTATTAAAAAAAAAAAACATTTTGCCAAAAATCATATCGATACATGAATCACTTGGGCCAGACTAATGGAAACAATTTGGAAGGTGAAGATTGTCTATACACTATTTACAATCATGTGGTCAACTTAAGTTATAGATAAAACTGATTGTTTTTGGCCTGTGGCCTAAAATGGGGTGACGCACCTTGTGGTATAGGTTGATTTTCCAAAAAACATCACAGTATGGCCCACCTGAGCCACTGACTATTTGCTCATACAATTGGCTTTGCAAATGAGACACTAGTAGCATATACCATCAACGACGGTACTGTGTGTTATTGTAAAATTAGCTCTATTGGCTCCACCATGATGTATGGATTTTATCCACGTCGTCCATCCATTTTTACAAATCATTGTAGTTCATGAACACAAAATTGAGGAAGATCCAAATCTCAGGTGGACCACACCACAAGAAACATGGATGATTGGATAATTTAAAACTTATTAGGGCCTACAAAAGTTTTGGATCAAGCTGATATTTGTATTTTCTATTCATCCATGTCTTTGTGACGTTATCAATTAGCTGGATGGAAAATAAACATGACATTGGGCTCTACGAAGTTTATAATGGTATGTGTTCAATCACCACTTTTCCTATGGTGTGGTCCACTTGAGATATCGATCTATCTATTTTTAGACTCATGCCCTGAAGCATATACAATGTTCAAATGGGCCACACCATAGGAAATAGTTGAATTAAACGTTTACCGTTGAAAATTTCTTGGGGGCTACAAAAGTTTTGGATCAAGCTTTTATTTATGTTTTCCCTTCATCCATGTCCGTATGATCTTATGATCAGGTTGGATGACAAATAAACATCACTGTGGGGCCTAATAAGGTTTCAACGGTGGAAATTCCCACTATTTACTGTGGTATGATCCACTTGATATTTGGATATACTTTAATTTTGGGCTCAACCCCTTGAATTAGATGGAAAAATGGATGGACGGCGTGGATAGACCACATTCATACAAGGTGGGCCCAACTGAGTTTACTCAGTACGATAAGAGCCTACTGTAGTAAGTAGGCAATCCGATTTCCAAATGGAAACCGTCTAACGTTTCCGTTAAGACTTTTTCTGAAATGTAATTGATTTTAATATATTTAAAAAAATTGGCAACATGGCACTTACAGTGACGTAGACCAATAGTAAAGGTGAAATCAATTGCTCACTATTTCCACAAAATAGAGGATCAACACTCCCTTATTTTATTTTTTTTCTCTTCTTCTTTTTCTTTTTTAATTTTCTTTTCCGTATTGGCCTCTTCATTTGATCAAATTCTCTAAAGGGATTCGACCTTTCAAATATTTCGAAGGTGGCCTTCTGACAAGCTTTGGAAATTTTTTTGAACCAAAATGCCTTTGTCCTTGCATCATTAGTTGTACCGTTTAGAGTGCGAAAGAAGTTACGTGTTGTTTCAATCCAAGAAAGTGACATGGATGGAAGCCTTTTAGAGCGTGGGCAAGGCCTAACTCATGGGGCCCACATTAATGTATGTATATAATCTATACGGCCCATCCTTTTTGTCGTGTGATTTTAGGGCAGGGGCCCAAATATCAGCCTGATCCGGAGCTCATGTGGGCTACATAATAGAAAATAATGGTAACAATGGCACCCACTGTTGAAACTTTTCAAGCTCACTGTGATGTTTGTTAGAAGTGGACACTGCCTAAGTCAGGACTTTTTAGACCCATGGCGAGTTGGCCAACAAGGTGGATGGAATGGATCACCCCATTGTAAGTGTTAGGCTATGGTACCAATGGTTATCCTTTCATTTGGTAGTAAAGAAAGTGAACATGTGACAACCACGACCCATATGACATGACAACTATGACCCATGACAACCACAACCCATATGGGCCCACATTGATGCATGTGTACAATCCATGCTGCCCATCCTTTTTGCCGTGTCATTTTAGGGCTAAAATCCAAATATCATCCGAATCCAGAACTCGTGTGGGTCATATAATAGAAAATAATGGTGACAGCACACCCACTATTGAAACTTTCCAAGCTCACTTTGATGTTTGTTAGAAGTGGACATTGCCCAAGTTAGGACTTTTTGGACCCACGACGAGCTGGTCGACAAGGTGGAGGGAACGGATCACCCCATTGTGAGCCTTAGGCTATGGTACAAATGGCTAGCCTTTCATTTGGTAGTAAAGGAAGTGAATATGTGACAACCATGACCTATATAACATGACAACCACGACCCATATAACATAACAACTACAACCCATGACAACCACGACCCATATGGACCCACATTGATGCATGTGTATAATCCATGATGCCCATCTTTTTATCCGTGTCATTTTAGGGTTAGGGCCCAAATATCAGCTTGATCCCGGAGCTCGTATGGGCCGCATAATAGAAAATAATGGTGACAATGGCACCCACTGTTGAAGCGGACACTGCCCAAGTTAGAACGTTTTTAGCCCACGGTGAGCTGACCGACAAGGTGGATGGAACAGATCACCCTATTGTGGGCTTCAGGCTATGATACAAATGGCTAGCCTTTCATTTAGTAGTAAAATAAGTGACTATGAGTGGTGTGTATCATGAGGTGGTTTATGAGACAAACATGAACTGCCATCAATTCAATGAGCAAAATTCTAAGGGCCTGTTTGTTAACACTAAATTTTTGCACTTTACGCAGAATTGGGAAAATGTTCCGCGTTTAGTGGTGTTTGTTATTGCATCATTAACGCGGAAGAAGAAAGCGCTAAGTGGTTTTTCACTTAATTCTTTCCGTGATAGCAGTCTGACTTCATGGTGAATGCGGGATGCGCCCTATGAATTTTTCATTAAGCAAAAAGTTTTGCTTCCGAAATTACCCATTTTCAAGTTACTACAACAATATTTTTTCTTTAAATGGTTTGCGCAATACAAAATCAACTTTTAACCTGTGAAACTTCTTTATGCTCCACCATGATGTATGTGTTTCATCCATTTTTAAAGATCATTTTAGGGCTTGATACCAAAAATGAGAGGAATATAAATCTCAGGTGGACCATACGAATGGAAAACAATAGTGATTGGATATCCACCATTAAAATTCTCCTAAGGCCCAATGTATTATTTATTTGACATCCAATCTATTGATTAGATCATACATACCCATATGAAGGAAAAACAAAGATTAGCTTGATCCAAAACTTTTATGGCCCTCAAAAAGTTTTTAATGGTTGACGTTCATTCAACACTGCTTTCTGTAATGTGGTCCACTTGAGATTGGGATATACATCATTTTTGGTCTCATACCATAAAATGATCTAGAAAAATAGATGGATGGCATTGATGAAACACATATATCATGGTGGGGCCCACAGAGCACCGACCATCAGCCATTAGCTGGTGGCAGGGGAGTAGCCAGTCTGTTTTTGCGGACGTGGATTGGATACTGACAGGTTGAGTAGCGAGACTCACTACTGAAGTTACGTCACCAAGTTATGTGGGCCTATCATGATTTATGTTTTGTATCCATGTCGTCCATCCATTTGGAAATATAATTTTAGGTAGAGATCCAAAGAATGAGTCAAATCCAAAGCTCCAGTGGACCTCACCACAGAAAATAGTGGGGAGAGTGACGCCCACCATTAAAAACTTAAATAGGCCACAAAAGTTTTTGATCAAGCTGATATTTGTTTTTTCCCTTCTTTCATGTCTGTGTTAACTTGTGAACAAGTTGGATTTCAAATCAAATTCACGGTGAGCCTTAGGAAGGTTTTAGCGGTAGGCATCAATATTGCCACTGTTTTTTATGGTGGGGTCAACTACATATTTGAATCCCTCATTCTTTAACTCATGCTCTAAAATTAAATCTCCACATAGATGGACAGTGTAGATAAAGCACATACATCATAGTGGGCCCACATACAACATAGTGGGCCCATGGAACTTGATGACGTCACTTCAATAGCGAATCTCGTTATTCAACCTGTCAGTAGCTAATCCACGTCCAAGTAGGATGCGGATTGGTTCGTGTACCTATATAGCTATTGTATTTACGTCAGCAAGTTCTGTGGGTCCCATCATGAGGTATGTGCTATATCTAAACTATCCATCCATTTGGCGAGCTCGTATTAAAGCTTACAACGAAAAATAAGCCGCAAAAAGCTGTGGGGGATTGAATGTCTACCATTGAAACCCTTTTTGGGGTCACAGAAGTTTTAGATCAATATGATTTTATTTTTTATTTTCCTCTTCATACAGGTATTTGTAGAGGTGGGCATCGGACCGAGTCGGATCGGATTGTGCCTAACCCGATTCTGTCTGAGATCTAAATACGCTGACCCGAACTCGTTTCGATCTGGGGCTGGATCTGGGACATGCCATCCGATCAGATCCGACACCTTGTTGGCCTAACCCAAACCAAGTCTGACTTGGCCAGGGAAACCGAGTCAGATCGGATTAGGTACGATACTGATAAGATTTTTTAATGGTGAAAATCATTATCCTCGTTGTTATTTTCAGTGTGGTCCATTTGAGCTTTAGATAGGATTCATTTTTTTACCGAATGCTCTAAAATGATCATGAAAAACGGCTAAACGGTATGGATATAATAAATACATCATTGTGGGGCCCATGTTGAATTCGTTTAAACCATTCGTACAACGCTCGACATTTAAAAG
This sequence comes from Magnolia sinica, assembly GCF_029962835.1. Classification (NCBI taxonomy): domain Eukaryota; kingdom Viridiplantae; phylum Streptophyta; class Magnoliopsida; order Magnoliales; family Magnoliaceae; genus Magnolia; species Magnolia sinica. The sequence continues at coordinate 2,410,211 of NC_080580.1, forward strand.
TTACAGCTATTTACAGCTGTGAATGACATCAGTGGGACTGTCCCGTGTGTTGGTAGTACACGGTATTGACGTCACGTTAGTAAGTTAGGTGGGTTTGATCATGGTACATGTGTTATATCAAAACCGTCCATCCATTTTTTGAGCTTATTTTATGGCTTGAGATGAAAAATAAGATAGATCTAACTATTAAGTGGGCCACACTGAACGAAGCAGTGAATATTAGACGTTTACCATTGAAACCCTTTTTGGGTTGCCTTTTTTTGTATAATGCTCTAAATTAATCTGTAAATATATGTGAACGGTGTAGATATAATAAAAACATCACTATGGGGCCATATAACGTTGATCTCCTTTGAATAGAGTAGCATCGTGTTGGCACGACATATACCTACACCTAGGTTGAAAGCCAACAATGTAGTAGCTGTGTGAAGTGTGCGGTACACAGCAAATCATTTTGCTATTGGACACAACAATCTCAGTTGGAGCCCACCTTGAATGCATGTGATGTATCCACGCCGTCCATTCATTTTTGCATATCATTTTAGTGGTTGAACCTGAAATTGATGTATATCCAAAGCTCAAGCGAACCATACCACAGGAAAAGGTAGAAGTATAAAAAGAACTACTCCGAATCGGATCTGTTCGGATCTATTCGGATCGGTTTTCGGGTCAGGTCGAGTCGGATCAGGGCTAATCCGAATTCAACTCGAAAAGATTCCGGATCTGGATGGGGCTACCCGATCAGCACTGATTCAGACCGTCGGATCGGGTCTGATCGGATCAGATCCACCGGATCGGGTCTATTTTGCCCAGCTCTAGGTATTTGTGACCTTATGAACATATTGGATGGAAAATAAACTTAAATAGGCCACGGGTTTTGGATCAATATGTTTTCACTTCATCCAATTGGGAATGACCTTATAAACGGTTTGGATAAAATATAAATATAAGGTGGGCCTTATTTGAAGGTTTTGTTGCTACTGGTGTTCAATCCTATACAATACATAGTGACAATCTTCCCGCTAAGAAGAATTGAGGGCCTTATGATGATATTTTAGTTTTTTTTATTAAGTATTTTAGTTTATTTGAATTAAATATAATGATTTTATTTTCATTTAATGAAAAATAATTTCTTTATAATGTAAAACATTTCCAGATGAGAGATAGGGGCAAATGTGTTAAATTAACATATTTCACACATTTAAGATGTTTGTTAACAAACAATTTGTTTCAGATTTAGTACTTAATTTTTAGACTTCAGCCATAATTATCAAACAAGTTTTTTTTTTTACTTCAGATTTCCGATTCAGGCTTTAGATTTCAGATTGAAAAATTCTAAGTCACGGGGAGAAAAATAATCCCATCTACCAATAATCAGGGCCAATGTAGAAAATTCTATGAATATGAGTGGTCTGTATCATGTTCACGTTTCAAGAGAAATTCAGTTTGTCCAAATGGTCAACCCAGTTGTCAATGAGTCACCACCATTGTTCCAAGGGTTGTTGCGTAACGCAAGGTTTTTGAGTCTGATGTTTCATGTAGTCCTTGTCCATAGTGGACACGGCTTATATCAGTGGATCCCTGAATGTTACTCACTCTGATGCATGTTTCTTATATCCATGCCGTCCATCCATGTAGAGAGATCGTTTTAGATTATACATATAAAAACACAGCAGATTCAAATCTCAAGTGGACCACACCACAGGAAACAGTGGTGATTGACCATTAAAAACTTCCTATAAGATCCACAAAAGTTTTGGACCTAGCTGATATTTGTGTACGTCTTTATGACCTTACCAACGGGTTAGATGGAAAATAAGTATTCCAGTGGACCCAATAAGTTTTTAATAGTGGGCTTCAATCACCAATGTTTCCTGTGGTGTGGTCCACTTGAGATTTGAATTTACAGTATTTTTGAGCTCCTATCATCAAATGATATGAAGGAACAGATGGATGACGTCGGTATAAGAGGTGGACCAATATTAATATGGGATCTACGGAAGCCATGTCTGACAGTAAAGGACTTTAGACGAGCACGCGGTTAGCATGTGACCAGCGACCTCCGAGTCCACCGTTATATCGTCAGACCGTATGAATGTTTCAATGGTGGTCAGTGAATCTCTACTGTTTTCTCTCGTGTATTACACTCAGTTTTGGATCGGCCCATTTTTGTTCTTATGAATTTTTCACAAACACACGGTGGGTTCCACCTACTAGCATCCCAGCGCAGGAATTTCCTGCTTTTTTAAATCTGACAAGTGGAGCCCACGTTCCAGTAACCTAGGCCATTAATCTGCTGCTCCCCACTATGGAAACACTATGCCCCCAGAAAGCTCCTTTGTAAGACAGTAATAACCTTTCCATTTGTGGGCTGAGGTAGGGTATAAGAAAGGAAATACATTTAGGGCGTATTTGGGCGGAGGGATTAGAAGGGATTAGGTGGGATGGGATTCATCTGGTCCTGTGCCAATTCCACTCCATGTTTGGGAAGAATGGAAAAGCTTGGAATTAGATTAGATGGAATTGCATTGGTCCCATGCCAATTTCACTCAATGTTAGCAAGTTGTGTAGGTCCCACCATGATGTGTGGGCTATATCCACACCGTCCACCCATTTTTCAAGATTATTTTAGAGCATGGGCCAAAAATCTGATAAATCTAAAGCTCAAGTGGACCCCACCATAGAAAGCAACGGGGATTGAATACTTACCGTTGAAAACTTCTTTGGGGCCACATAAGTTTTGGATCTACCTCATTTTTAGGCCCATGCCATAAAATGAGGTTACAAAACAAATGAACAGTTTAGATATAACACATGTGTGTTATTCTCAATAATTTTAAATGATGGTGGGTATATCCATTCAATGTACCACCATATTATCAACAAAGCATGGCATTAATCTTATCCCATGGCAACAGGGGACAATCCCTGCTAATGGTAATAATTATGTTTTTTGAATCCCATCCCTTTCTCACATGGTATTAAAAGGGATTAGGTGGGATGGAATTGCATTTGGTCCATTGCCAATTCCACTCCATGTTTGGGAAGAATGGAAAAGCTTGGAATTAGATAAGATGGAATTGCATTGGGTCCTGTGCCAATTCCACTCAATGTTAGCAAGTTGTGTAGGTCCCACCATGATGTGTGGGCTATATCCACACTGTCCACCCATTTTTCGAGATCATTTTAGAGCATGGGCCAAAAAATCAGGTAGATCTAAAGCTCAAGTGGACCCCACCATAGAAAGCAGTGGGGATTGAATACTTACCGTTGAAAACTTCTCTAGGGCCACATGAGTTTTGGATTTGCCTCATTTTTAGCCCCATGCCATAAAATGAGGTTACAAAACAAATGAACAGTTTAGATATGACACGTGTTATTCTTAATAATTTCAAATGGTGGGTATATCCGGTCAATGTAGCACTGTATTACAAATGGGAGATAGAATTAAGCTTATCCCATGGTAATTCATCGTGTTAGCCCTTCCAGATTGAGGAGATATCCCTAAAATCAGCCTAAACCAAAACTCAGGTGGTCTACACAAAGTGAATTTAGAGGTTTTAATTATGATTTACACTTTTCTCTGTGTGGCCCACCTAAATACTAAATGGAGCGAAAGGTGTAAAATCCTTTGTATTAAGTGGATGACAGTTAATCAGATTACATGGGTAAACATATTACAGGCTATAGTTCTATGTATTGAAATTTTTTGTTGAAATTTTTTAATGCATAGAGAATTCTGAATTGGCATTCCAACCCTCTCCATAAAGTGACCTCATCAAGTTATACTTTATTGAAATATACTTGTCACCACTTTCACAACAAATGTCAAATGCTAATCCTACACTTTCTCTTTTCTAATTTACCTTCACTTATACTTATAAACAACCTATTTATTATAATAAGTAAAATATTAATTATGAGTATACATTTTTTCTATAATTTTTTTATATCCTCATGTATAAAGTTATCTTTTCATATTCCTAAGCTTTTTAAATACATGAGTCGACATAATTATTTTATTTAAAATTAATTTTCAACATATCTAAATGTGGTAAACATATGCAAGTTCTAGGTCATTGGATTAAGTTCTGCCTACATTGACCAATCCCTACCTTTAGAATTCCGCAACTTCTTGTTCATTTTTCTCAAACTCATTTACATGGGCAAGTTCACTCCTTGGACCTATAGTTTTAATATTCTTCTGAGGCATGTGCAACCCAATGAATCGACTTGAAACTGACAGCACCGACGATGCACGGCATAGAATTCTGTAACCATGCTCCGTAGCAGACACGTTAATGTTGGGACTGGGCCCGTTTAAGAGATAAACATGAGCTGCCATCAATTAAGTGAGCAAGGATTCTAAGTCATGGGGAGAAAAACAATCCTATATACCAAGAATCAAGGCCAATGTGGAAAATTCATTCCCCAGTCCGTCCAAGTGGTTGACCCAATTGTCAACGAGTCACCACCATTTTTCCAAAGGTGGTTGCGTAACACATGGTTTTTAAATCTAATGGGGCATGTAGTCCTTGTCAATAATGGAGATGGCTTACATAGGTGGATGCCTGAATATGACTCACTGTGATGTATGTTTCTTATATCCACGTTGTCCATTCATATAGAGAGATCATTTTAGGGTATTAACTTAAAAACACATCAGATTCAAATATCAGGTGGACCACGCCACAAGAAACAGTGGTTATTGACCATTAAAACTTCCTAGGAAGTTTTGGATCAAGCTGATATTTGTGTGGTCCTTTCATCCACGTCTTTGTGACCTTATCAATTGGTTACATAGAAAATAAATATTCCATTGGACCCAAGAAGTTTTTAATGGTGGGTGTTCAATCATCATTGTTTCCTATGGTGTGGTCCACTTGAGATTCGGGTTTATTGTATTTTTGGGCTCCTACTATAAAATGATCTAAAGAAACAAATTGGACAACGTTGATATAAGAGGTGGACCCATAAAATGGGATCCACGAAAGCCATGTCTGACAGTAATGGACTTTATGGTGACGCAGGGATCAACGTGATGAGGTTGATCACCGTCTTCCTCAAGGATAACTACTCCGGATCCATGGAGCATATCTGGGCTCCTTACATGATTTCTCGAATCCACGAGGAAAAAAGAAGCAAAATAGAAATAAATTCTATAAAATATTTAATTTGATTGATGACTGAAATAACTGCGTTTACAACCCTTTAAATAGAGATACTAAGTCATGAGAGAAGTTTCATAATCAAATTAAAACTAAAATTCTTAGAAATCCTGACTTACTATAAATAGTAAACTTACTATTTATAGACGGTCGTGATGTCTATAAATTGCGCATGATTTTTGGCCAAAAACAGTAAGTGTCCTATTTGGTCAAAACATGACATTCTCCTAACTTTTAAGCATTTTTCACGTTGGGCGCAACTCCAACAACCCAACGGATGAGGAGTTATACTCAAACTAAAACTTACTATAAATAGTAAAAACAAAAATAAAATGGGATTTCGACCATCGATCTAGTGGTATTTCGTAAATTTAGCGTGGGCAACCCAGCATAGTGGGGTTGGGTGGCTAAAGTAGCTCGTCCTACCTTAAAATCATATATAGTACACCCGATAGCCATTTCCGGTTTGCGAGATACGTCTGTTTTAAGTCCTGACAGTCCGGATCACTTCCGCTTCTGATTGGGCCATTTCTGAACCATCTTGGCCATGAAACTGTCCGTGACTTGCTCTACGTCAGATGGGCATGTGGTTAGCCTGTGACCACCAACCTCCGCGTTGGCCGGATACTTGAGTCCACCGTGGTGGATGTGTTTTATCCACGCTGTCTATCCTTTTGCCAAACCCTTCTAAGGGTCCATAGCATCTAACTTGTTCATAAAGTGACACTGAGCTGAATTGAAAATACAAATACCAGCTTACCCGAAACTTGGTGGCTTCGCATAAGCCTGCCACCATGAAGGTCGGTGGTGTTGGGTGACCACGCAATCGGTCTCCATGAAAAACTTGAAAACCATGAAGGCATGTAGATTAACGGTCACAAATGGAGTCACCACATATGAGGTGGGATCTAATAGAAACACCTATACATGAAAGTGGGGGCATTTTGGTCTTTAAAAAATATGTAGATAATCTTTGAAAGAGTTGGGATTCCTTTGTGGCCGATCTTGATGTATGTCTTATATCCATCGGTCCTGATCGGATCGGATTAGGTATAATCCTATCAGATCTGAATTTTCAATGGACAGATCCGAACTCGACCCGCTCTAAGACCGGATTTGGGTCACCTGATTCGGACAGACCCGATGCCTAGTTGGCTTTACCCGAACCGAGTCCGCCTCGGTCAAGAAAATCAACCGGATCAGATTAGGTACGATTCGAATAATATAAATTAAATCAAATTGTTTTATATAGTGTGGTCTAAATTAACCTTTAATATATCTCATTTTTGTGCTCAATGACTAAAATAATATTTCAAAATGAATAAACGGCTTAGATGAAATATATACATAAAGGTGGGACCCACATGACTCTGTAGGAACTTCTAATCTCCGTGCATCAAGTTTTATTTAACTTTTAAAGTTAAACTGTTTGCTTGCTTTTCACGCAAGCACGTTCGGGTGCATTCGACGGGTGAATTGTGTATTCACATTGACGAGATTTGTACATCTGATGATGGGGTAGGTGTTATATCCAAACCGTTCATCCATTTGGCAAGCTTGTCGTAAGGCTTGTGACGAAAAATAAGGCAGATCTAACTATCAAGTGGACCACACGAATGATTTAACAGTGAAAATTATTCTTTGCTGCTATTTGTGGTGTGGTCCAGATAATCCTTGGATATTATTTATTTTTTTACTAATGCTAATACATGATCTCTAAACATATATGAACAGTGTAGATGTAATAAATACATCACTGTGGGCCCATATAACTTGATCTCCTTTGAACCATTCGTACAACTCGCAGCTCGAGGAGCGTCCGCTCGTCTTGGCATGCCACAGCCAGCTGGCCTAGGCTACAGCCTACGGCACAGCTGGTGGTGGTGGCTAATGCTTGTACTGGGAGCTGGGAGCTGGACGTGGACTGCTTACCAACGCCAGCCTTTGTGGGGTCCACCATGATTTAATTATTTTATCCACTCCATCCATCCATTTTAAAAGATAATTTGAGTAATTGAGACCAAAAAAAATATGTATCTAAATGTCAAGTGGGCCACACCACTAGAAACAGTGTGAATTGAAATTATACCGTTGAAAATTTCTTAGGGGCCACAGTAGTTTTGGGTCAATCTTTTATTTGTGTTATCCTTTCATCCATGCCTTTGTGATCTTATGAACAGGTTGGATGACAAATAAACATCACCGTGGGGCCTACCAAGGTTTCAACGGTGGAAGTCATTATTTCCACCGTTTCCTGTGGTGTGGTCCACTTGAGCTTTGTCCATTCTTCAATTTTCAGCTCAACCACTAAAATTAGCTGGAAAAATGGATGTACAACGTGGATAACCCAAACACATTTATGGTAGGCCCCACTGAGTTTACTCAATGACATTAAAGCATACTGAAGTCATCTGTGCCATAAAATAACGTTAGTGGTGCTGACGAAAATGGATGGGCTACTCGCTGTGTTTGTGATTTGTGAGCCCCACCATGATGTATGTCTTTCATCGATGCTGTTCATCCATTTTTACGGATCATTTTAAGGTTTGATAAAAAATATTAGAGGGGTAAAAATCTCAGGTGGACCACACCATAGGAAAACAATAATGATTGGATATCCTCTATTAAAATCCTCCCCAGGCTCCGGATCGGGTCGGATCTGATCGGGTCGGGTTCATTCGGATCGGGTTTCGGATCGGATCTGTCCGGATTGACCATGATCCGAGCCAGATCCGAAAACCATTCGGATCTGAAATGACTAACCCGATCCTCACCGATCCAGGCCGTCGGTTCGGTTAAAAAAAAATATGTAGATAATCTTTGAAAGAGTTGGGATTCCTTTGTGGCCGATCTTGATGTATGTCTTATATCAACGCCATGTATCCATTTCTCCTAATAATTTAGTATTAACCCAGGACCACAAAAGATAAAAATCTCAGGTTTACCACACCACAAGAACCGTTGTGATTAAGCAACTACTATTAAAAATTTCTTGGGAGCCATAAATTTTTTGAATCAAGCTGATATTTGTGTGGTCCCTTCAATAAGTTTGATGGTAAATAAACATTCTTGTAGCCCTTACGAAGTTTTAAAAGGTGGACGTTCAATCATATCATCACTATCTCCTGTGTTGCGTTTTGCCCGACATTTGAATATGCTAAATTTTTCGCCGGTTCATTTTATTAATGATCTGGAAAAACAGATGGACAGTGTGGGTTTAATTCAAATACACCAACAATATGGCCCCACAGTCTGAGATATGCCATCGGTCGGTGGTGGATCTAGATATCCACTGAAGCCTTATAATATCATGCAGAGTACATGAGACAATTGTATACACCATAATTGGTTTGATTTATACACATGAGATCCTAGTATGTCAATCCCGAAGCGGATCCCGTACTTACCCCATCTCTAGCGAGGAATGGACAGATCTGTGTGGGACCTACCGTAATGTATTTGTTTATCCACGCCGTTCATATATATATATATATATATATATATATATATATAGAGAGAGAGAGAGAGAGAGAGAGAGAGAGAGAGAGAGAGAGAGGTTTATCGGCGCCCTGTTTTACCTAGATCCATAGTTCAAGAAAACCACACCAAATAGTAAGCTTGGGTTGCATTAAATGCAAGTCATCTTTGGTTCCATTAAATGCAAGAGTCACATGTAGTGTAGTTTAGATCTATCTATTTTTGTGCTCATAATTTAAAATGATCTGAAAAAAGGGATGGACAGTGTGGATAAACAAATACATCACATCACGGTAGGCCCCGCACAGATCTCACCGTTCTTGGCTAGAGACAGGCGGGTGGGAAGCGATCCACTTCCTATCAATCCAAAAAAAAAAAAAAACCAATGAAATGACCAGTCCAAGAACAATTGAGTCATATATGTAAAATAGACATGACCTTAAAGGTGGTCCGCACTTGTTGAATGTACACTTCAGCTTTTAAAGGGTTTAAATTTTTTGAATGCATAGTAAAATCTCAATACAAGGGATTTAACCCCATAGTTGAACGGGATGCTGCACAAAAGTATGTAGGCTCAGCTAAGCGTAATTTGAATATTGTGGACTCATCGGGTATCACTTTTGCAAATGATGCAGGGAGGACGTGATGAAGTCGATCACTGTCTTCCTCAATCAATAAATATCTTCAATCTACAAAGCACTCATAAATTCATAAAAAGTTTCACATATTTATAAGAGAAAATATAAATTTTCTAAGAAGTTTATTGATTGAATAATTGATTGTCTTAAAAAAAATGAGTTTATGACGCAGGGATGAACGTGATGAGGATAACTACTCCGAATCTACGGAGCTTCTCTGGACTCTTCACAGAGACTTCTCGAATCTACGAGGAAAGAAAGCAGAAAATAGAAATAAATTCTAATAAATTCGAAATTGATTAATTGATCCATAAAAACAAGTTCACAACCCTTTAAATAGGGGTACCAAGCAATGAGAAAGAAATTAGAATCAACCTACAACTAAAACTCCTAGAATCCGTGACTTATTATAAATAGTAAACTTACTATTTATAGACGGTCGTGATGTCTTTTAGTGCGCAAGGTTTTCGGCCAAAAATAGTAAGTATCCTATTTGACCTCACCAAACCGTTCTCCTAATTATTCTAAGCTCTTTTCACGTTGGGCGCAACTCCTAAAGCCCGACGGATGAAGAGTTATAATCAAACTAATATTTACTATTTGTAGTAAAAATGAAATTAAAACAGGGAAATGACCATCAATGTAGGGGTTTTTCGCAATTCCGGGCTACGCAACCCAGCATAGCAGGGTTGGTTGGCTAAAGTAGCTCATTCTACTCCAAAATCATATATTTTACGTCAGGTAACTCATTTCGGATTACGATACGCTCAATTTAAGGTCCGACGGTTCAGATCACTTCTGTCGTCGACCGGGCCTTTTTTGATCCATCTTAGCCATGAAACTGTCCACGACCCGCTCTACATCAGTCCCCTCCACTTCAAAAGAACTCGTCTTCGAGTTCTCATCCTGCGCTAGTTCATGATACTCGGTCAGGTCCGCGACTTTGAAAGTCCGTGAGATCGCCATGTCCTCTTGAAGATCAACAACATAAGCATTGTCATTGATCTTTCGAATGATTGAGACGGGTCCAATCTTCTTATTTTTTAACTTGTTATACGTCCCAGTCGGAAATCTCTCTTTGCGCAGATGGAACATAGTGCGGTCGCCCACCTCGAACACTTTTTATCGCTGGTGCTTGTCCGCTTGTTGCTTATACTTTTCATTCAAGGCATGTAGCTTGGTTTGCACTTCCGCATGGATGCCCATGATCTTGTTTACCATATGTTCTGCTGCAATGCTCGTGCCTGGGTACTTAGGCAGAGGGATCAAGTCAAGCGTGTGGCGAGGCACTCGTCCATAGATAATCTGGAATGGTGATTTCCCTGTCGAGCGGTTCACCATGTTGTTGAATGCAAACTCTGCTTGAGATAAGGTCAAATCCCACTACTTTCTTTTTCTCCTGAAATACAGCGAAGGAGGTTTCCCAACGTGCAATTCACAACTTCGATTTGCCTATCAGTCTGTGGGTGGTAAGCATTGCTGAATTGAAGTCGTGTATTGAATCGAGTCCACAAAGTCCTCCAAAAGTGGCTAATGAGCTTCGTGTCACGATCAGAAGTAATGGTCTTGGGGACCACGTATAGCCGTACGACCTCCCTGAAGAATAGATTCGCCATGTGTGTTACATCGAGGGTCTTCTTGCATGGGATAAAGTGTGTTATCTTGGAGAAACGATCTACCACCACGAACACTGAATCTATACCACGTTGTGTTCGTGGGAGACCAAACACGAAGTTCATTGATAAATCCTCCTAAGGACCGTCAAGCACAGGTAACGGGGTGTAGAGGCCCGTATTCTGAGATTGCCCTTTAGAGGTCTGACAAACATGACAACGTTGTACGGCTTTTCCCACCTCACGTACTAATTTCGTATAATAATACCACTCTTCCACAAGAGATCGAGTTTTATCTCGCCCAAGGTGTCCACCGAGGCCACCTTCATGTAGCTCCTGAATAATCTGCTCCCTCAGATAACTTTGAGAGATGCACAATCGATTCCCTTTGAAGAGAAAATCATCCTGTATATGAAGGTCACTAGGGTGACCTTTTTGGCACTTCACCCAAGAATCTTTCAAGTCCTTATTCTCAGCATACAGCGCCTTGAGACAATCGAAGCCGACCACCTTGTTGCTCATCGTAACAACTAATGATGCACGATAACTAAGTGCATCAGCCACCTTGCTCTGCTGCCCTGACTTGTGTTTCAGAACGAACGTGAATTCCTGTAAAAATATAACTCATCTATCATGCACACGATTTACGTTAGTCTGACTATTAATAAACTTTAATGCTTGATGGTCAGTGTACAAAACAAACTCTCTTTGAATCAGATAATGCCGCCAATGTCGCAGTGCCTGAACAACTACGTACAACTCAAGCTCATAAGTCGACCACTTCTTTCAGGCTTCGCTGAGCTTCTCGCTGTAGAAAGCTACCAACCTGTCTTCCTGTCATAATACTCTCCCAATTCCGACATACGAAGCATCACACTCAACCTCAAACAATTTGTCGAAATTAGGAAGCACCAAGACCGGTGTTTTAGACAAACAATGCTTAATCTCATGAAAGCTCTTGTCATCTTTATCAGTCCACTGGAACGGTCTTTTTTTCATGCATTCTGTTATAGGTGCGATTATGGTGCTAAAATATCGCACAAATCGACGATAGAAAGTCGTCAACCCATGAAAACTCCTTACCTCATGAATGTTTGTCGGAATCGGCCATTCCCTAATAGCTCGTACATTTTCATCGTCCACACGAATGCATGTGGGCATTATAACAAATCCTAGAAACAACAGGCAGTCAGTTAAAAAACTACACTTCTTCAAGTTGAGGTACAACTTGTTAATTTATAGGACTTGCAGCACCTTCCTGAGATGTTTCCAGTGCTCCACCTAATCCTTACTATATATCAATATATCATCAAAATATACTACCATAAATCGGGCAGTAAACGGTTTTAGAACTTGATTCATCAAACGCATAAAAGTACTTGGTGCGTTTGATAGGCTAAAGGGTATGACCAGCCACTCATACAACCCTTCCTTGGTCTTAAATGTCATTTTCTACTCATCACCGAGTCGGATACGAATCTGATGGTACCCGACCTTAGGTCTAGTTTAGAGAACACCTTGGCCCCTTCTACCATATCGAGCATGTCGTCTAACCGTGGTATTGGGAACCGATACTTGATGGTAATTTTGTTGATTGCTCGACTGTCGACACATATGAGCCAACTTCCATCTTTTTTTGGCGTTAATAATGCTGGTACGACACATGGGCTCATGCTCTCTCTCAAGAGACCCTTACGGATCAATTCCTTTACTTGCCTCTGAAGTATCTCACACTCCTTCGGACTCATCCGATAATGAGGGCGGTTGGGCAGGCTAGCCTCAGGGACAAGGTCTATGTGATGTTGGATGTCCCTCATGGGGGGCAATCCATCAGGTAGATCCTCACGCCAGATTTCTTTGAATTCGTTTAGCAATAGTCTTAAACTTGGAGGAATGTTTGATGGTTCCTCTTCCTCACCCTTCACCACTACGGCGTATACCTCGCCGGTTTCCTTGGATTCCTACATGAAATCTCGAATGGTCAAGAGGGAACTCCCCACCACTTTAGAAGCTTCAAGGTGGTTCTCTGGTGCCATAAGGGTAAAGATTATTTTTCGACTATTCTTGACGAATATGTAAACATTATCTCGTCCCCGATGGGTCGCATCACGGTCCGACTGTCAGAGTCGACCGAGTAGCATATGACAAGCTTCCATGTCGACCACATCACAAAGTATTTGATCCTTATAATTTTTACCAATTGAAAACGAGATAGTGCATTGTTTAGTTACCTTGGTCTCATTCACCTTTTTTATCCAGCCAATTGAGTACGGGGAAGGATGCTTCGTCGTTGGTAGCTGCAACTTGTCCACCATCACTCTTGAGACGATGTTCTCGCTACTACCACTGTCTATGATCACATCACAGACCTTTCCGTTGACAGTGCACCGAGTACGAAATATATTGTGTCGCTGTGGATGTAATTCCTTTCGTGGGGCATATAGTAATCGCTTCACAACTAGAAAATCGTCACGATCCTCGCCTGTCACTTCATCGCCGCCTGCTATTTATTCAGTGGTTTATTCATGTTCATCAAAGCCATGGTCTTCTTCTGTGGCCTTATCTTCAGTGCCCCCTTCGTTTATAGTCAAGTGTGATGCGGGACGTTGAGGACAAGTGTTTAATAAGTGGCCTAGTTGGCCACAGTGGTAACAATTGTTCGACCTTGGCCGAGCATAAGGATTTGGAATCCTACTCGGACCCGTTGTTATAGGTGCTGCACGTTGATGTCTGGAGGACCCGCTCCCCGTATCACGGTTTATGGTTGTAAGAGGTTGATGACGTTCTCCTACTGAATCTTTTCCTCGTGCCAACACTGGATCCTGCGTGGGACCCGTCATGGGGGGTCGAGTTGAAAGATAGGGCCGAGCAGGAACTCTTGCAAGTTGTATTTCTGCCCTACCTGCTAATTGAACTGTTTCATCCACGGTCCCGACCGGGTATATCTGAACTCAGTCCTGAATTGTCAGTCGCAACCCACCCAAAAATCGTGCCACCTTCTGTGACTCGATTCTAACAGATCATTTCGTGTAGCCAACCGTTGGAACTCTTCAGTACTGACTGTTCGATTTCCTTGTCGGCAATAATGGAACTGTTGGAATAATATCTGCTCATAATCACCGAGGAGAAATTGTGATCGAAGAAGACGCCTCATCCATGGCCATGATGAGATGGGCGCCTTGTTCGCGGGCTCGTGAGAGTTATAATTATTCCCACCATGCGAAGCACCGATTTTAATTTAAACACTATTAATTTTACCCTTTTATGATCTAGCACGTCCATATAATCAAAATATTTCTCTTCTTGACTAGCCAATCGAGAAAATCTTATATATGTAATAAACCATTAAAATTAGGAAGTTCACCTTACCTCGATAGTCTCTTTTAGCATGATCTAGATGATCACCTCCATGGATTGGTCGTCAGCAAAACCCTCATTAAGGTCTTTGTCACTAGAACTTGAATCATGTGGCATAGCCCTACGGTTTACCTGGTAGTGCTCTACGAAAATCGGGGTTGCGTCGTATGGGTAACCATGGGTGGTGGAGCAACCAAAGGTAGTGGAGCAACCAAAGGTGGTGGAGCACCGCTAGGGCTCGGGGCGGAAGTAGCCCATCCACAAGATGGTCGAGAGTTGCCTGCAGTCCTTACATAGTCAACTGACTCTCCCTGTGGAAAGCTTTCATTCTTTCCGAAAGATAACGAATCCCTGGATCACCGTCCACAGGATTTTGATTCATACCTTCATTGTTTGCCATCAGCCCGAGGGGAATCCTCACTTTGATACCAATTGACGCAGAGATAAACATAATGAGGATAACTACTTCGAATCCACGGAGCTTCTCTGGACTCCTCACAGAGACTTCTCGAATCCACGAGGAAAGAAAGCAGAAAATAGAAATAAATTCTAATAAATTCGAAATTGATTAATTGATCCATAAAAACGAGTTCACAACCCTTTAAATAAGGGTACCAAGCAATGGGAAAGAAATCAGAATCAAACTACAACTAAAACTCCTAGAATCCGCGACTTACTGTAAATAGTAAACTTACTATTTATAGACGGTCGTGATGTCTATTAGTGCGTAAGGTTTTCGGCCAAAAATAGTAAGTGTCCTATTTGGCCTCACCAAACCATTCTCCTAATTATTCTAAGCTCTTTTCACGTTGGGCGCAACTCCTAAAGCCCGACGGATGAAGAGTTATAATCAAACTCAGACTTACATTTTATAGTAAAAATAAAATTAAAATAGGGAAACGACCATCGATCCAGTGGTTTTTCACAATTCCAGGGCTGCGCAACCCGGTGTAGCGGGTTGGTTGGCTAAAGTAGCTCGTTCTACCCCAAAATCATATATTTTACGTCAGGTAACTCATTCCGGATTGCGAGATACGCCCAATTTAAGGTCTGACGGTCCGGATCACTTCTGTCATCGACCGGGCCTTTTCTGATCCATCTTAGCCATGAAACTATCCACGACCCGCTCTACATCAATTTAACATGCTTAAATAATCATAAACAAACTCTAAAACATAATGTCAAAAAAAAAAAAAAAAAGCATAATCAAATAAGGAAACAAATTTTAAAAAACATGTAAATTTCCGTCAAATGTCGACAAGTTGTTAACCGGTTGAGTAGATCGGTCGAACAAGCTCAAAAATGTCTAAAGACTAATTTTTTTTTATTTTTTTATTTTTTTATTTTTTTGTGAATTTCGACATGTCAACATGATCTTTCGACCTGTTGAAACTAGCAGAAATTATCCAACAACCAATCAGGAATTTCTGGTGGAATTTCAACATGTTGATTAGATCTGTCGATCAGTTGAACTATGCTAATTTTTGTCCACATCAACCATACGACGGTTTTGGGGTGTCAGACCGTCATAAAAGTATTGAACCTATTGCCACTTTTCAAAACCATGGTGTAGACATTTAAGAAGTAAGTCCTTCCATCTTTCCCAACATTCATGAAAGTGCTCACCCTCTTTTTGTGTGAAATTCGTAATTTCTCTACGGAGAGCATTAGTTTTGTGAACCGGGAAGAACTTGTTTAAGAACTTCTTAGACAGTTGGTCCCATGTAGTGATAGATCTAACTCCTAGAGAATTCAACCATGCTTTTGCCTTATCCTTCAAAGAAAAAGGAAAAAGGCGCAAACGGATCGAATCGTCTGAAAAGTTTTGGAACTTAAAGGTGGAGCAAATGTCTAAGAATTCTTTCACATGATGATATGGATCCTCCTTATCTGAACCATAAAAGGAGGGCAACAATTGTATGACCCCAGGTTTAAGTTCAAAGTGTGCTGCCGTGGTGGCAGGCAACACTATACATGAAGGCGCATTGAATTGGACAGGAGCTGAATAATCTCTAAGAGCTTTAGTTCCATTCTCTTCCGCCATTTCAAATAGGATGTTTCTAAATCTTCTACGAAAGGTTCTTTCTATTTCAGGATCGAAAGGTACTAGTTCTATGTTCAGAGATCTACGTCCTAGCATAAACTATGTTATCAATATAAGAAAGAAAACTAAACTAAGATGCAACCTAAGATGAATAGAACTAAAAATAAAAGTTATGAATTCATAAAAATAAGAGAAAGCTATGTAAACGAGAATTGGAAGGAAGAACCCGAAAAAGGCGATGATGAATGTCTGAAGATTTGAGAGCTCCTCCTTTTGAAGACAATCTTATTTAGCAGCTTCCTTCCTCAATTCCTGTAGACATAACAAAAAAATAAATTGAATTTCCTAAAATAATGCTAGAAAAATCCTAAGCAATGGTTAATTTCTAAAAACGAAAGTTTCTAATCTTAGAAATAAAAGCTAAGTTAGTTTCTAAAAAGGGAAAAAAATTTCTAAAACTAGAAAATAGAAAGTTACTTGAAAGAAGAATCAAAATCTAAAAATAGAAAATTTCTAAAAAAGAAAGCCTAAAAATAGAAAATTTTAAAAAAAAAATAAAACCCTAATTCTAAAAATAGAAATTAGAAAAAGTAGAGAATTTAGAAAGAGATTACCAAATTAGCAGTTTATGTCAGGACCCTACAAAATAGGAAATAGGTTAGTTTCTAAAAAAAAATTTAGCTTAAGTTAGTAAAAACCTAAGACTATGAATTATGATAAGAGAGAATCCTAAATCCAATTGGACCGAAACAATCCCCGGCAACGGCGCCAAAAACTTAATGTTTTTTTTAAACCAACCTGATTTAAATACTAATGATATCATGAAATTGACAATTGGATCTCTTAATGATAGTAAGCCGAGATTACACTATACGCTCGTAGAACTCAATGTTTAGAATATTCTAATTAATGGATTAATATTTTGAAATTGATTATGAAGTTTATCGTGAGCTTGATTCCAGAAAGAAAAAAATTTCTGTGCACCGTTCATGAATCTTAAGATTCTCGCGCCTCGACGTTCTATTCACAAGTCACTCGGGTTCTCAGGAATTGTCTTTTATTTCTAAAATTATTTTTCGCATGTTTTATTTAAATCAACCTGATTTAAATGATTTTAAACTCGCAAGTATACGAATCAGATGTAGATATGGTACGTATTACGAGATCGTTCCCACGAGGACTGGTCGTCACAATTCAAAATTAAAGACTCTTCTTAACTAATCCAACAAATATTTGCGATAGTAATTAAGTAAACTAAATAAAAATCAATGGAAAAATAACCGAGAATAATGAGGAAAATTCAATCAAGGAGAAGACTAGGACTTTCGAATCCACCCCTAACTATCATAAACCTTGTTTTACCTGTTGATTTACCCTAATTCAGATTGATATCAAAAAAATAAACAAAGCGCACTCTATGTCCTTGGTCGGGCACACAGAATGTATAATTCCTTAAAGCATATGGATCACATCTTTCCATCCATGGTCAGGCATGAAGAGATGTAGATTCCTGTTTCTTCCTCTATAGGAACCTGTTCATGGTCAGACACAAGCACCTAGAATAGTAATCCAAACAACGTCCATAACTAGACTTTGGTTGAGCTCTTAGAATGGAGGAGTACAGATATTTCAGTTAAGCACAGTAGAGAAAGAAACAAACCAATCAAATTCAGATGAAATCAACACTTACAAGAGTCATTCAAATTAGGGGCTTCATCTCAGCCCTAGCTAAAAGATTAGCAACTCATGGAATCAAGTAGGAAGACGGAAAAATAATATTTATAAAAGAAAAACTCCATCCTCTCTTCCCTCTTGCTTTCTCTCTTTTACTTTCTTCAAGCTCTCCCTGGATCTGCCCTGGATCTGTCAGCCACCCTCTCTCTCTCTCTCTGTTCTCAGATCCACGTCCAGCCACACACTCCTATCTTCTCTCTTTCTCTCTTATCTCCAAAACAAACTTCTTCCTTAGATTCCCCTCAAAACCTCGATCCTTTTCTCCCTCTTCTCCCCTTAAACGAGCCTTCTTTCCTCTTTCTTATAGCAGTGTAGGCGGTGGAGAGACTTGCTGGAATGACGGTAGAAATGCTGTCGCAGCAACAGCCACGTGCGGATCCCTTTTCGCAGCCGAGTTCAGATGCAAAACCCACACATCTTTCCTTGCTCAGATACCATATAAACATCGTCCCTTAGGACGGTTTCAAGTTGTCTACATGATGGACGGCTTGGATTGTTCATACGAACCGTAGAGGTGGGCCACAACTGCTGCAAAAGTCGGACAGCGTCCGGCGTGCGTAAACAGGGTATGCGAATCCGGTCCGCTGTGATGCTGGTCGGACCCATTCTCCCGTTATTTTGGTAAATCCAATCCGTCCATTGGATGCAGGACGGAATTTCAATCGAGAATGAACTATTTTCACTGTCTGCTGATGCGGCCCACGTGATTTTACTTCTTGCCATCTATTCTGTTCTTAAACGGTTAAAAACCGATCTCTACTGCCATCTGAAATAACGCCTCCTAGGCGATGGTAATATGGGCCTTTATGATCTAATAGATGGTCCAGATTGGACCTACGAGCCGTGATGGTGGCCCACAACAGGGGACCGCAAGTCCCTGTTTCTGTTTCTGCGAAGCCGGGAACGGTAGTTTCGGGTCAGCGCTGCTGACCGACGCAGGCTCGTTCGGTGCACGGGCAGTGCACATGTGCACCATGCACATGTCACACAAGGTGGGGTCCACTGTGATGCTTTCGAGAAATCCAATCCGTCCATCCTATTGCTCATCTTATTTAAACCGTCTAAGTCAACTTTGAAGTATATCCAGATTGTAGGTGGGCCTAAAATTGGAGATTAATGGGCTGATGTGTCCGTTGGCCCACTTCTCGAGATATCCAATGGTTGAAATTTAATATGTACGGTTTATTTATGGCCTCCAGGCTATGCATGAAGTTTCGAGTCAATCGGATGGCGGGAACCATGTGATCTTGCATTCTGGACCATTTTCGGGCCTTTTTAACGTGAACGGCTTGATTTCCTCGGGTCCCTGGCATGTGAATTCTTCAGTCTTAGTTCTCTGGAGTGCGTCCCTTGCTCTGGTGACTTTGGAACATCAAATCCATGCTTGTAGTACTCTTTTTCCATCAACGCTCCTGATTTCATCCTGTAACAAAAATATAATTAAAATATTCCATTAAGCATTATCATGTACGTAAAATCATGCACTAATTAGGGTCTGATATGCAATATTCGGTCCATGTGTGTTATGAATGTGACCGATGCATGTCCTACATATACAGAGGATTTGAGTGCTTTGGAAAACATATTATGACCTCTGTCAGTTCACGGCTTACAATATAAAGGGTTAATAACAGGTTGCTCTCTAACCCTTACCATACAACTCGTGGAAGCGGATTGTGTACTGAGTAAACTCTATAAGGTTCTCCATGATTTATGTATTTTATCCCTTCCGTTTGTCCATTTTACCAGATAATTTTAGTACTTGATCTAAATATGAAGCATATCCAAAGCTTAAATGGACCACACTACATGAAACAATGTGAATTGAGCGTCTACAGTAGAAAAATTCTTGGGGGCCAAAGAAGTTTTAGATCAAGTTTATATTTGTGTTTTCCCTTCAGGTTCATATCTTTATAATCTTATAAACAGATTGGATGACAAATAAACTTCACTTTGGGGCCACAATGGTTTCAACTATGGAATTCATTATTCCCACTGTTTTCTACGGTATGATCCACTTTAGCTTTGGATATGACTAAAGTAGACCACAACAAATAATAAGCCTGGTTGCGGCAAATGCACAAGTTACATTAAATGCAAGAGTCATCTATGGTGTGGTCTAACTGAGCATTGAATCTGCCTCATTTTTGTCCTCACATGTTAAAATGAACTGAAAAAAGAGATGGACGACATGGATAAACAGATACATCAAGGTAAGCCTGCCCGCAGAATTACCCGTTTGTGGCTATGGACAGGTAGGACGCAAAAGACTCGCATCCAAAAGTCACTCACATCTCCATTCATGCACATGACACACATGAATGGATCCACAATTTTCTTCAACCGAGGGCCTCGCAATTTTCTCATTGGATGTTGACTAAATGGCTAGACTTCCGTTTCTTAGTTGCTCCCCGTTTTCATCCAATGTGAAAACCATGCCTTATCTCCTCCGGCCACTGAAAAATTATGTCCAGAGAGATTCTGGATCCACCTATTGTTTCGGATGTTTTTGGGATGGGGATCCTAACTCTCCGACTGCGGACATACACACAGAAACAGAGGGAAAAAAAAAATTGGTGTGGGCTATTCTTACCGAGAAAATAAAATGATAAAAGTCTATCCACAGCTATTTTATTCTGGTCTGAAATTTCTCACTGACTAATAATAGTGTAAGACTGTTCAAACAGTATAGATGATAATGGGAGGTGCCAAAAACCTTTCACAGTAAGTTCATGTGTTGGGAAGCTAGGTGGGGCCTACTGTGATGTTTTTGATAAATTCACCCAGTCCATCCATTTTTCCATCTCATTTTAAGTCATCATACAAAAAAATTGAGATGAACCCAAAACTCAAAGAGGCCACACGAGAAGTAAAAGTGGGAATCAAATGCCTGTTGTTGAAACCATTATGAGGTCCACATTAATGTTATATGCCATCCAAACCGTTCATGAGGTCATTCTCACT
This sequence comes from Magnolia sinica, assembly GCF_029962835.1. NCBI lineage: Eukaryota > Viridiplantae > Streptophyta > Magnoliopsida > Magnoliales > Magnoliaceae > Magnolia > Magnolia sinica. Next base: position 2,431,206 of record NC_080580.1, read on the forward strand.
GGGATGAACTGAAAACCTAAAAACTTAGCCTGATACACAACCACTGTGGCCATTTCAATGGGTCAATGGTAGTCGTTCAATCCTCACTACTTCCTCTTATAATGTGGCCCAATTGAGTTTTGGATCCACCTAATTTTTTGTCACGTGTTCAAAAACGAGCCGTTAAAATGGATGTACGGGGTAGATTTCTCACAAATACCGGAGAGGGCCCTAACTAGCTCCCAGAACAGAAACTTCATACGAAAAACTTTGGCCGGAAATCCGAGCATACTGTGGATATCCTCATTCAAGTAACGGATCTCATAATTCCTATTTTCAAGTCCTATCACCAACGCGCTTTTGAACAAAGATGTCACCTCCCTTTGATTTGTCGCTCAGATCTTTGCTCCGAGAGAACACAATCAAAAGGGCAATATGGTAATTTAATGTCTGCAATACTATCTAAAGAAATTTCCTGAACCAACGAGCCAACCAAAACCCAAAAGAAATTGTGGGACCTTCAGGTGAAGTCCACGTTCTCAATTTCCAACCATAGCTTGCCATGTAAGCTCTTCAAGATGGAATTCGTGTTGCTTGAAGAACGTAGATTCTCCGTCTCCTTGCCCAACCATATTAGAAAGTTCATGGAAGTAAGAATTAATAATGGTGGACAAGAAGTGACCAAAATGCTATTAGGCTCTTAGGTGGGAGTTCCATTAGAAATATTAAGTGGATCCTCTATATTTACAGACAAGGGTCCATTTCTCTATGATGAGTTGGGAAAGGCTACTAATAACATAAACATAATCTTGTAGCTCCTCTAGATTGTGTCTGAACCCGGTGTTGGATCTGCTTCATTTTTGGGCTTGTATCTTAAAATGATTAGAGAAAATGGATGCATAGGGTGGATGATGTAGAACGTGGCACCGATATATTTCTTTCCATGAAACTTCGCAATCCAACCACTACCATTAACGATCTACCCATTAATATACTATTAAAAGTGTGATTCTTATTATTATATGGAAGACGCACGTCAGGGTGATGAATTATATGGATCCATATATTCTGGCAACAGAATCGGATGGCTCAGATTTTATATATAAAATTCAAAAGACAATCCTATCTATTATTTTATTTTTTCTGTGGAGTGTATCTACTAATAACATAAACATAATTTTGTTGCTCCCTTAGATTGCTCCTTTATTTAGATAATCAAATAAGCATTTTTTTTTTTCTTTTTGAGTTCATGATACATCCAAACTATAAATCTGATATTTAGATAATCATGCCTCAGTTATCCAAACCGAGGTTGAAACCCCCGTGGCTAAAAGCTTTAGCCTCAGTTTTAGCAACCGAGGCTAAAATGACTTTTATAGCCTCAATTTTCTCGAAATGAGGCTAAAGCAAAATTTTAGCCTCCATTGTTTCCAACTGAGACTAAATCCAAATTTAGCCTCAATTGCCTCTAACCGAAGCTAAAACTATTTTTAACCTCGGTTCTCAACAACCGAGGCTAAAGCCTTTAGCCATGAGAGCTGTAATCTCGGTTTAGGTAATTGAGGCAAAACCGAGACTAAAGATGGATTTAGCCTCTTTTGGCATCAACTGAGGCTAAATTCGGTTTTTGACCTCATTTCTCTATCAACCAAAGCTAACAATATCATAATCAACAAATGACAACAAATGATTGAGCTTGTGCATATTTCACCCATTTAACATTCATCAAGACAACAATTAGCACAATATCAACAAAACAATTAATGGTCTATTTAAACTATAAATGTCTTCCTTTCCTAGCCTTCCACGTGAACTGTTTCAGTAAGGTCCCCTTATGGACCGATCATGTCTTCCTTTCCTAGCCACATCTTCTGGCAGATGTCTACAACACCAACCTCACTGGCCACGATCACGTGTCCACTATGTGTGATGTAGGCCCTTTTCTTTTCTTGCAATGAGCCCAAATTCCTCCCTGGGAAGTTTCCCTGCAATGGGCTGAGAAGCATAGCTGATTCGGTAAGTCGCACAGCATTGAGATTATACTGCTTGGAGCCGTAGAGTGTTGCAGAACCAGGCCCTCTATTTGTTGAAGACTTGAACCTTTATAAACAATCAAGGCCCATGATAAACAAGAAAATAAAAGGACAATCAGCTTCACAAGTCACCTCTATAGTTGGGAAAGTGTCACAGTAAATAAAAAAATAAAAAAACTGCTTGCAGATGGAATTTGATTGATTGCTAACACGTACACCGCATGCTCAAATACAAAAGTAGACGGCTCAGTTTTTTATGTGTAAACATAGCTATGTGTAAACATAGCTAGCTATCTGTAACACATGCTTCAATATGCAGCAGGATAATATATGGTGGTTACTATAGACATGTCCAGTAAATATTGTAAAATATACTTGCTAATCAAATATCATTATACCGACATTATCAAAAAAAAAAAAAACTTGGCAAGCTTGCAGTTGGAACTTTTCTTCTCTTTTCCTTCTTTTTTCATTTCCTTTTTTCTTAATGAATTGCCTTCAATTGGAACTTCAATCACATTAATAAATTGTCATTGTATCAAACTATATGGTGCTACAAGGCTTACAAGCACCACAATACAACCCCTACTCAATTGCTTGCTGGCAGGTATTGCAAATCATAAGCAACAGAGGAAACAAAAATTGGCCTTATAAAAGAAAACCAGTAAGAAAAACACACCCAAGTATGAAAAAGTTTAGAAAGAAAAAGCAACCAAAAGTCATCACCTGATATTCTTGAAGTGGATTTTGCTGCTCGTCAGGCATGTACCAGGAAGCATCCAAAACCTGAAGAAATAAAAAAAAACTCAACAGTCATAATGTAGATGATAAATATGATTCATTCAATTCATTCATATTCACAAGATTCCATTAATTTACCTTAGATACTCTAACAGGACCATGATAGAGGTGGTGATAATGGACAAGATGGCATTTTCACTCACACAAGATAGGGTCCTAGATAGGAATTTTTGCAACCAAGAAAAAAAAGATCCTTAAAGCAGACCCTAAGAAGCTGGGACAAGATACTTCTCTTCTACCAAGTCTATCCAAGTCTATCTAACAAAGAAAAATAAACAAGCAGCAGCCCGCAGTTTCTAAATGCTAAGTAAATTCCTAGCATTTCAAGAGCAAAAGGAAACGAACCAAAATCACAACTTGCTATGAGAAACTAATGAAAAACAAACAAAAAACAACAATAAGGCCACTGAATCCTAGCTTTTTTAACATAAGATGCCTTAATATGTAACCGAAAGGAAAACAAACACGATCTAATTCTCAGGCAATATCCGACCAAAACTTAGATACAACCAACCCTGCATGGTCCTGCAATCCCATTTAGAAAAAAATAAAAATAAAAATTCCCAAGGAGAGATGAAATGCCGACCTTCTACATCTTGAGCCTTTCATTCTCTTCTTCCAAACGTGAAAACTTGTTCTACAGCTTGTTTGTGTATGCCTGCCACAATGAGGAATAAATTCTCAGTCTTAAAAAAACAGAAAATGGAAGTAACTGGTTTTCAAAACAAGCAACCTGATCTTACAGACACACAGACAAATAAAGTGCTTATACACTCTGCACAATTCTTCAGATACTGCTCCTACCGGATTGATGGCACAAACAGCAAGAACATTCATATCAAACAGCACTGAGTAGATTGTCTCTTTCAGCTGTCTTCTAGATGCCTTAGCAGATTCAGTATCTGAAGAAAAGGAAAAATAATTTTTTTAAAAAAAAAGGTATCAATTTAACTGAAAATGCACCCAAATAAATTGAATGTACCCTATATGGTTGACTTTATTTCTCCTTTCAATCATCTATCCATTACTATTGCCCCTATCAAGGAGAGATGATACCATTGCCAGTTAAACTTCTGATTCCCACTGGGACACTATGCTAACTACACTTTGGGCATAACTTCCTCAATTGGGTCGGGACCACATTCTTTTGAAAGATAATACAGCATCTATTATAAATCTATAGAACAAGCTCCCATCTCATACAATCATAAGCAGAATTTTGCATTGTGAAAACATAGAGAAGCTTTAAAGAAACCACAACATACCTGCAAGAGAGACCCCTCAATCCATACTCGGCCAAACCTAGCAATTTCCCAGTCCATCCAGTGGACCGCAATGTAGTTTTTGGATGGCTAGAGATTAGCTAGCACCACATGCACCCTGGCCAAAAAGCACCTCCATATGCAGCATTGTGCAAAATCAGGTGAGTATGTAAAGCACTAATAATATCCAATCACCCTTATAAAATCCATCAGTAAAAAATGCCTAATTCCCGTAAGTTTGCTCCAGATTCTTAAAGAGTGACAGTTTGCAGCTGAAATTTTCCAGTCAAACAGTCTCTTGGCAACAGTATATAAAAAGGCAGATCTTAACAACATATTCTAGTAAAGCTAACAGATGAAGCTAAATTCTGGATCGACTACAATTAATTACAATGTTTTTAGATACATAATCAATAACAGAGAATGAAGAGAATAAACAACTATGGTATGAAATGGTAGAGAATGACGAGAATAAAGAACTAAGATATGAAATCACACAAAGGCCACCACCAGATAAAAAATTCCACATATTTCAGACTCTAAAACAAAGAATCCAAATCATGACCTAGAATCAAATATAAAAAAACACACAGTCATTTCAAAAACAAAAATAAAAAAGTAAAGCTCCAAACAATGGGATCCGAAAGGAAAACAGATCTATCCGCAAGAACCGGATCAAAATCCAACGAAATCTCTCAGAATCAAGAGATATAAGCTGGATTCAGATTAAAATAGATTAAGCACCAAAAATTGAGAAAAAAATTTGAAAAAATAAACCCTAAGTGGAGAATATTTGGAAAAAAGCTCACTGTATTTCAAGGATCTAACAATCGGAGAGAGAGATGGAGAGAGATCCGATGAAGACAAGAACCGAAGATGGAGGAGGAGCTTTTCTCCTTCTTTGGAGACGGAAATCTCGGAGAAGAGAGAGAGGGAGAGAGAGAGAGAGAGAGAGAGAGAGAGAGAGAGAGGGAGAGAGAGGAGCTAGGGTAGGGTTGGGTTTCGGTTGGAAAGGAATGGTGTGAGAGGACTGTTTAAGGGGCGCGGATTGGGTTCCTACGTAAGGATGCTGGGTGGGGCCCATCACCATGATTGTGGGAAATCTACACCGTCCATCCATGCCTGCCTGTCGAATTTATATTTCAGAAATAGAATTTTAGCCTCAGTTCCTTAGGCAACCGAGGCTAAAAGCCAGAAATTTGGCCTCGGTTCCTATGCAACCGGGGCTAAAAAGTCCAATTTTATCATTTTTTTTTTTTTCAGAATTTTCAATTATTTGAAATTTCTCAATTTTAAAGAGATTTCCAATTTTTTTTTTCAAGATTCTCAAATTCAAAATTCTTATTTTTTTTTTTAAATTCTTAATTTTTTAAAATTCTCAATTTAAAAAAATCATACTTTTTCATAATTATCATTTTTTTTATTCTTAATTTAAAAAAAAAAATTTCTTAATTTTTTAAAAGTTCTCAAAATTTTAAAAAATTCTTAATTCTTAAAAAATTCAAAATTCAAATCTTTTTCAAAACTCTCAATATATTTTTTTTCAAAATTCTCAATTTTTTTCCAAAATTCTCAATTTTTTCACAATTGTCAAAAAATTTAAAAATTATTAATTCTTTCAATATTCTCAAATTTTTTTTTAATATTCTTAAATGTAGACTTTTGGCATTGGTTCTAGGCTATAAAGTAGACTTTTGGCCTCGGTTCCCATGTAATTAAGGCTAAAAAGTAGACTTTTCACCTTGGTTCCTATGCAAATGAGGCTAAAATGTAGACTTTTCGCCTCGGTTCCTATGCAACTGAGGCTAAAAGGTAGACTTTTCACCTCGGTTCCTATGCAACTGAGGCTAAAAAGTAGATTTTTCGCCTCGGTTCCTATGCAACTGAGGCTAAAAATTAGACCTTTCGCCTCGGTTCCTATGCAACTGAGGTTAAAAAGTAGACCTTTCGCCTCGGTTCCTATGCAATTGAGGCGAAAAAGTAGACCTTTCACCTCGGTTCCCATGCAACTGTGGCTAAAAAGTAGACTTTTCGCCTCGGTTCCTATGCAACTGAGGCTAAAAAGTAGATTTTTCACCTCGGTTCCTATGCAACTGAGGCTACAAATTACACTTTTCGCCTCGGTTCCTATGCAACTGAGGCTAAAAATTAGACCTTTCGCCTCGGTTCCTATGCAACTGAGGCTAAAAAGTAGACCTTTCGCCTCGGTTCCTATGCAACTGAGGCTAAAAAGTAGACCTTTCGCCTCGGTTCCTATGCAATTGAGGCTAAAAAGTAGACTTTTCGCCTCGATTACTATGTAACTGAGGCTAAAAAGTAGACTTTTAGCCTCAGTTCCAAAGCAACTAAGGCAAAAAATGAACTTTTAGCCTCAGTTCCTTACCAATTGAGGCTAAAAAACACATTTAGCCTCCATTTTTTCAACCGAGGCTAAAAAATTGAGGCTAAAGGCCTACTTTCTTAAGCATTTTATTTTTTCTTTTTGAGTTCATGATACATCCAAACTATAAATCTGACATTTAGATAATTAAATAAGTGATTTTTTGATCGTGTTCTTTTTTATTTTTAATTTTTAATTTTCTTGGTTCATGATACATCCAAACTCTAATACCCAATTTGGGTAATTAATTTGTATTACTTATACGTTAACCATCAAATATCTAAGTAATTTAGAAGTCCCAAAGAGTCATCCTTCACACTCTGTCAGCAATGAAAGTTTTTCTCTTTAATATCTATCTCATGGAAGCCACACGTGCTAGTTGTGTGGATGTGATTGGCCACCTAACGTACATCTTAAATAATTGATGTAGCCAATCTGGTGAGCCCATGAAAACCCCTTTTTACGACAGGGATCCCATCCGGATGATGCTAACCCTATCGTCAATTGATTTCAACGGAAGGCCATTGGATGAAAGATGCTAAGCTTTTATTCCATGAAAGAGACAGTTAATTGTTAAGATGCGGTTCTGATCCTTGCCGTTGGCCTCCTTACCCGCATCTTGCTGAATTTACTGATGAAGTTAATATGGTGGGCCTATCCATGAAAGCCCTTGAAGAGAGTAACCACACTGTCCATCCATTTTAGAGAGATCATTTTAGGGCATGAGCCGAAGGATCCAAAGTTTGAGTGGACTCCACCACAACAAACAGTGAAAATTGAATGTCTATTGATGCAGATGTCTGGTTCGTCCTCCAGACCCTTATATGCCTGCACAGAAAGAGGACAAAGGAGACCCTGGCTCGAGCAGGGGACCCTCCGATGCCAAAGTCAGGCCTGGACTCGGGGTCTGAATGTATTGAAAGGTTTTTAGAAGGAATTTTTTCGTACCTCTCAAGGTGAGGGGGTCCCTCTTTTATAGCTGCTGGGGCATTTAACCGCACGAGGATTCTCTTCCTGATATTGTGCGCGGGATCTTCTCCTGGTATCACGGAGACAGGATCGTGCCCATCTCAAGCCTTCATCTGATCCCGTGAGCTTCGGGGTCAGGGATCTTATCCCAAGACATCCGGAATGTGGCTTGATCTTGTGAAGGTCGATCCGATAAGGAGGTCCGCCCGACGCATGCCCGAGATGCTGACGACTCGTCCGAACCGACTCAACCTTTGTCTCGGTTTAGCGAACCATGCCTCGGATTTGACACATCCTTTGGTGATCCGAGGCATTAAGTCCGAGTCTGCGGACTTGTATTTTTTGTCCCCAACAGTAAATCCCCTTACTCCGTGTGTTTCATGTGACACTGAGGAGTAGCGAGTTTTGAGTCGGTTCATAACTTAGTCCGAGATGAGTCGTAGTCATTAAATGCATTCCGTGAGGCCTTTGATGGGGGACGGTTCAGCTTCTGACATCGCATGCGCCGTCAGCCGTCAAATCGCACACCCCGCCAATGAGGGTCGGACACGTAGCAAAGACATCATTGTGGCCAGTCGTCGTGCGCCACGTGTCGAGTGAGGGAATCGATGCAGGCGTCGAATCATTTCCCTATTAATTGTCTCCGCCGTATGGCGATCTTATATAACGTCAGGGGTCCCGCACTTTAAACTTTTACTGCTCTTGCCATTCCCGCTTCGCATTTTCTTTGGGGTTTGCATAGCCTTTCATCTCCTTCCTTTCCTCTCTCTTAACCGTTGGTGCCTCTTTCCGCCATTTCTGTTTTCCTTTCTCCCTCCGGTGAGTTTCTCCTTCCTCTTTATTAGGTAATAATGGCGGATAGGAGTTCTCAAAGTCCCCAGGGGGGAGCTTCCGGAGACGAAGGCGAAGCGCAACGTTTTTGGAACGTTGCGGAATCGCCTTCCTTACTGACGGAGATAGCAGTGGACGCCAACGCTGCTTGTCTACCGGAGAGAGTCACCGAAGCTCCGGCGGAGCGCCCTGCTTCCGTCGTTCCTTCTCGGGGCGGGTCGTCTCTATTAACCCGCCCGGGAAGGCCTAACTTGCCAAGGGACGTGGAGGAAGATGAGGAGGAAGAAGATGAAATTTTAATCGCCGAAGGAACCCCTGATCCTGCTCCTGTTGGTGAATCGGCGCAGGCCGAGTCTGAAGAAGAAGGATCGGGGGAAGATTTAAGCGGTCCGGTTCCCTCGATCTTGGCGAGACGGACTTAGACAGAATCCGAGTCGGGTATCATATTCCCGAGTCGGTCATCACCTATCTCCCCGTCCGAATGACTTGCCGGATCACCCTCCTGCCGGCGATCGCGATTTACCAAGTGTCGATGCAATGCGGCTTGCATCTGCCCCTTCAGGCCATCGTCCAGGGAGTTTTGTCTCGCATACAGATTGCCGGGCAGATAGTCCCGAATGGGTGGAGGAACTTACTCGGATGTGCGGTGTTGTGGGCTGAGATGGAGCACCACCGCTTACAGTCGATGAATTTCTCCACCTGTATCAAGTGCGAGTAAATCCGAACTATCCCGGCTTCTACGTCTTCGCTGCTTGGCGAGGCGGAGGCGGTTCCATGATAACCGACCCTCCCACTTCCAACAAACACTGGAGAGAGCGTTGGTTTTGGGCATGTGGTCGGTGGGAGACGGAGAGTCCGGGTCCTGCGAGGCTCGTGTCCCTCGGGCGTTCCAAAGAGCAGTGACTTGGGTCTTCTCTCCCTCTCGCCCCCTTTTTTGTTTTTGTAATATTCTGAGTCTGACGAGCTTGTGTCTGGGAGATATTCCGAAGAAGCGGCCGAAGCTCGGCACCGTGCCTCGGCTCGGATCAAAGAGTTGAGGTCGTTGGATCCGAGGGACAAGTCTTGGAAGGTGCTTCTACAGCCAGAACGCCTTCATCTTGCAGGTCTGGACTCGGAAGTCACAGGTAATTGAAAACGTATCTTCTGAGTATTCCGAATTTCCCCGACTTACTTCGCCATAACTTATTCTCTGTTTTTATTACAGATCTGCTGAAGCTCGTCCCAACCTCAGGATTGTCCTCGAACCGGAGATGACTGGAGCTCGTCCTGCCCTTAGGCCAGTCACGAAGTTGAAGGCTCCTCCGCGGTCAGTTCTTCTTTCGGAGCCTCGGCCGCCGAAGAGGCAAAGGGTGCTGCGGAAGGAGAAAGAGCCAGCGAGCTCTTCTGCCCCTTCCGTCGTCGTGATTCCCGACCCGGACGAAAGGGCGGAAGAGACGGCGATTGCTGCTTCGGAGCCTCAGGCGGCACCTGACTCGGCACGCGTTGAGACGGATGTTCCGAGTCGGGAGGAAGAGACCGGGGCCGCGTCCTCCAGGGGGGAGGGAGAGACGAGGACCGCGTCCTCCCGAGGGGAGGAGACGAACCAGGAGGGGCCGTCAGTCCTGCAGCAAGTGGTGTCGGGGATGGTTCCTTGGGCCCTGGCCCACGGGTGTGAAAGAGAGTTCGTGAAACTCTACAACGCCCCGTCGTCGCAGACCGTCAGCCACGCTGCCAGGATGCTTTTTGAACTCGCTCCTTGCTTAATCAAGGCCAGCAAGGAGCTATCCTCAACTCATCGGCTGCAGGCTCTTCTGTCTGAGGCCGTAGGTCGACGCGAGGAGGCCGAGATCCGGGTCGGCGTCCTGACAGGCGAGGCGGCCCTTGCCCGGAAAGCTGCCGAAGATGCGAGGGCAGAGGCGGCTAGCACCAGAAGAGCCCTGGACGAAGCGAAGGCAGAGGTCGCTCAGGCACTGGCTTTACTCTCCAAAGCTGAAGAAGAGAATCAGCGAGTTCTGGCAGTCCATGCTTCGTGCGCGGATGACTTAGCTCGGGCTAAGCTTGAGGCGGCGGAGCACATTCAGCAGGCCGTCGAGAAGACTCGGGAGGCCGAGAAGGCTAGGGACCAAGCCGTCCAAGCATTCCTCGAGTCGGCGGAGTTCGAGGATGAAAGGGACCGCTTGTTCCAAAGCGGATATCTGGAATGCGTCAAGGACATAAAGAAATCCTTCCCTGACCTTGACCTTTCAGAAATCGAGGGTGGAGCAGCCTCGGGATCCGAGAACCCGGACGCCACTGCTGAAGATACTGTTGGGGACGAGGCCGGTGCATGAGGACCGTTACCGGGGCCCTTGGACATATATATATATATTTGCTTTGATGTATTCGCTTGCTTTGTACTTACATATGTTTTGATGAATGAAAGAGAAATGCCTATCTTTACTTATTTGACTTGGCTTTATCCTTTCTTAGTTCAGAGTCTTTAATCGTTGAATATAGAACTAGGGATAGTAGACTTTGAGGTGTTCAGCGTTCCAAGGGTGAGGCAACGGCTGTCCGTTTAGGTCTTCCAGCTGATACGTTCCCGGTCTAATGGTGCCCGAGACGATGTAGGGTCCTTCCCAATTGGGTCCCAGTGTACCCGACCCAAATTCCTTGGTGTTAGAAAACACTTTCCGAAGAACCATATCTCTCATTCGAAATCTTCTAATCCTAACTCGGGTATTGTAGAACCGAGCCACTTGTCATTGCCGCGCCTCCGTGCGCAGCCGTGCCACTTCTCTTTGTTCGTCCAGAAGGTCGAGTCCGAGTGCAAGGAGTTCTTCGTTTGCTTCTGCATTGAATGTGGTGATTCGAGCCGAAGGTAATCCGATTTCAACGGGAGTGACGGCTTCCGAGCCATAAGCTAGTGAAAACGGAGTCTCCCCTGTGGCTGTTCGAGCGGTGGTTCGGTAGGCCCAAAGAATTTTCGGGAGCTCTTCGGCCCATGCTCCTTTGGCCCGGCCAAGCTTGGTCCGAAGATGTTGCTTGATAATCTTATTAACCGCTTCAACTTGTCCGTTGGTTTGAGGATGATGAGGCGAAGAGTAAACGTTTCTGATTCCGAGGTTGTCGCACATCCCGCGAAAGCTTCTATTATCAAATTGCCTTCCATTGTCTGTAACGATGGTACGGGGTACCCCGAATCGGCAGATAATGTTTTTCCATACAAATTCGGTGATCTTCTGCTCGGTTATTTTAGCTAATGGTTCTGCCTCGGCCCACTTCGTGAAATAGTCAACCGCTACCACAGCAAACTTGGTCTGACCTTTTCCCATAGGGAGCGGTCCTATGATGTCGACGCCCCACTGTGCGAAAGGCCAGGGACCAGTCATCGGCGTTAGTGCTTCGGGTGCTTGCCTCGGAATTGCCGCGAACCGTTGGCATCTGTCGCATTTTTGAACGAGCTCGCGAGCGTCGTGTTGGATAGTGGGCCAGTAGTATCCCTGTCGTAGGACCTTGTAGGCGAGGGATCGCCCTCCAGAGTGGTTTCCGCAGATTCCTTCATGAATTTCCCGTAACACATAGTTTGCCTCGCTGGGTTTGAGGCACCGCAGCAACGGGGCGTAGTAACCTTTCTTGTAGAGGGTTCCGTTGAATATGGTATAACGGGAGGCTCGAATCTTAATTCGTCGAGCCTCGGCACGATCCTCGGGCAACTTTCCTTCGTCAAGGTATTGGCGGATTGGATCAATCCAGGAAGGTTCCGAGTCGATTGTATTGACGGCCTCGCTAATTGGTTCATCTATGCTTGGCTTGTCAACGTATTCGACAGGGACGGACCTGGGTATTTCGTCTTCTTTGTCCGAGGCGAGCTTCGCTAGCAAATCGGCTTTGCTGTTTTCCGTGCGAGGGATCCGAGTCACACGACAGAATTGAAATCCGTTGATAAGTTCTTTCGCTTTCTCCATGTAAGCCCTTAGCCGGTCTTTCCGTGTCTGGTATACACCGGTAACTTGGTTAACAACCAACTGAGAGTCGCTGAAAACACTTAGGTGCGTGACCTCCATGCTAGCGGCGAGTCGGAGGCCGAGTAACAACGCTTCATATTCCGCCGTATTGTTCGACGCTTGGAATCCAAGTCGTAAGGCATACTGTATATAGGTATGATCGGGGGTTTCCAGCACAACCCCAGCCCCACTGGCCTTCGAGTTGGAAGAACCGTCGACATACAGATTCCACGGAATAGGGCAAGGGGGAGCGGTTGAGGTCGGAACTGCACCGTCCTTCGGTGTATCATTTACTGAAAGTTCGGTTGAAGACGTTCCCTCGGCGATAAAATCAGCTACGGCTTGCCCTTTGATTGCTGCCTTTGGTCGGTATTGAATATCAAACTCACTCAGCTCGATAGCCCATTTGGTGAGTCGGCCGGAAGCTTCTGGTTTCTGGCGAAGCGGAAGGTCGGTCATTACAATGATGGTGTGGGCATGGAAATACGGCCTAAGTCGCCGAGAGGAAGTTATTAAAGCCAAGGCCACTTTTTCCAAGCTTGGGTATCTCGTTTCTGCTGGCAATAACGCTTTCCAAGCAGTTGCTTTCCCTCGGATTCTCGTATCAAAGCCGAACTAACTGCTGCCTCGGATACTGCTAGGTAGAGGAGCAACGACTCCCCCGGTTCGGGTTTTGATAAGAGAGGTGCAGAACCGAGATATGATTTTAATTGCTGGAATGCTGCTTCACACTCTTCCGTCCAACCCATCGCTTGTCTTCCTTTCAATTGTTTGAAGAAAGGGAGACATTTATCCGTTGCTCTGGACAGGAACCGATTAAGTGCTGCGACTCGTCCGGTCAACCTTTGGACGTCCTTAATGGTTTTGGGGGATTCCATATCAATCAGAGCCTTTATCTTCTCAGGGTTTGCCTCTATTCCTCGCTGACTGACCAAGAAACCGAGAAATTTTCCGGAGCCTACTCCAAAAGCACATTTACTTGGATTTAGCTTCATCCGGAACTTCCGTAGGATTAGAAACATTTCTTCCAAATTATTCACATGATCTGCCGCGTGTATGCTTTTGACGAGCATGTCGTCGATGTATACTTCCATGGTTCGGCCTATAAGCCGAGCAAAGATTTTGTTAACTAACCTTTGATAAGTTGCGCCGGCATTCTTCAGACCAAATGGCATCACTCGGTAACAATAAAGGCCTTTGTCGGTGACAAAGGTAGTTTTTGATTTATCTGTTTGATGCATTACAATTTGATTATATCCTGAATATGCATCCATGAAGCTAAGGAGCTCATGTCCGGCTGTACTATCTACTAGCTGGTCTATCCTCGGAAGCGGAAAGCTATCCTTGGGGCAGGCTTTATTTAAGTCGGTATAGTCAATACAGACTCGCCACTTCCCGTTGGATTTCTTTACAAGCACGACATTCGCGACCCACTCTGGATAGTGTATTTCTTCTATGAAATTAGCCTGGAGTAGTTTGTTGACCTCTTTTTCAATGATGGCGTATCGTTCAGGGCCGAGCGGTCGTCGCTTCTGTCGGATCGGTCGATATGACGGATCGACGTTAAGTCGGTGAGTCACTACGGAGGGGTCGATCCCTCGCATATCTTCATGACTCCAGGCAAATACGTCGGCGTACCTTCGGAGCAGGGCTATCAGCTTTTCTCTCAAAGGGGACTGCAGAGATGAGCCAATTCGTACTGTCTTGGATCCATCTGTTTCGACTAAGGGGATCGAGACAAGATCTTCGACCGGCTGTCCTCGTTCATAATTCTCGCCCCGAGGGTCCAATGATTCGATCGTTAAAATGTTGGTCGGATTCTTGTCGGCGGCTCCTTTTACAGCTATCATATAACATCGCCTCGCGTCTTGCTGGTCTCCTTTGACAATTCCGACTCCTGACTCGGTCGGGAATTTCATTGTAAGATGGTATGTGGATACCACAGCCTGGAGGAGACTCAATGAAGGTCGGCCGAGTATCGCGTTGTATACCGAGGGTTGATCGACGACCAGGAAGTCAACCATCATCGTCGTCTGATGTGGGGCATTGCCAGCAGTGAGTGGTAATGAGACAGTCCCCTCGGGCAGTACTTGTCCTCCGGAAAAACCGATCAATGGGGTCCGAACCGGGCGTAACGCGGATCGTTCGATCCCCATTTTGTCGAACGCCCCAGTAAACAATACGTCTGCAGATGATCCTGTATCGACGAGTATTCGGAACACCTTTCGGTTAGCGATCGCCAAGGAGACGATCAACGCATCATCGTGGGGGTGATGGATACCTCGGGCGTCTTCCTCAGTGAACGATATGCAATATCTTTCTCTTTTCTTTTCCTTTGATGGCCGATCTATAATCATGAGCTCGGACTGAGGCTGACTAAGTTTTCGTGCATGATTCCTTCGCGCGTTGTTTGAGTCGCCCCCACATTGTGGACCGCCGATAATCGTCCGGATTTCTTCCATAGGCTGACTCTCGGTCGGGCCGCCACGGATGCCCCCGCTTTGACCATATGTTCTCTGAGTCGGCCGTCTTTTATGAGTCGTTCGATCTCTTCTTTTAAGTGACGGCAATCACTTGTGTTATGCCCGTGATCGCGGTGATAATGGCAGTACTTATCCTTGTCCCGCCGATTAGGATTACTCCTGAGCTTACTGGGCCAGCTAACAAAGCCTTCGTTTTTTATTTCCATCAGTACCTCTTCCCGAGTCTTATTCAGGGGAGTATATGTGGAAAATCTTCGATCCGACCGTTTTCCTGACCTTCGCTCGTCACGCGCTTGATCCTCTTTGCGTTTCCTCCCTCTGGCCGAGTCGGCTTCTTTTTTGGCCGACTCTTTGGCCAAGGTTTTAGTTTCACGCAGGATTCGCGCTTCCTCGGCGTTGGCATATTTATCGGATCGTGCCATAAACTCTGCCAGAGTATCGGGCGGAGTTTTGTCTAGAGATGCCAGGAATGGCTTATCCCTAACTCCTTGCATGAGCGCATTGAGGGCCGTTTCTTCCGAATGTTTTCGAACTTGAAGGGATTCGAAATTAAAACGCTTGATGTAATCTTTCAATAGCTCTCCCTGCTTCTGAACTACGCTATTCAGATGTGAAGGGGGCTTCAATTTCTTCTTTCCGCCGATGAAGTTGGTGAGGAAGGCGTCGCTCAACTCAACGAATGAACTGATGGACTTTGGTTTCAGCTGTTTGAACCACAGTCGAGCTACATCAGTCAATGTAAGAGAAAAGGCCCGACACATTACTGCATCCGAGGCATCGTGAAGTTCCATATAGGTTCTGAAGCACTCGATATGCTCGGTCGGGTCGGTCTTGCCGGTGAAAGGAGTGATTTGAGGTAATCGAAACCTCTCGGGCAATCGGGCCTTTAGTACCGAGTCCACAAAGGGGGACGCTTTCGCTTCGGACCCGGTTGAATATACATTCCGGCCGTGCTTTATGTCCGCCATCTCTTTTGCCATCTCTTCCCGCACTTCTTTTTTGAAATTTTGAATGTCGGCTTTCCAAGGTTCGCGGCTTTCTGCCGTGCCTTCCATGGAAGGGCGATTGCGCCTTCTTCGCTCTATTTCGTGCCGAAGATCAGTCGGGGGCAGGGAAGCGTTGGCTGACTGCGCTGGAGATGGTTCTGATCCGCCTTGGGGTTGGCTTGGGCGGACAGACTGCGGCGCGGAAGGTTGAGGATCAACCGCCGTAGTTGGCGCACGTGCCGTCTCCCCTTGAGGATGCGGGAGCGGCTGCATTTGTTGCTGATACATTCGTTCCAGCATCTGCTTCATCATATTCATATCAGACCGGATTTCTTGAACCTCCTTATCCAACCGTCCATCGTCGCGATCCCGCTGATTGTTGCTTGTCCGGGTCGCTCCTCGTTGGCGGTTGTTAGGTGGGTTCTGGGCCGCGGGGCGTTACATGGACCCACCGGTCCTTCAATCTCATTCAAATCTTCCTCTGGGACCGTCCTTCTAGTCATTACCATTGAAATCAATATAGTGATACGAGATTGCTTTCTTGTGTCCTTCCCACAGACGGCGCCAAGCTGTTGATGCAAGTGTTTGATTCGTCCTCCGAGATCTTCGTGTGCCTGCACAGAAAGAGGACAAAGGAGACCCTGGCTTGAGCAGGGGACCCTCCGATGCCAAAGTCAGGCCTGGATTCTGGGTCTAAGTGTATTGAAGGGTTTTGAGAAAGAAATTTTTCCGTACCTCTCAAGGTGAGGGGGTCCCTCTTTTATAGCTGCTGGAGCATTTAACCGCACGAGGATTCTCTTCCTGATATTGTGTGCGGGATCTTCTCCTGGTATCGCGGAGACAGGATCGTGCCCATCTCAAGCCTTCATCTGATCCCGTGAGCTTCGGGGTCGGGGATCTTATCCCAAGACATCCGGAATGTGACTTGATCTTGTGAAGGTCGATCCGATAAGGAGGTCCGCCCGACGCATGCCCGAGATGCTGACGACTCGTCCGAATCGACTCAACTTTTGTCTCGGTTTAGCGAATCATGCCTCGGATTTGACACATCTTTTGGTGACCCGAGGCATTAAGTCCGAGTCTGCGGACTTGTATTTTTTGTCCCCAACACCTATCATATACAAATACGGTGATTTTGAAACCAGCTACTTTAGCCTGTGGGTGTGTTTCCAACTCATGAACAGGTTGGATCTCAAATAAACATCATGGTGGACCCGGGAAGGTTTTAACAGTGGGCGTCACTCTCTCCACTGTTTTCTTTGGCGGGGTCCACTCAAGCTTCCTCATTCTTTGGCTCATGTCCTAAAATGATCTTTTCAAATGGAAGATAGAATGGATACAAGCAACACATATATAATGGTGGGGCCCATATAACTCAGTGACGTCACCTCAGTAGCGAGTCTCGCTGGTCAACCTATCAGTAGCTAATCTGCATCGTTAAAGAGAGGACGCGGATTAGCCTTGTGGTCAATGAACTTTATGGAAGTCTTGTTAGATAGCTACAATTCCACGTCTAGTATATGTTTTCCAAGTCCCGTTGAATGAGTGGCTACAATTCCCCAGCTATGATCTGTCCATAACGATCCACCCATTAATATACTATTAAAAGTGTGATTCTTATTATTATATGGAAGACGCATGTCACGGTGATGAATTAAATGGGAATCACACCCAAAACTCAAAGAAGTCACACGAGAAGGAAAAATGGGAATCAAATGCCTACTTGTGAAACCTTTAGGCGGTCCAGGTTAATGTTACATGCCATCCAAACCGTTTATGAGGTCATTCTCACTGGGATGAGCTGAAAACCTTAGCCTGGTACAAAGCCACTGTGGCCGTACGAATGGGTCAATGGTAGTTATTCAATCCTCACTGTTTCCTCTTGTGTGGCCAATTGAGTCTTGGATTTACTTGATTTTTTTGTCACATGTTAAAAAATGAGCCGTTAAAATGGATGTACGGAGTACATTTCTCACAAACACCGGAGAGGGGCCTAACTAGCTTCCCAGCACAGAAACTTCTTCCGAAAGACTTTTGCCCGAAATCTTATCGTCAGTCAGTCAAGGATCTCATAATTTCTATTTTCAAGTCCTATCACCAACGCGCTTTTGATCAAAGATGTCACCTCCCTTTGATTTGTCGCGTAGATTTTTTTCTCCGATAGAGAACACGATCAAAACGGCAATATGGTAATTTATAATGACTGCAGTACTGTCTAAGGAAATTTCCTGAACCAACTAGCCAACCAAAACCGAAAAGAAATGGGTGGCATTGAAGTGGTTGGCGTGTGGGGACCTTCATGTGGAGTCGGCATTCTCATTTTCCAACCATAGCTTTCCATGTAAGCTCTTCAAGATGGAATTCGTGTTGTTTGAAGAACGTAGCTAGATTCTCCGTCTCCTCACCCAACCATATTAGAAAGTTCATGGAAGAGAAAATAATGGTGGACAAGAAGTGACCAAAATGCTATTAGGCTTGTAGGTGGGAGTTCCATTAGAAATATTGAGTGGATCCTCTATATTTACAAACAAGGGTCCATTTCTCAACCTATGATGAGTTGGGAAAGGCTACTAATAACAGAAACATAATCTTGTGGCTCCTCTAGATTGTGTCTGAACCCGGTGTCGAATCTGCTTCATTTTTGGGCTTGTATCTTAAAATGATTAGAGAAAATGGTTGCATAGGGTGGATGATGTAGGACGTGGCACCGATATATTTCTTTCTGTGAAACTTCGCAATCCAACCACTACCATTAACAATCCACCCATTAATATACTATTAAAAGTTTGATTCTTATTATTATATGGAAGACGCATGTCAGGGTGATGAATTAAATGGATCCATCTATTCTGGCAACAGAATCGGATGGCTCAGATTTTAAATATAAAATTCATAAGACAATCCTATCTATTATTTTATTTTTTTTTCTGTAGAGTGCATCCCACTCTATATTTGACCATGCACTATTGTTTCCAGTCTGTATAGAGGCCATAGATCAAACACATGTGATTGTCTAGCAGACATGATTTTTGATACGTTAACCATCCATACTAGGGTAGGTGATGCAAGCCTGAACATGATGAGGTCGAAAACCTCGTCTTCCACATAACTACTCCAAATCCATAGAGACTTTTCGAATCCGCGAGAAAAAATAAAGAAGATAGAAATAAATTCTAGAAAATTCATAAATTAATTGGTAGATGCAAATAAACGATATTACAACCCTTTAAATAAAGGATATTATAATCCGTAGCCATACGTCTTTAGCTACGGCATTTGGCCCTTTTTCTGGTATTGTATAGTGCCACTGTGGACAAGACAAAGTTCCACGGTGCCACTGTAAATGCAAGGGTATTTTTCTCTGCAAATAGTGTATCCTTGTGAGATGGTTTAGTTTTGGAAAGTATGTTTGGGGGCGTTAAGAAAAGATGGTGGGTAGAAGGTGGTATTTACAGGCGAAAAAACTCACACAGGCACATATATATATATATATATATATATATATATATATATATACATATATATATATATATATATATATATATATATATATATATATGGAAAAGGTACTATGCGCTCCAGCTAATTTTAATGTCCCGTGAGGTCGAGCTGTGTGGGCCCCATTGTGATGCGTTTCAAACATCTACCCCATCAATTAGATGCACCATTCCATCGTGGGCCTAGGTCTCAAAAATCAAGTCAATCCGTGACTTTTGTGGGCCACACCACATACAGAAGTGGGGAGGGGCCGTGCACCATTAAAACATTCATAATCATTTTTTGGGCCCACCGAGATGTGGTTTGCAAATCCAGCCCATCCATTATGTGTGTCCCACTTGTATGAGGGTTCAGACCAAGTTTCAACAGCATTCAAAACTCAGGTGGACCCCACCAAGTGGTTTTATATGTTTTAATGGTGCCTTCACATGATTTTAGATGGTATGGCCCACCTGAGTTCCGTATACGGATGATTTTTGGGATATCCCATAATTTAGAGGGGACCCATCAAATGCACAGTGTTGATGGTCGACACGCATCACGGTGGGGCCCACACAGCTCGACCTCACGGGAGCTTATCGTGAGGTCGAGCGCATAGTACCTTTTGCCATATATATATATATATATATATATAGCACGTGTACAGTTAACCAGTTAGCAGGAAGAAGTCACGTCCATGCAGAAAAGTCCAGAGTACCGCACTACCCATGGGACGCTGTCCAGGGAAGTGGTTTGGCTACTGACCCAACGCCAACCATCTGGTTGGTGTTAAAGCACTGTGGCCCCACCATGATGTATGTGTTTTTATCATACGCTATTGATTATGCCCGCTCATTTTAGGTCATGAAACCGACATCACTAGCCATGAATGGGCATGCAGCTCTCTGGGTGGGCCCACCACGAGGTATCTGTTTATCCATGCCGTCCATCCCTTCTCCTATATCATTTTAAGGTATGTGCACAAAAATGAGGTAGATCCAACGCTCAAGTAGACCACAGCAAATAATAAGCCTGGGTTGCATCAAATGCACAAGTTGCATTAAATGCAAGAGTCATCTATGGTGTGGTCCACTTGAGTGTTGGATCTGCCTCATTATTGTACTCATACCTTAAAATGATCTGAAAAATGGGATGGACTGCATGGATAAACAGAAACATGGCGGTGATCCGACACACAGATTTATTCGTTCGTGGCTAGAGACGGGGGTAGGACGCAATCGGCATCCAAAAGTCACTCCCATCTCCATCCAACGCAAAAGACTCGCGTCGAAAAGTCAATTCCATCTCCATCCAACGCAAAAGGCGGCATGCGAGTATACTGAGAAAGCTGATGAGCCATACCACCATGCACATGGCACATATGAATGGATCCACAATTTTCTTCAACTGACAGCCCTATTAGAGAAGAATTTTCTCATTGGATGTTGGCTAAATGGCTAGCCTTCTGTTTCTTAGTTTCTCCCCGTTTTCATCCAATGTTAAAACCGATGCCTTGTCTCCTCCTGCCACTGAAAAATTAAGTCCTGAGAGAACTTCTGGATCCACCTATTGTTTCGGATTGCGTGCCACTTGGAAGGCCAATCTGACAGTTCATTACCATCAGGGAAGCGGATTCAGAGCACTGTGGGGCCTTACGTTGATTTGTATTTTTATGTTCAATCAGTCCATCCGTTTTGCCAGATCATTTTAGGGCATGATTCCAAAATCAAGCAGATCTTCAAGTGGACCACATCAAAGGAAGCAGTTATGCTTACTGTTGAAACCTTACTAAGGTCCATTGTAATGCTTATTTGATATCCAACCTCCCCATAAGGCCACATATCTGAACGAGGGGAAAACACAATATCAGCTTGATCTAAAACTTTTGTGGACCCTAAGAAGTTGGGAGTTTAATCCCCATTGTTTCACGTGGTTTCATTCCCTGAGCTTTGAATTTGCTTCATTTTTGGGCTCATGCCCTAACATGGGATGGCAAAATAGATGAACAGCATAGAAATAAAACACATAAATCATGATGGACCCCACAGCACCTGCCACTATGGATATTGTCATCAAGTGATCCATTTACCGACAGCAAGAGTCACACCAATACAAAGCGTGCATAAGCTAGGAACCGGCCTTTAACATCACAAGCAGTCTCGATTGGGCAACAACCTGCCATGCATCATAGGGAATATTGCAGAACCAAAATTAAACTTCAGGTCACTTGTCACCGCACCGAGTTTCAATCCAATCAATAGTTTAAATAGCTGACAATGGATCCACAATGAGCAAGCTTGGGGTTGGCTCAGGCCTATACAAAATATTGATTTTGCTTGGGCCAGGTTTGGCCCATTGCCAGCCTTAATCACTTCATAGATTCAACACCAATATTTACATTTTACTAATTAAAATATTCAACTAATTTATTTCAACAAATTGTTGGGCCACAAATTGTACAATTAGATTGATGTAGAGCAGCCCATAGACATTTTAATGTTCAAGATGGATAGAGAAGAGCCGATTGGAGGCGGAAGTCATCAAGATCGTCAAAACCTTAAAACAAGCATATCTCGTAAATTGGAATGAGTTATGAACTTGATGTACCATATATGATTTTGGGGTAGGACGAGCTACTTTAGCCAACCAACCCGGCTAAGCCGGGTTGCCCATGCCGAATTTGTGAGATTCCATCATATCGATGGTCGATTTCCATGTTTATTTCCGTTTTTACTATTTTTAATAAGTTTAAGTTTGATTATAACTCATCATCCATTGGGCTTTAGGAGTTGTGTCTAACATGAAAAGTGTTTAGAAAAATTACGAAAATAATGTGCCTTAACTATAAATAGAAATTTACTATTTATAGTAAGTTACGAATTTTAGAGAGTTTTAGTTATATATAGTTTAATTCCTAAACTTCTTCCATATCTTGGTATTCCTATTTAAAGGGTTGTAGACTTATTTATCAATCACTCAACAAGTTTCTTTTATATATTTTAGAATTATTTCTATTTTTCCTCGTGGATTCGAGAAGTCTCTGTGAGGAGTACAGAAAAACTCCGTGGATTTGTAGTAGTTATCCTTGAGGAATATGGTGATCGACCTCATCACGTTCATCCCTGCATCATGGATGGCCAGATCATTATCTTTACAGTGAGACACAATAGACTGGATCAAAAAGTTGAAACAAGGAAATAGATGGCGTGCTTACAACCACACACTCAAGAGGATGAGCCTCTTCCATCTCAGATTAGTTGGCAAAGTTGGTGGCCAATCATACCTTTATCAATCCAGTTGCACACAGTGGACTACGCCTCAAATCTCTTCTTCCTCTATCTCCACATCAATTTAGTCATTCCATCTTCATCTAATATGGAAAGAAGTCTATAGGAAAAAAAAAAACAGGGGGGTTGGGAGAACATGTCATATCTTAACCCAACAATTCTTCTTCTTCTTTTTTTCTCCACACTACTAAATAATAAGGCAACGCCGATGGATTTTTCCCAATAGCTTTTAGCCGTCAAAATGGCCATCATAAAAGGGGGCAATGGCGTTACTTATTAACGGTTTAAAGCCGTCAACAATGCCGATAGCCATAACCATGAGGGAAGGGGTTAGGCACCCTCAACCATCCACTCTTGCACATAATCTCTACTTTATAATATCTAGATTTTTTCTAGGAATTTTTGAGATTTTAGAAAGTCTTACATTAATAGACTAGTCAAATTATTGACGTAGTTACAAATAAGCTAATGAGCTATAACTCTTTCAAATCACTACCAAGGATATCACATTGTCTCAACCTAAGGTATATATGGAATGAATAGTAGGTATGAAGAAGGAAAAGAAATGCAAATACAATTGATGTAGATCGGGTCGCGGATAGTTTCATGGCAAAGATGGACTAGAAGAAGCCCGATCGGAGACAGAGATGATCCGGACTGTTAGAACTTAAAACAGACGTATCTCACAAATTGGAATGAGTTATCAGACATAAAATATATGATTTTGGGTAGGACGAGCTACTTTACCCACCCAACCCCACTATGTGGGGTTGTACAAGCCGAATTTATGAAATACCATCAGATCAACGGTCATTTCCCTGTTTTATGTTCATTTTTACTATAAATAGTAAGTTTTAGTCTAACTGTAACTCTTCGTGAGTTGGGCTTCATGAGTTGTGTCCAACACGAAAAGTGCTTAGAAAAGTTTGGGGAACTTCATGGGGCGGCCAAATCGGACACTTACTATTTTTGGCTAAAAACCAGTAGACATCACGACCTTTTATAAATAGTAAGTTTACTATTTATAGTAAGTCTCGATTTCTAGGAGTTTTAGTTGTAGTTTGATTCTAAAACTTCTTCCATAGCTTAGCATCCTTATTTAAAGAGGTGTAAACTCGTTTATTTCATCTATCAATCAAATTACGAATTTCTTTAGAATTATTCCTATTTCTCTTGTTTTTCCTCATGGATTCGAGAAGTCTGTGAGGAGTCCAGAGAAGCTTCGTGGATTCGAAGTAGTTATCCTTGAGGAAGACGGTGCTCGACCTTTACACGTCCTCCCCTACGTCAACAATGCATAGATGATGCTATATATATATATGTGTGTGTGTGTGTGTGTGTGTGTGTGTGTATTAAGAAAGTGGAAAGATTCCACTGATTTCATTAATCACAACAATTTACGATGATTGTTACTAGGGAGATCACAATGTCTAAGCCTGAGGTGAACTTAAGGAGATGATTATTACTAGCAAGGATAAGCAAATGCGATATGTGGATGATCAAAGGAAAAAAAAGATAGTTCAAGTAAACTTGGCTTCTAATGCACCATGATCTAAAAACTCAACAAGGTGTAGAGCATACAACCAAAGATCATCCAAACTATGAGAGAGGGGTATGAGTGAAGTAATATACAAAATATAAAAAATAAATAAAAATAAAAAAATAAAAATTAGAGGGGATAACTAGATTGCCACCGATGCACATAGAGATGTGAGAAAAAGGAAAAGAGAGATAAAGCACTCCTCCTAGAAGAGATGACCATTGATCTTAGCTCTTGAACTTACTCCACTAGCCTTAGATGGTTGAGATGGCTTGGATGTAAGTTTGGCTTTAGATCGATGGATGGGATGGTAGTGGACCTCTCTAAGCTACACTCTTACTAATGTAGGGCTAAACGTGATAAGGTCGATCACCGTCTTCCTCAAGGATAACTACTCCGAATCCATGGAGCTTCTCTAGACTCCTCACAGAGACCTCTCGAATCCACGAGGAAAAATAGAAATAATTCTAAGATATATGAAAGAAACTTGTTGAATAATTGATTGATAGCTGAAATAAACGAGTTTACAACCCTTTAAATAGGGATACCAAGACTAAGAAGAAATTTAAGAATTAAACTATAACTAAAACTCCCTAAGATTCGTAACATACTATAAATAGTAAATTTTTTATTTATAGTAAGTTTCCTATGTGGCTTAACCAGGTTATTCTCCTAATTTTTCTAAACGCTTTTCATGTACCGCAACTCCTAAAGCCCAATAGATAAAGAGTTATACTTAAACTAAAACTTATTATTTATAGTAAAAACAGAACTAAACATGGAATTCGACGGCCGACATATATGATGGAATCTTGCAAATTTGGCATGAGAAACTTGGCAAAGTTGGGTTGGTTGGCTAAAGTAGCTCGTCCCACCCCAAAATCATATATGGTATGTCGAGTAACTCATTCCAGTTTGCGAGATATGCTTGTTTTAATGTTCTGACGTTCTTGATGACTTCTTCCTCTGATCGGGCCTTCTCTGATCCATCTTGGATATGAAAATTTCCTCAACCCACTCTACATCAGTCCCCTCCACTTCAAAAGAACTCGTCCTTGAGTTCCCGTGTTGCTTTGGTTCTTGATACTCAGTCTAGTGAGCCGTAATGATAGCCGAATCAAAAGTTACGATCAATTTACGCTCCACCTTCTTTTGGTCCAACCATGCTAGGAATGTATCTGTGACACGTTCTGCATCACTTACTCACACAATTGCTTTAATCACTCTCTACACTCATTAATCACTCTCTACTTCTAAAGCATAGCAGGTTCAAGTATACCCTATATGCTCTCAAGTGTTCCTAGTTATCTCAAATGAAAGGGGTGGGCCTCTATTTACAGAGGTTGGCCTTGATAATTCAGTAAATTGTACTAACTTGGAGGGCAAACATTGCCGCATGGTGTTATATGAATGATTGGAGGCCATGTCACATCATAGATTCACTTTGAAAATTGATAAAACAAGTAATTTCACCATTGAAAGTTTCAAATAGTCATTTTGCCTTGGGGTTGGCAACTTCAATTACATCGTTGCCCATTCATAGGTTTTACACTTTTGGTCATAATGACTTTTAGGGCCCTGTTAATTGAATGTTTTTTGCTGAAATGGGCCCGGTTGATGGCCCTATTGGCACCCACACCTGTTGTAAATCCCCGATGGGCGATTATCTATTGTAGATGGCCTAGGGGTGACATAGGCCGTCCTAGTCAATGGTTTATACTGCTTACTTATAAATCCTATAGGCCCAGTAGAGCCCATGGGCCTTATTATAATTTCGATTAGTTTAGCTGTATTCCTGAGAGGTTCCTAAGCTCACAAATCATCTCACATAATTTAATATAAGGCACACCATTGTTGGGGTGGGGTATTCACAGTATTGTATATTCACGTGTCCATCAGTTCTTCTAGCTGAGTATAGGGAATGGTCTCAAAAATGAAGCGGAATCCAATCTAAGTAGGCCACACCATAGAAAACAATAGTCATTAAACACACACCATTAAAACTTTTTAACTCTCATTGTAATGCTTATTTGACATCTAAACTTTTGACAAAGTCAAACAGATTTAGATGAAGGGAAAATATAAATAACAACTTGATCCATAACTTTTGCAGCCCACAAGAAGTTTTTAATGGTCAATTATCACTATTTCATATGATGTGATTCACCTAGGATCTGGATGTACTTCATTTTTGGGACCATGTACTAAAACGAGTTCTTAAAATGAATAGACGGTGTGGATATACAACATATACAAAAAGTTGGGACCCACAGTCATGACTTGACGTCATTAAGGTCAAGGATGCAGATTGGGTGCTACCCCCACTAGCACCTAGCTAAAGTAGGGCAGTCTTGGTAAAGGCTAGAGCTGGGCACAAACCGACCCAATCCAAACTGAATCGAAGGCTTGGATCAGTGCGAATTGAGTAGGATCAGTCAGATCCGAACGTTCATCGGATCGAGTTCGGATCGTGGTCAATCCGGACCGATTCAAACCGAAATCTGAACCGAATAGATCCGATCTGATCCGGATCTATCATTGTTTAAATATTTTTTAAATATTTTTACTCTAAGTATATATAGTTTTTAACTTTTTATTTTTACCCTATCCAGCACTGAGTGCCTGTGTATTAAGGTACATACTCTACCAGAGCATCAAATAATTCCCTGTGCTCTCGTTTTAAATATTTTCATATACCGCGCGCCATAGGCACGAAATACTTGAAAAGCAAAACCACCTCGGATGTGGATTTCCTTCGCAGGAAGTTCATGCGCTAGGAACCCATGTGGGGCCCACTATGATGTTTGTGAGAAATCTTCCATGTTCATTCTTTTTGTGAGTTCATTTTAAGATATGAGGCCAAAAATTGACCATATCCAATGCTCAAGTGGGCTGAAAACGTTGTAATTGAACGTCCACAGTTGAAATGTTCGTGGGGCCATAAAAGTTTTGAATCATGCTAATATTTTTTTTTTTTTTCAGTTCATCCTAGTCCTAACGACATTATTAACGGTATGGATGGCATGTAAACATCACTGTCGAACCCAAGGAGGTTTTAATGGTTAGAATTTCCCTGAATGCCTATTCCTTTAGCACTAGCCCACTTGAGTCTTGGATCCTGCTCACTTTTAGTATCATCTCCTAAAATTAGCTCAAGAAATGGATGGACGTGGTGGATTCCTGAAAAACATCACGGTGGGCCCCACCTAAGTTTCGAGCGTAAGAACTTCCTGTAAAAGGCTTTTACAGGAAATTCGCGTCCCTTTCACTCCCCACATCTCTCGCTCCTCGAAGCCCCGATCCCTCTCTTTCTCTACCTGAATGAGCAGCGCCACATGGCCCCACCCATCTCGATCCAGCATTGAGTGCCTGTGTATTAAGGTACATACTCTGCCAGAGCATCAAATAACTCCCTGTGCTCTCGTTTTAAATATTTTCATATACCGCGCGCCATAGGCACGAAATACTTGAAAAGCAAAACCACCTCGGATGTGGATTTCCTTCGCAGGAAGTTCATGCGCTAGGAACCCATGTGGGGCCCACTATGATGTTTGTGAGAAATCTTCCATGTTCATTCTTTTTGTGAGTTCATTTTAAGATATGAGGCCAAAAATTGACCATATCCAATGCTCAAGTGGGCTGAAAACGTTGTAATTGAACTTCCACAGTTGAAATGTTCGTGGGGCCATAAAAGTTTTGAATCATGCTAATATATATATATATATATATATTTTTTTGGTTCATCGTAGTCCTAATGACATTATTAACGGTATGGATGGCATGTAAACACCACTGTCGAACCCAAGGAGGTTTCAATGGTTAGAATTTCCCTGAATGCCTATTCCTTTAGCACTAGCCCACTTGAGTCTTGGATCCTGCTCACTTTTAGTATCATCTCCTAAAATTAGCTCAAGAAATGGATGGACGTGGTGGATTCCTGAAAAACATCATGGTGGGCCCCACCTAAGTTTCAAGCGTAAGAACTTCCTGCAAAAGGCTTTTGCAGGAAATTCGCGTCCCTTTCACTCCCCACATCTCTCGCTCCTTGAAGCCCCGATCCCTCTCTTTCTCTACCTGAATGAGCAGCGCCACATGGACCCACCCATCTCGATCTGACCACTAGCAGCTCGACACCCATTGGCCATCATCACTGTTCACCTCGATTAGGTAGATACCGTAGTCCGTAGGTTCCATTAAAAAAAAAAAAAACAGAAGGACCGATCCGAACCGTATCCAATCCGATCCAACTTGGTTTCCCAGACCAAGTCGAACTCGATTCGGATCAGACCAGTAGTGCACCGGATCAGATCGAGTCAGATGACCCGGACTCGGTCCCGGATTGGATCGAGTTCGGGCTAGTCCATGGAAATTTCGAACCGAGTCAATTTGGACCCAATCCGGTCCGACTCGACTCGATGCCCGGCTCTAGCAAGGCTTTGTGGAGCCCACCTTGACATATATATTTTATCCATGCCATTTATCTATTTTAATAAATCATTTTAGGGCATGAACTAAAAAGGAGGCAGATCTAAGGCTTAAGTGGACCAGGACAAAGGAAATAGACGGTCGGGTTGCTGCCCATGTACGTGGAGAAAAGAATAGCTAAGACACTCCTCATAAAAGGAGATGATCAAAGATACCAATTTCTAACCCTACTTCATCGATCCCAAACTGTAAAGATGGCTTGGACGCTAGAATGGACTAGGTTGGAGGGTTTGGATGGATGTTGCTCACTTTCACTCTTTTCTTTGCTATACTCTTACTCTACCCTCACTTTAACTCTAACTCTCTTATGTCTTGTTGTGATTCTTCTCATGTTGTTGTTGTTGTATCTCTTTCTGAGAAAGGTGAGACTCTATTTATAGAAGTTTGCTTGATTTTCTGATAATTAGTCGTAATTTGGAGAGCAAATACGCCATGTGAAATGATATGCTGGGGGACACATGTCATCATGATTTTGCTTTCATAAGTGGTAAAACAATTAATTTCACCTTTTAAGGAGGTAAATAGTCGTTTTACCCTTGGATAACAATATTATTACACCACTGACTTCTCTTTCCAACCATACTGGGAGATCTTGGGAGAGATCCTGGGATCTTCTCATATTTGCAAATATTTGGGTGGTAATATTATTGTTTCCTTAACACAATTTTTACATTTTTGAGCTCAATAACTCTTAAGTGACCCGGTGTACACTTAGGCTTGTTGAAATGGCTTCGGGCGGCAATATCATTGCCACCAATATGTACTTTTGCCTATGTAGCGACTTACATCAATCTCGTGATCATATGTAGTGTCCTCAAGTTGTCAAATAGCCATGGGTGGCAATATCTTTATACCACCAGGTGGGATTTACCTCCTAATTTTTTTACATGGAATTCAGTGGCTTTGTGGGACCTGGGCCTTATTACATATTTGGGTTTTATGTTGATTGGATAGGCCTTTTAAGGGTTCTAAGCTCTCGAGTCTTATATTCAACTTTAAGATAGGCGCATGTACAGTTTACTGGGGTGAGATGTCTATAGAACAACACCATGGTAAGCAGTAGTAATAATGATGCACACCATTGAAACCTTCTTAGGGCCCATCGTGATGCTTATCTGCCATCCAGCATGTTCAAGGGATCACATAAGCATGATGAAGGGAAAAAACAAAATCAACTCTATCAAAACTTCTGTGACTCCCAAAAAGTATTTAATGTTCTCACTGTGTGATCTACTTAAACCTTGGATATGCCTCATTTTTAGGCTCATACTCTAAATTGATTTGAAAAAACAAATGGATAGACAACATGGAAAAAAAAAAAAAAAAAACCCTTATATTACAGTGGCCACTGTAGAGGCCTGCTTGGACCAAGTCGTGTGTTGAGGGTCAAATATTGCATATCAGACCCAATTATTACCTGAATTTATGGACATAATACTATTTAATGCACCAGTTTAATCGTGTTTGTGATGCAAGGTATATTTACGAGCATGAACTGAAAAAGGATGCTAAAAGCACAGATTTAACGTTCAGAATGCACCAAGGCAAGGGACGGACTCCAAGGGACCAAGATCGACGGAATTACACGCCAGGGATCCGCGAAAATTGAGAAACTGAAACTCAAGCGGCCTGAAAGTCAGCCAGAATGCAAGATCACTGGGTTTTCATCATCCGTTTGACTCGAAACTTTATACATGGCTCGAGGACCAAAAACTAACCGTACACGTCAAATTTCAGCCATTGGATCCTCGTGAAAGTGGCTGAACTAACAGATTAGTCTATAAAATCCTGATTTGGGGCCCACCCGCTGTCCAGATACGCTTTAACTTCGGCCCCCGCGGCTCAAATGAAATGGGGAACAAGATAGATGGTGTGGATTTCTCATAATAATCATACAGTGTACATAATACACTTTTTGCACTAAGAGTGCACGGCAACACAGAACTCTGTTTCTGTCATGAAACAGAGACTGCGGATGATCTCAGTGGGCCATCATCATGGTCCAAATGCTCAATCCGAGCCGTCCATCATGCAGAGGGGCTCGATTTAGCCAAACCCATGTTGACTTTATGCACTCATGCACGCACACGTGTTGGTTTCAATGGTCACAAATGGACTGCCCTACAACTATTGCAGCTGATTTCTTCCATGAACCACACCGATTTGGATCCAAAAACAGTGATTTCCGGCTGGTTTTTCGAGCAGAATACAGTGGACGGAGTGGATTTCCCAAAACAAAATCTATGTGGGCCCCACCAACTTCGACAGCGAGCCAGCGTGCGCAGGCCCTGTTTCCGCGTCCGGTTGAGTCCGGGATTTGCGGGGGATAGTGGGCCACGGTCATCAATAATTTGAGTGATCCATACCGTCCAATGTGTCCACAGGAAGGCCAATATTCTAGCCAAGATCTCAGAAATGACGGATAGTTTGATATCGCGCCATAAATACAACCCAAACGCAAGATATTTTGCGTTTTCACTGCGAACGCGAACGCGGCTGCGTAAATAGCTATCCTTCTCTCCCTACGCAACAACTCAGACTTGGGCATGAAGTCTTTGATTCGCAGGGGACCAGGATATAAGGGAAAACAGAAAGAGGAACCGGGCAGCTCTCGTTTTGGGACGATTGAAGGGATTTTTCTGGTGTAACGGGAGGTGTTTTTGCTGCTGTAACAGTTTGGAGGCCGTGGGAGAGGAAGGTGGTTTTACTGCTGTAATATGAGCACAGGTTTACACGCATGATACCGCTTAATGGCCTGATTTAATTGTGTTTGTGATGCAGAGTGTATTTGCGAGAATGGACTGAAAAAGGGTGGTAAATGCAAGGATTTGACGCTCCAGGAGCACCAAGGCAAGGGACGGACTCCAGGGGACCAAGATTGACGCCAGAAATCCAAGAAAACCAAGAAACTGAAGCTCAAGTTGCCTGAAAGTCGGTCAGAATGAAAGATCACAGGGTTTCACCATCTGTTCGGCTCAAAACTTTATACATGGCCTGAGGACCATAAATGAACCGTACACGTCGAATCCCAGCTCCTGGATCTCTGTGGAAGTGGCCCAACGGACAAATCAGCCAACAATTCATTTTTCATATCCACCTGCAAGCTGGATATGCCTCGATTTTGGTTCCAACTGTTAAAATGATACAACAGATCGGATGGAAGGATTGGATTTCTCATATACATCACATCGGACCCCACCTTGAGTGGTGTGTGCATAGTGCACAAGTGCACTAGCCGTGTACGGCAACACCAAAGATGGTCGAACCGCCTTTGACTGTAGAAATTCGAAAGAAGGAAATTTCCTTCTTCGTGCACTTACGCAGCCCGTCCGCTGGGAGGGTGAGTGACCCACTTGCATTCATTGGACGGCTGATCCAAACCGACCAGATTGTCCAGGGGAGGGCGCCTACCAAAACCCAATAGATTCCAGGATTCCCATGCAGACAATCAAGACGGTAGTAGAAATTTTTCCTGATACATTGATTAATGGTGTGGCCCATCCGACACACGGATTCACTTCGAATTTGGAATCGTGATCAGGCATGAATACAGAAGCTAGTATAATGGATTTGATTCTCCATAGGATTAGTCAAAGTGGACCCCACCAAGCATCAGCGCCGACCACTTCCGCAAGCCCTGTTGCGCACAGCCGGAACTTCCGGGCCGTTCCGTGATCAGGACGGTGATCGGATCAGCAATCCGAATCGTTCATTCTCATCAACAGGGAGCCGTGACCACCTCCAAGAAGTCCAATTCTGCTTTTGGACAATCAGTCGTTCGAAATCTCTGTCCGAACACAAGATGCTTTTGCGTTTCTGCTGCTGCGCACGCTGCTGCCGCGCCTGGCTGCGTAAAGAGGAGTGTCTTCGCACCCTATTCCGGTTAGGACTCCCGGACGACAGTCCTGTATAAGAGGACGGAAGAAAGGAGGCTGGAGGAGGTTCTGCTGCTGCTGTACGTGGAAACGGTGAGGTTCTGCTGCTGCTGTACGTGGAAGAGTAGCAGGGACGTGGCTGGTGGCGAGCTTATTTTTTTAGCGGGGATTGGAGCTTGATTGGCGGAAGGTTTTGAACGTGGGAAGGCTGGAAGGGACGTGAAGACAGGTGCTCGTTCTTGGTTCTTCCTCTTCTTCTTCTTCTTCTTCTTCTTCTTCTTCTTCTCTTCCTTGATATTTCTTTTATTTTATAAGACTTAGCCCATTCATGTGTGGCTAAACCTCTTAGCTAGGGCTAAGAGGTGAAGCCTGTAGTTAGATGGGAGATTTTACTGTTTGTGCCTTTTGTTTAGACTGAATTAAGATTGATTTGAGTATAATTAAGGGATTTTTATTAGTCTTTAATAGTCCGTTGTGACTGAAATTACAATGGGTTTGCAATGGCTTTGAATATTTCTTTCCTCTTTTTATATTTATGAAGTCAGGAAGCCCTGTTGTTCATCATTGTCCCATGGGCATGGTAGGATGACAGTACCTTCCTGATCTTCATACATTGTTGATTGGTTGGAAATTAGTTTAATTCTATTGTTTACTTTGTCTCCTGGGCATGGTTTGGTGATGGAATCCATTCTAATTCATACACCTTTCATCTCTTGAAAACCAAATCAAGTAAGTTCAGTTTGATTTCCATAATCCTTGATGCAGGCATAAGATCTCCCTGATCTCTACAAGTGGATCCTCTGAATCCCTAGTTCCCTTCCTCTGAATTCCTTAAAGTCTTAGATAATTATTTCACAATTATTTCCTAAATTATATTTGGTTTAGATCACTTCTTAGTCTAGTTCTATTTCTACCTAGTTTCAGGAAACGTACAAGTTTCAGTCCCTGTGGATTCGACCTCGGTCTTACCGAGTTTATTACTACATCATAACCCTATACTTGGGGAGTGAACAAGTTTTTGGCGCCGTTGCCGGGGACTGACGGTTACGTTTTTCTGAAATTAATTAGTTTTAGAACTAAGTTAGGATTAGGATTTTACTTACTTTAGGATAGAAGTTTTTATTTTATTTTATTTTATTTTTAGAACTTAACTTGTTTCCTGTTTTATAGGATCTGGACATAAGTTTCTAAATTGGTAATTCCTTCCTAATCTCTCTACTTTTTCATATTTTTAGAATTAGGGTTTAAATTTTAGAAATTTTCTAATTCTAGTATCCTCCCTTCTGTAGGAAATAGTTTATTTTTAGAATTTAGGTTATTTCTTTCCCTTCTTAGAAATTAACTTTCTATTTTTGTTTTATTTTAGTAACTTTCTAATTCTGACACTTTTAGAATCTAATTTTGTTTCTTAATTTATTTTTAGAAATCTTTAGAAACTAACCTTCCTATTTTGTAGGCCTTTAAGATAGAAATTTCTAATTCGGTAAGCTCCTTCCCTACTTTCTATTTTGCAGTTCTCTTTTAATAATTTACTTTCTAGTTTAGATCTTTCCTAATTTATTTTAGAAATTTCCACCTTCTTTTAGAAATTAATTCACTGTTATTTTTCTTTTAAAGGATCATTCTTCTCTTTTTAGAATCTAACTTATTTTTGTTTTATTTTGCAGGTTTTTAACTTAGGACTCCAATTTGGTAATTCCTTTCCAACTCTCTCTTTCTTGCTAGATTTTCTTTTCCTTTCTTAGGGTTAAGTTTTTAATTGAGGGCTGCGAGTGTTTTCATGCCCAAGTGGGCCCGTGACGACACTCGACGTCTCTTGACTGAAGGAGGATTGGTTGAGGGGTTGACTATCCATCGCAGGACTAGACACCGCTCGAAATCCCCTGAGTTAACTGAGGTTATGGCTGAAGACCAACCTCCTCCACTTCCACCCAGGGTGGAGGATACCCAAGATGAGAATGAGGTGCAACAGGCACCCCCGCCTCGTACTTTACGAGATTATCTACAACCGGCGGGAGTGAGTATGCCCTCATGCATGATTTTTCCTGAAAATACAGGACAAATGGACATCAAGCCAGGAGTTATCCAACTCCTTCCCAAATTCCATGGACTTGAATCAGAAAGTCCATATTTACATTTGAAAGAGTTCGATGAGATTATAGCTACATTATGTTTTCCTAATGTATCCGAGGATACTTTTAGTCTGAAACTCTTTCCTTTTTCGTTTAAAGAGAAAGCTAATACGTGGTTTCTTTCTCTGCGTCCTAGATCAATTGGCACATGGAACGACATGAAGAGTGAATTCATAAAAAAATTCTTCCGACATCATAAAAGGATTACCCTCAGAAAAGCGATCATGAACTTTGCCCAAAAGGAAGATGAAACATTCTTCCAATGTTGGGAAAGGTTTAAAGATTTAGTCAGTTCATGCCCACAACACGGATTTGAAACGTGGCGCATTACAAATTTTTTCTATGATGGACTGACATCTTCCATGCGCCAAATGGTCGAGACAATGTGTAATGGAGAGTTCATCAACAAAGATGTTGACGAGGTATGGGATTACCTCGATAGTCTCGCTGAAAAAACACAATCATGGGACTATTACCCAATGGCGAACACCACGTCTAGGCCGACTCAATTAAAGGAGAAAGGTGGATTATATCTCTTGAAAGAAGAGGATGATCTCAAGTGTAAAGTGACTACGCTCATAAGGAAAGTTGAGGCCATGGAAGGAAAGAAGGATAAGGTCAATGAAATTGTTTGCGGTATCTGTGATTGCAACATTCACACAACTGAAAACTGTCCTACAATACCTGCCTTTCGAGGAGTGTTGAATGAACAAGCCAATGCCGTAAATAATTATCAAAGACCTTTTACTGGACCTAACTCCAACACATACAATCCTGGCTGGAAAAATCATCCAAACTTTAGTTGGAGAAATGGACAAACGGCGACTCCTCCAGGTTTCTTCAATCAAAATCCAAATCAAGTGAAACCTCAAGAGGAACCGGTTCAAAATCCCATACAAGAGCTGGCTCAGGCAATGCGAGGAATCACAGATTTTATGCAAAAGATAGATTCTCGTATGACGATTATAGAAAAGGGGATGCTTCCTGCACAACCTCTCCCCAATCCTAAACCGCAGTACGAGAATAATGATCCCAGCTCTTCAAATCAGATGGGGCATGCTAAATCCATCACCACTCTTAGGAGTGGGAAGATCATTGATAAAACTCTTAGGTTAGGCCCGAAAAGCCTCAAGAACCAAAAGAGGACAACAATGATGGATCCAGTGATGCCCCACAAAAAGTAGAACCGGAACTTCTAGAGAAGCCAGTTGCTCCATTCCCCCAACGGTTGGTTTCACCAAAACCTCTCTCTAACTCTCAGGATATCCTAGAGGTGTTGAAACAAGTGAAAGTCAACATTCCTCTACTTGATGTCATTAAACAGATACCTTCATATGCCAAATTCCTAAAAGACTTATGCACGACCAAGCGACGGAAAATTATTCAAAAGAAAATCTTCTTGACTGAGAAAGTGAGTGCCATCCTGAAGCAAGACGTGCCGCAGAAATTCAAGGATCCCGGTAGCCCAACCATATCATGTGTAATCGGGAACCATCGAATTGATCACGCACTTCTTGACTTAGGAGCGGCGTCAATCGATTCCCTACTCGGTATACAAACAGTTAGGTTTGGGTGAATTAAAACCCACCCTAACCACACTACAACTTGCTGATCGCTCTGTTCGTGTACCAAGAGGGATAATTGAGGATGTGTTGGTCCAAGTTGATAGATTTTACTACCCTGTAGACTTTATCATCCTAGACACCGAACCCATCAATAACATGAGCACTCAGATTCCCGTCATTCTTGGTCGCCCATTCCTTGCCACGTCAAATGCAATTATCAATTGCAGGAATGGTATCATGACTATGTCTTTTGGAAATTTGACATTGGAGTCAAACATCTTTTTCAATAACGGCAGCAACTCAGAGGATGATGACGATTTCCACGATATTAACATGATTGACTCTTTCGTGGAAGATACGACACCTCTGACCTTATCCTCCGACCATCTAGAGACGTGCCTGGCCCACTCCCATGATTTTGATGATGACATGATTAGGGAGACGTGCGCCTTGCTTGATACTGCACCGGTACTTGAAGTTAACCGATGGAGGCCACAATTTGAAGAATTACCACAAACTGATGTAGTGCCTCTACCGTCTAACCTCAAGCCGCCGAAGCTTGACCTAAAACCTTTGCCCTCTGATTTGAAATATGCATATTTGGGTCAAGATGAGACATACCCGGTGGTGATCTCTGCCCACCTGGAGAAAGAACAGGAGAGTATGCTTATATCTACTCTCATTGAGCATAAAGGAGCCCTAGGATGGACGATAGCGGACCTCAAGGGAATCGATCCCTCGATTTGTACTCACCGCATATATCTTGAGGATAATGCAAAAACCGCTCGGCAACCACAACGTAGACTAAATCCAAACATGAAGGAAGTGGTTAAGGCCGAGGTTCTTAAACTATTGGATGTGGGTATTATATACCCTATATCTGACAGTCAATGGGTGAGTCCAACTCAAGTGGTTCCTAAGAAGTCCGGAATCACCATCGTAGCCAATGCTAATAATGAACTCGTACCAACTAGAGTCACTACTGGTTGGAGAATGTGCATTGACTACAGGAAGTTGAATACCGTCACGAGGAAAGACCACTTTCCTTTACCATTCATTGATCAGATCCTGGAAAGGTTAGCTGGTCATTCCTATTACAGTTTCCTTGACGGGTATTCAGGCTACAACCAGATAGAGATAGCCCCTGAAGACCAGGAAAAGACTACATTTACATGTCCCTACGGCACCTTTGCCTATCGAAGGATGCCATTCGGACTATGTAATGCCCCTGCCACCTTTCAGCGATGTATGCTTAGTATCTTTTCTGATATGGTGGGGCAATATCTAGAGGTCTTCATGGACGATTTCTTTGTTTACGGTCCATCTTTCAGCAAGTGCTTGGAAAGTCTTAAATGTGTGCTGAAAAGATGTGAAGAAAAGAACTTGGTACTTAATTGGGAGAAGTGTCATTTCATGGTTCAGAAGGGAATTGTCCTTGGGCATATCATCTCGTCCAAAGGAATCGAGGTAGATAAGGCAAAAATCGATCTTATCTCTAACCTACCTCCACCCAAGAACATCAGAGACGTGCGATCCTTCTTAGGACACGCAGGATTTTACAGGCGATTCATAAAGGACTTTAGTCTTCTCTCTCGTCCTTTATGTAATCTTCTTCAAAAGGATGCTCCGTACGAGTGGACTGAGCAATGTCAGGAAGCTTTCACCAAGCTTAAGGGCACGTTAACCACTGCACCTATCATGCAGCCACCCGACTGGAGCCTTCCTTTTGAGCTTATGTGCGACGCTTCTGATTATGCTCTTGGGGCGGTCCTAGGCCAGAGAAAAGATAAGAAGCCCTACGTCATTCATTACGTGAGTAGGACTCTAAATCCTGCCCAAGTGAACTACTCGACTACGGAAAAGGAACTCTTAGCCGTAGTGTTCGCCTTGGATAAATTTAGGTCCTACCTGATCGGATCCAAGATCATTGTCTATACAGATCATGCGGCACTGAAGTATCTTCTTTCTAAGAATGATTCTAAGCCCCACTTGATACGATGGATCCTTCTACTCCAAGAATTTGATTTGGAAATTAAAGATAAAAAGGGAGTAGAGAACGTAGTGGCCGATCACCTTTCTCGCCTTAATACCTCTGTTTCTCTTAAGGCGACCCATATCAATGACATGTTCCCCGATGAACAACTTTTTGAGTCTCCCATTCACCTTGGTTCGCCGATATTGCTAATTATCTTGCTACGGGTGCTATACCGGCACAGTGGACTCGCAAGATAAGAAGAAATTTTTCACCGAGGTGCGCAACTTTTCTCGGGATGATCCTTATTTATTTAAATATTGCCCGGACCAAATTCTAAGGAGATGTGTACTGACGATGAGCATCGAGCGTTCATCTCCTTCTCACTCGAGGCCTCGTGGTGGTCACTTTTCTCGCTAAAAAGACCACGGCCAAGATTCTGCAGTGTGGCTTTTATCTTGGCCCACTATGTTTAGGGACACTCATGAGTTTTGCAAAGCTTGTGAGCGTTGTCGAAATTGGGAGCATTGTCCCGTCGAAATATGATGCCTTTGAATCCCATCCTTATCATCAAGCATTTGATTCTGGGGCATCGATTTCATGGTACCATTCCCCCAATCGTTTGGGAATTTATATGTTTTGCTCGCCGTGGATTATGTCACTAAATGGGTCGAAGCGATTCCGTGTCGAAAGAATGACCATCGCACGGTCATTAAATTCCTAAAAGAAAACATCCTTTCTCGATTCGGAACGCCTCGAGCCATCATTAGTGATGGGGGCTCACACTTTTGTAATAGACCATTCGAGAGCTTAATGAAGAAATACGGTATCTCTCATAAGGTGAGCACCCCATACCATCCACAGACAAGTGGACAAGCTGAGATTTCCAATAGGGAGATTAAACACATTTTGGAGAAAACGGTTAACCCTGATCGTAAGGATTGGTCAATTCGACTGACCGATGCCTTATGGGCATACCGTACTGCCTTTAAAACCCCTATTGGAATGTCTCCTTTTAGACTTGTCTATGGGAAGGCTTGTCACTTGCCTGTGGAGCTGGAACATAAAGCGTACTGGGCGATCAAAAATCTTAATTTCAATCTGGACAACGCTGGCTCGCTACGCAAACTTCAATTGAATGAACTTGAAGAAATCCGGAATGATGCGTACGATAATTCGAGAATTTACAAGGACAAGATGAAAGCATTTCATGACCAACACATTTTGCGAAAATCATTCACGCCTGGTCAGAAGGTCCTTTTGTACAATTCTCGATTACATCTCTTCCCGGGTAAGCTTCGATCTCGTTGGACCGGCCCTTACATTGTTGTTACTGTTTTTCCTCATGGGGCCGTTGAGATAAGAGATCCCGACAATGGCAAGGAGTTCAAAGTCAATGGACATCGATTGAAACCATTTGTCGAAAAATTTGATTCAGAGGACATGTCCATGCCTCTGACTGATCCTGTTTACCAGGATTAATCTCCTAGTTTGATGGAGGTATAGGTAGGTTTCCTGTTTTCATAGGACTAGGGTAGTTGTCTTATTTGTCTGGCTGAAGACGGTAAACTTAGCGCTCCTGGGAGGCAACCCAGCTCGTCATTTCATTTTGTTTTTATCATCAGTTAGTTCAATGTTTGTGGGTAACATTTCTGCAAACCCTCACGAGACTATAACTCGTCCACTAGGGGTAACCTAGGGGTTTAAAGGCTTGTTGCATATGCTAAATGCAATCGAGAGCACCTGCGAAAGTGGTATAGGTAGGATCCTGTCTTTACTGTTGTTGGTTTCTCTCTTGTACTGACCCCCTTTTACGTAAATAGCTATGGAAAGCCTCTTAATTTTTTCAGGTATTATCTTCTTATCACTTCTCATTTACTTATTTTGTCCTATGTGCATTGCATGTTTATTTCTTTTACATTGAGGACAATGTAGATTTTTGGTTGGGGGTGGGAGATTAGGTTTCCTAATCAGTATTTCTTGGTCTTGAGCAAAAGTTGTGAAAATTGTGGAAATTTAAAAAAAAAATTCGAAGTGATTTTGACGGCCATCTAGGGCACTTAGAATTTCAAGATGCGTGATGTTGGTACTTCATGACTCTTGGATTCAGTTATCTATTAAATTTCACAGCTAAGTTTGAATCGTTAATCCATTACTAGAAATTGTAAACAGTGATAGAGTCATGAATTCGCAGGACACATCTCGTTTACATATTAAGGTTTCAGTTCGATATTTTTTTCAGGATTAACTTGGTAATCACTAAAACATGAAAAGAACCAACTTGAAAAATTGAATGGATTGGACAAACAGTCTTTACCATAGGTTTGCTCCCTATAGGTGCGGATCTGATCTCTCTTCGTGGTGTTACTTCTAAGGAAAAAAAAAAAAAAATTTAAAAGAATAAAAAGATAATGTGTAAGCCAAGTTGAGTTATCGTGAATTCTCTTAATTGTAACCAATGATATCCTTAAATATCGAGGAGAATCTTAATGTTGACAAGCTGAGATTATACTGTATGCTCATAGATCTCAATGGTTAGAATTTTTTCTAATTAATGGAATAATACTTTGAACTTGATTATGAAGTTTACCGTGCGCTTGAGTCTAGGAGAAAGTAATATCAAACAGTCATGAATCTAAAAATTCTCATATCTGGATTACTCTGTAAAAATCACTCGAGTTTATAAATTGTTTTGTAATTCTCAACTTACTTTTCGCATATTTTGCTCGGGACTAGCAAAATGCTGGTTGGGGGTTGTGTTGAGGGTCAAATATTGCATATCAGACCCAGTTGCTGCATAGATTTACACGCATGATACCGCTTAATGGCCTGATTTAATTGTGTTTGTGATGCAGAGTGTATTTGCGAGAATGGACTGAAAAAGGGTGGTAAATGCAAGGATTTGACGCTCCAGGAGCACCAAGGCAAGGGACGGACTCCAGGGGACCAAGATCGACGCCAGAAATCCAAGAAAACCAAGAAACTGAAGCTCAAGTGGCCTGAAAGTCGGTCAGAATGAAAGATCACAGGGTTTTCACCATCTGTTCGGCTCAAAACTTTATACATGGCCTGAGGACCATAAATGAACCGTACACGTCGAATCCCAGCTCCTAGATCTCTGTGGAAGTGGCCCAACGGACAAATCAGCCAACAATTCATTTTTCATATCCACCTGCAAGCTGGATATGCCTCGATTTTGGTTCCAACTGTTAAAATGATACAACAGATCGGATGGAAGGATTGGATTTCTCATATACATCACATCGGACCCCACCTTGAGTGGTGTGTGCATAGTGCACAAGTGCACTAGCCGTGTACGGCAACACCAAAGATGGTCGAACCGCCTTTGACTGTAGAAATTCGAAAGAAGGAAATTTCCTTCTTCGTGCACTTACGCAGCCCGTCCGCTGGGAGGGTGAGTGACCCACTTGCATTCATTGGACGGCTGATCCAAACCGACCAGATTGTCCAGGGGAGGGCGCCTACCAAAACCCAATAGATTCCAGGATTCCCATGCAGACAATCAAGACGGTAGCAGAAATTTTTCCTGATACATTGATTAATGGTGTGGCCCATCCGACACACGGATTCACTTCGAATTTGGAATCGTGATCAGGCATGAATACAGAAGCTAGTATAATGGATTTGATTCTCCATAGGATTAGTCAAAGTGGACCCCACCAAGCATCAGCGCCGACCACTTCCGCAAGCCCTGTTGCGCACAGCCGGAACTTCCGGGCCGTTCCGTGATCAGGACGGTGATCGGATCAGCAATCCGAATCGTTCATTCTCATCAACAGGGAGCCGTGACCACCTCCAAGAAGTCCAATTCTGCTTTTGGACAATCAGTCGTTCGAAATCTCTGTCCGAACACAAGATGCTTTTGCGTTTCTGCTGCTGCGCACGCTGCTGCCGCGCCTGGCTGCGTAAAGAGGAGTGTCTTCGCACCCTATTCCGGGTAGGACTCCCGGACGACAGTCCTGTATAAGAAGACGGAAGAAAGGGGAGAAAAAGGGAGAGAGAGAAGCACGTTCTGGGAGAGTGTTCTGCTGCTGCTGTACGTGGAAACGGTGAGGTTCTGCTGCTGCTGTACGTGGAAGAGTAGCAGGGACGTGGCTGGTGGCGAGCTTGTTTTTTTAGCGGGGATTGGAGCTTGATTGGCGGAAGGTTTTGAACGTGGGAAGGCTGGAAGGGACGTGAAGATAGGTGCTCGTT
Source organism: Magnolia sinica (assembly GCF_029962835.1). Taxonomy (NCBI): domain Eukaryota; kingdom Viridiplantae; phylum Streptophyta; class Magnoliopsida; order Magnoliales; family Magnoliaceae; genus Magnolia; species Magnolia sinica. The sequence goes on from NC_080580.1 coordinate 2,473,443, forward strand.
CTTGGTTCTTCCTCTTCTTCTTCTTCTTCTTCTTCTTCTTCTTCTCTTCCTTGATATTTCTTTTATTTTATAAGACTTAGCCCATTCATGTGTGGCTAAACCTCTTAGCTAGGGCTAAGAGGTGAAGCCTGTAGTGAGATGGGAGATTTTACTGTTTGTGCCTTTTGTTTAGACTGAATTAAGATTGATTTGAGTATAATTAAGGGATTTTTATTAGTCTTTAATAGTCCGTTGTGACTGAAATTACAATGGGTTTGCAATGGCTTTGAATATTTCTTTTCTCTTTTTATATTTATGAAGTCAGGAAGCCCTGTTGTTCATCATTGTCCCATGGGCATGGTAGGATGACAGTACCTTCCTGATCTTCATACATTGTTGATTGGTTGGAAATTAGTTTAATTCTATTGTTTACTTTGTCTCCTGGGCATGGTTTGGTGATGGAATCCATTCTAATTCATACACCTTTCATCTCTTAAAAACTATATCAAAGGAAGTTCAGTCTTGATTTTCATGAAGATGGGACTATAAGTTCTCCCTGATCTCTACAAGTGGATCCTCTGAATCCCTAGTTCCCTTCCTCTGAATTCCTTAAAGTCTTAGATAATTATTCCACAATTATTTCCTAAATTATATTTGGTTTAGATCACTTCTTAGTCTAGTTCTATTTCTACCTAGTTTCAGGAAACGTACAAGTTTCAGTCCCTGTGGATTCGACCTCGGTCTTACCGAGTTTATTACTACATCACAACCCTATACTTGGGGAGTGAACAGGGCCCAGTAATTGAAGGAAGGAGGGGGGCTTTTGGCTGGACGTCAGGGAGAGAGAAAGAGAAACAGAGAAGATAGGGAGCAGAAAGGCTTTGGGCTGGACGTAGAGCAGGGAAAGAGATAGAAAGGAAAAGGTTCTTTTCTCTTTATTTTTGTAGCCACATCATGACGGGCTAATCCTCCTAGCTAGGGCTAAGAGGTGAAGCTTGTATTGAGATGGGAGACTTTATTTGTTGATTTAATTATTTAATTGTGAATTAAACTTGATTGTGGTTTAATTATTAAAGGAATATTTTCTCAGTCTTTAATGGTCTGTTGTGACTGAAATTACAATGGGTTTGCAATGGCTTTGAATATTTCTTTTTCTCTTTTGATGTTTATGACGTCAGGAGGCCCTGTTGTTCACCATCGTCTCCTGGGCATGGTTGGATGATAGTACCCTTCCTAACTTTCATGCACTGTTGATTGGTTGGTAATTAGTTTAATCCTGTTGTTTGCTTTGTCGCCTGGGCATGGTTAGATGATGGAATCCATTCTAATTCATATACCTTTCATCTCTTGAAAACCAGATCAAGTAAGTTCAACTTAATTCCATAATCCTTGATGCAGGCATAAGATCTCCCTGATCTCTACAAGTGGATCCTCTGAATCCCTAGTTTCCTTCCTCTGAATTCCTTAAAGTTTTAGATAATTATTCCACAATTATTTCTTAAATTTTATTTAGTTTAGATCACATCTTAGTCTAGTTCTATTTCTACTTGGTTTCAGATAACGTACAGGTATCAGTCCCTGTGGATTCGACCTCAGTCTCACCGAGTTTATTACTACATCACAACCCTATACTTAGGGAGTGAACAAGTTTTTGGCGCCGTTGCCGGGGACTGACGGTTACGTTTTCTAGGATTAATTAGTTTTAGAATTAGGTTAAGATTAGGATTTTACTAACTTTAGGTTAAAGTTTTTTTTTTGTTTATTTTATTTTTAGAAACTAACATGTTTTCCTGTCTTGTAGGATGCTGACATAAACTTCTAAATTGGTAATCCTTTTCTAATTCCTCTACTTTTTCTATTTTTAGAATTATTATTTGAGTTTTAGAAATATTCTATTTTCTAGTATTTTTCTATTTTTAGGAACTAGTTTATTTTTAGAAACTTTCCTCTTTTAATTTTAGAAACTAACTCATCTTTCCTTTATTTTTAGAAATTTTCTAATTCTGGAACTTTCCTTTTTAGAAACTAACTTTCTATTTTTATTAACTTTCTAATTCTAACTCTTTTAGAATCTAACTTTGTTTCCTAATTTATTTTTAGAAATTTTCTACTTGTAGACTTTTTGTTTAAAAACTAACATTACTTTAGAATTCTTAGATTTAGAAACTAATTTCTGTTGTTTTCTTTTGCAGGATCTTAATATAAGAATCTCTAATCTGGTAACATCTTTCTAACTTCTCCTCTTACTTTATGTATTGCTGTAGGATTTTTCTTTCTTCTAGGATTAGACTCAGAGTTAGGGTTCTACCATGGAAGCGTGGGTACGTGCATATGCCGAGATGAATAAGAGATATTGGAGAATGCCTGAGGGTTGTGGAATTCAACGTATACCTCAAGATTCTTCTCCATCAAGAACAGACATTGAGAACCGACTAAAACGTTATGTTCCATCTGTTAATAGGGCCGTATATGATCGTAATTATGGAAACGAGGATTATTATCAACCATCATATTCTCCCATGTATGATCAGTATGACTATTACCATGGGAAACATCAAAATTTGGAAGATGAACCAACTATATATTATAATAATTACCCTCTTGGATACCCTACCATTGATATCCAACTAGAAACAATCCAAGAGGATTTAGCTCAGCATAGCCTGGCCTATCTCACGGAAATGAGAAAATCGTTGGAAGCGCTTAATTCGCGCCTTGATAAGATAGAGGAGGCTCGGTTATCTCAACCACAATTCATTCCAGAAATACAATGCGAGAAAAGTGATCCTAACTCACTTTGGAAGAACTCTGGAATTACAAATGAGGAGTTGGATTCTATCAATGAGCATATGGTTCAATTTCCCGATGAGTTGATCTCAATGACTGTTCAAAGGAATGGTCAAGATGCGTGGGTATCTTTCAAATACAGTGATAATGACACACTTTCCTCACATGACACACAGGATCTCAATGATGACGTAGAGGTTAGTTTTTTCAAACCTCAACCGAACTTAGGTGTAGAATGTGAGGAGAGCGACCCCATCCCAAGTGTGTACTGTACGGAATTAGACGATGATGCTTATTGGGATGATGATCATGAATATACAGCCCAAAGTCCCCTAGAATCAATCTCAAGTTTGGTCCAGGTCAATGATCAAGATGTACATGAAGTGGTCGGTCATAATGAGCCACTCCCCTCACCTGACATGTCTGATTTTAAGGTAGAGGATGGGCTCCTTACAATCGACCCTTCTAACTCTTGTGAAACATGTTTGGACCACTCCTCTAAATTAAATGATGATGTGATTCGGGAGAAGGATGAGTTGCTCGCTACGACCTTGAAAATTAAAACCACTAAGTTGAGGCCACCATCTGATCTGTACACGTTTGACAATTCAACACCTCAATTGAGTAGTTTCAATGAACAAAGTGATCACATCGATGCTTCCCCTATTGATTTTCAATCTATCTGTGTAGGGCTGGAGCAAGAGAGCACACCTCCGTTTACCTTTAAAGACAATGGATTCTTTGGGCAGATCATCACAAGTTTTAATGTGGAAAATGAATCACCCTCAGCTGAATGTCCCAACTCTTTTGATGATTGTTTGGCACACTTTGCAGATTCAAATAATCCCATGATAAGAGACATAGTGAATGCCTTGCAAGATAACATCTCGGTGGTCATCACTGACCGAGAAAACCCTTACTTTGAAGCCCCTTCTTCCACAGATCCTGAATGTTTACCATTAAGGGAGGAGGAGCTAAAAATTGAACCAAAATCTGATACTTCGGAATGTGTTGAGACTACATTACTTCTTGTGAAGTTTTCTAAACTTTATCTACCTGTAGTTTCTGCTTCACTATGGGATACTAACGTTGAAACTTCTTCTGTCACAGGTGAATCATATATACTATGGATACCTCAAGCACTTCAACGGAAAATTTCTTATGAGGTACATAAGTTTCTATGGAAGGTCATGCTCCAAGGCGTCCAAGCCTATTGCAAAAAGAGCTTTTGGATGATCCTATTGAGGAACTTACTGAGAAACTTATCAAGATACTGGCTGAAAGAGGAACCTTGCGGCTTGACTTAGTAGTTTTTCCTTGCTTTCTTAGGACTAGGGTAGTTGCTTTATTTGTCTGGCTGAAGACGGTAAACTTAGCGCTCCTGGGAGGCAACCCAGCTCTTTATTTCATTTCGTTAGTTAGTTCAATGTTTGTGGGTAACATTACTGCAAACCCTCACGAGACTACAACTCGTCCACTAGGGGCAACCTAGGGGTTTAAAGGCTTGTTGCATATGCTAAATGCAATCGAGAGCACCTGCGAAAGTGGTATAGGTAGGATTTTGTCTTTACTTTTGTTGGTTTCTCTCTTGTACTGACCCCCTTTTACGTAAATAGCTATGGAAAGCCTCTTGATTCTTTCAGGTATTATCTTCCCATCACTTCTCATTTACTTATTTTGTCCCATGTGCATTGCATGCTTATTTCTTTTACATTGAGGACAATGTAGATTTTTGGTTGGGGGTGGGAGATTAGGTTTCCTAATCAGTGTTTTCTTAGTCTTGAGCAGAAATTGTGAAAATTTTTAAATTTTTCTAGAATTTCGTATGAATTCGAAGCGATTTTGACAGCCATCTTGGACTTAGAATTACAAGATAAGTGATGTTGGAATTGATGACTCTTGGATTCAACTATTGTTAGATTTCACAGTTAAGTTAGCACTATTAATCCATGATTAGAAGTTTTAAACACTGATTGAATCCTAATTTTACATGTCACATCTCGCTTACACATTAAGGTTTCATTCGATATTGAAAGATTAATTTGGTGATCACTAAGCTTGAAAGGAACCAACTTGAGAAATTGAAAAGATTGGGCGAATGGTTTTCACCATAGGTTTGCTCCCTACAGGTGAAGGTTTGATTCCCCAAGGTTGACATTCATAAACTTTTTTGCGTCCAATCTTTACCATAGGTTTGCTCCCTATAGGTGTAGATTCGATTCTCCTCCTTAGCTGTACTTTTAAACAAGTTGACATAGTGTGAAAATCATCAAAAGCTGGAAGAATGAACCAAGCTTTGGTTTAGGTGTTGGTTATCATGAATTATCTTAGTGTTTACCGATAATATTATGAAATTAAGAAGTAAACCTTAATGATAAGCCGAGATTACACGATACACCCATGGAATTCAATATTTAGAATCGTTCTAATTAATGGATTAATATTTGAGCTTGACTATGAAGTACCATGCGCTTGATTCCAGGAGAAAGTAATGCCAACATTCATGAATCTTAGAATTCGAGTATCTGAATTGTTTTTCATAAATCTCTTGAGTTTGTAGAAATTGTCCTGTAATTCTCAATTTATTTTTCGCATACCTTGCTCGGGACTAGCAAGATGCTGGTTGGGGGTTGTGTTGAGGGTCAAATATTGCATATCAGACCCAATTAGTACCTGAATTTATCGACATGATACTATTTAATGCACCAATTTAATCGTGTTTGTGATGCAAGGTGTATTTACGAGCATGGACTGAAAAAGGATGCTAAAAGCACGGATTTAACGTTCAGAATGCACCAAGGCAAGGGACGGACTCCAAGGGACCAAGATCGATGGAATTACATGTCAGGGATCCGCAAAAATTGAGAAACTGAAGCTCAAGCGGCCTGAAAGTCAGCCAGAATGCAAGATCACTGGGTTTCCATCATCTGTTTGGCTCGAAACTTTATACATGGCTCGAGGACCAAAAACTAACCGTACACGTCAAATTTCAGCCATTGGATCCTCGTGAAAGTAGCTGAACAACAGATCAGTCCATAAAATCCTGATTTGGGGCCCACCCGCTGTCCAGATACGCTTTAACTTCGGCCCCCACGGCTCAAATGAAATGGAGAACAAGATGGATGGTGTAGATTTCTCATAATAATCATACAGTGTACATAATACACTTTTTGCACTAAGAGTGCACGGCAACACAGGGACGTCTCTCTTCAGAGTTCTGTAATGAAACAGAGACCGCGGATGATCTCAGTGGGCCATCATCATGGTCCAAATGCTCAATCCGATCCGTCCATCATGCAGAGGGGCTCGATTTAGCCAAACCCATGTTGACTTTATGCACTCATGCACGCACACGTGTTGGTTTCAATGGTCACAAATGGACTGCCCTACAACTATTGCAGCTGATTTCTTCCATGAACCACACCGATTTGGATCCAAAAATAGTGATTTCCGGCTGGTTTTTCGAGCAGAATACAGTGGACGGAGTGGATTTCCCAAAACAAAATCTATGTGGGCCCCACCAACTTCGACAGCGAGCCAGCGTGCGTAGGCCCTGTTTCCGCGTTCAGTTGAGTCCGGGATTTGCGGGGGATAGTGGGCCACGGTCATCAATAATTTGAGTGATCCATACCATCCAATGTGTCCACAGGAAGGCCAATATTCTAGCCAAGATCTCAGAAATGACGGATAGTTTGATATCGCGCCATAAATACAACCCAAACGCAAGATATTTTACGTTTTCACTGCAAACACGAACGCGGCTACGTAAATAGCTATCCTTCTCTCTCTACGCAACAACTCAGACTTGGGCATGAAGTCTTTGATTCGTAGGGGACTAGGATATAAGGGAAAACAGAAAGAGGAACCGGGCAGCTCTTGTTTTGGGACGATTGAAGGGATTTTTCTGGTGTAACGGGAGGTGTTTTTGCTGCTGTAACATGAGCACAGGTTTGGGGCTTGGGCACGATTGAAGGAAGGAGGGGGGCTTTTGGCTGGACGTCAGGGAGACAGAAAGAGAAACAGAGAAGATAGGGAACAGAAAGGCTTTGGGCTGGACGTAGAGCAGGGAAAGAGATAGAAAGGAAAAGGTTCTTTTCTCTTTATTTTTGTAGCCACATCATGACGGGCTAATCCTCCTAGCTAGGGCTAAGAGGTGAAGCTTGTATTGAGATGGGAGACTTTATTTGTTGATTTAATTATTTAATTGTGAATTAAACTTGATTGTGGTTTAATTATTAAAGGAATATTTTCTCAGTCTTGAATGGTCTGTTGTGACTGAAATTACAATGGGTTTGCAATGGCTTTGAATATTTCTTTTTCTCTTTTGATGTTTATGACGTCAGGAGGCCCTGTTGTTCACCATCGTCTCCTGGGCATGGTTGGATGATAGTACCCTTCCTAACTTTCATGCACTGTTGATTGGTTGGTAATTAGTTTAATCCTGTTGTTTGCTTTGTCGCCTGGGCATGGTCAGATGATGGAATCCATTCTAATTCATATACCTTTCATCTCTTGAAAACCAGATCAAGTAAGTTCAACTTAATTCCATAATCCTTGATGCAGGCATAAAATCTCCCTGATCTCTACAAGTGGATCCTCTGAATCCCTAGTTTCCTTCCTCTAAATTCCTTAAAGTTTTAGATAATTATTCCACAATTATTTCTTAAATTTTATTTGGTTTAGATCACATCTTAGTCTAGTTCTATTTCTACTTGGTTTCAGATAACGTACAGGTATTAGTCCCTGTGGATTCGACCTCGGTCTCACCGAGTTTATTACTACATCACAACCCTATACTTGGGGAGTGAACATCGTCAAGTCCATAAATGAATGCATGCAATCCAATCAAGTCATCAAGTGACATACTTTGGTCAGTAATATTGTGAATGAATGCAATCAAGTCCTTCTGCTCCCCTTTTTCATCTCCAATTTTGTAATTCACTTCTCATAGCCATATAGACATGAGTAATGTTAGGACATCAATTGCATGGTGTACCCTAACACCACCCAACAACGTGATGGTAGTACTCTGTGGGGCGCACCATGATCTCTATCTTTATACACATTGTCTATCCATTTTGCTAGCTCATTTTATGGTATGAGCCTAATAATATTTAAGTCCATTCAAAGATCAAGTGGACTATACCACCGGAAAAAGTAAGGATTGAATGCCCATGGTTCAAAACTTCTAAGAACCATGAAAGTTTTGAATTAAGCTGATATTTATGTTTTCACCAAAGTCTTTGTGACCTAATAATATTTAAGTCCATTAAGATCTAGTGGACTGTACCACCGGAAAAAGTAGGGATTGAATGCCCATGGCTAGCCAAGCGCCGATAAATGGGCGTGGTGGTAAAAGTTTTACCGGCGCTAGTGTAGATTTAGCAGCGCTTGTCTGAGCGCCGATAATTGTATATCCTATCCTTAAAAAAAATGGTAAAAAAGTAGCATTTACCAAATTGATGCATGGAAAATAATCAATCATTTGATCCTATCTTTAAAAATGCAAAAACTATCAAGGCAACAAATGTTGTAACTTGAATTCCATTACATATATTTGCCCTACATTGATGCGTGTGTTTTATCCACGCCCATCCATCCATATGCAGCCTTCACATGTGACATTCAAGTGTACACGTGACCAATATCAGTGGTGAATCTAGTTCATTAATTACAATTCTATGATTTGCTTTCGGTGACATGGATGAAACTGGATGGTATCTAAGATGTGTTGAGAATCCAAGCAAGAATCTTCTACATAATGATCACAATAATAGTAGTAAAGGAACGGATTTAGAAAGTTGAGAATCTATTAGCATCTACAACAACTCTCAATTTAATTACACTCTAATATTAAAAAAAAAAAAAAAAAATCAAAGAAAACCATTCCAAAATATCAAAGCATTACCTCATATATTGTTGGGGTAAATGAAAACCCATGCCTTATTTCTCTGCATAGATAAATAAACGAGGTTCAAAAACTGAATCTCCAGACAAACCAATGAAAAAGTGAAAAATTGAGTTGATAAAAACTTACCTATAATCAAAGGAAGACATGGCCCAAGCTCATGTTCCAACTACTGCATGGCAGCAAGGTTCTGCCTGATCCTTGCATCAAGTCTACAAATCTGCAGGAATTTCAGTTTACTACAACTGAATATCAGAAAAATGAAATGAAGAATATAGAGAAAGTTTCTTCTTCTTCTTCTTCTTCTTTTCTTTTGCATTGAAGGAATTTCAGTTTAAGCCATGCTTGAATCCAAGGTTACTTCAAACATGAGGAATTTGAATTCACAAAAATATTGTTTAATTTTCTGTATACCTTTTTAAACTCTAGAAATTCAGTTAATTTTACTTATTTTTAACTGGTGAATCTCTGATTTCAATTTTTCCAAAAACCCATTTTAGGATTCTTTTCCTTATGCTTGGCTGATCAACTGGATTTCATGTTTTAATCCAATCAAAATTGCATGGCACACAACTGGAGTTTGAAGGTTACCAATCAGATAAAACAGCGCATGATTTTAGAAATCTACAAAATCTGCATTTAAAAAAGGAGGAGCCAAGCTAGCATTGTAAGGCCCAGCACATTTTCACATTTTTTTTTTACTGAAATTTCTATCCAAGCTATCCCTAAATCATGTGGTTGGAAAAACTTTTAGGAAACAAATCATCCATGGGCCTTAGAATAGGAACAATTCATAAAGAACTCACATTCAACAAAAAAAGCTAAAAAAGAAAAGCCTATAAAAGAGTGGCATGGCTCTGGATCATTTGGTTTTTATGATTTCGAACATATGGATCATTTGGTTTTTATGATTTCGAACATGAATTCTCAATAGATGACTCAAAAGAGAAGAAACTCATGAGCATAATACAAATCCTAAAAATGAGTATCAACCTAACAGAAATATCAACCATAGTAAACGCTGTTACTAATTCTCAAACAACTAAAAAACAATAAATAAGAAAACTTACTTTAAAGGTACCTGCTTTATTTCAGGTCCACTTTGAATGGCCAATTCTACTAAGCTATAAACTGTAAATTAATCAAATTTGCATGAATACATAAGAGACAAAAACACATAAAACTCCTTGAGATTGTGAGTATCCACCATTGCTGCTGACTTTACATCACGGTCCAGGAAAGCTTTGACGGCTTCAGCTGGTTGTGGAAGTACCTCTTGCATTTTGAATTTGCAAACAACAGTTAAGGTAGATCCCAAATTAGAAAAAGTGACAGCAAAAGTGAGATACAGGCATTTGAATGAAAGATATAGAATACAAGCTACCATATTGTGATATGCTACATTTTGAAAGGTACTGTTTGCAAGTACAACCCAATACAAAATACACATTAATATACTCATAATCCACAACTCAGGTGGGCCACACCATAGGGAAGCATGGAGATGGTATGTCAAGCAAGGGTTTGCTTCTAGGGCCACCATGATTTACATAGATTGTGGATTATTTTTCACTTAAAAATTTGTCATTACCAAAGGCCACAAATGGATGGTTAACATTGTACCACAGTAGATTTTTGCTAGTTACGCTGTTTGTCGAAGATCCTGAAGTTTGATATGGGTTACAGGAATTTGACTGAGTTGGACATACCGGAGAATGGGGTTGACAATATTGGGGGCAGCTGGCTAAGTTGTTTCTAAATAGATTCGATGTCTAAAGGCATGTGGATCTTGCGGCCAGGGTTTGTTACTGTCTAAATAGATTCGATGCATGAGCAATTTGGTCTGCGATAGATTGTGAGGCTATCTCTGGTTATTCTTTGAGTGGCTTCTTGATTTTCTAATGAGATATGGAGTCTGTTTGTCTGATGTCTTGATGGCCAACATGATGCTGTCTTGCCCTTGGTATCTAACAGGACTTCTCCAACAAATCATTTAATTTTCTTCTTTCCACTTGCAATCATGGCACTTCTCAAATATATTGATTATGGAGTTCTGATTCATGGCCTACAGCTCTGGCTTCCATCTGGATGGCAATGAAAGAAAAGATCCTCACTCGTACTCAATTTGTCAAACATGATATTTCACTTATTGTGGCACTTCCTATCCTTTCATCATCATCAGCATCATCTAAGCCACTCGATTAATTGGTGTTGGCTACATGAATCATGTTCCGCCATTCCACTCTATCAAGGGCCATAGCTTCATCTAAGCCCTTGATACAATTTTTATGTTGTGACATAAAAAAAATCTCTGATTTCTAGAGTCTGCGACATGCAAAGCTGTCTTGTATTCTAAGTCAAAATGAGAATTAAATTTTAACCCAACCTTGACCTTGTTCTAAGATTGCACATGCTAGTCTGGTTGATTCTAGACAACAGTTAGTTCCTCTATATATACATGTGAAATGTTCTCCATCTCTTTCTAAGGAATCTTGGAAAAGCTATTATGCAGGTAAGCTTGCAATAGTAATTTGTTTATAACTGGTATTATGTTCTGCTTAATGTACATACCTTGGAGAGATAAAAAACTATTTTGCAGAAAGCTTGGAATGGTAATTTGTTTGCAACTTGCAGGAAATTGGAAACGTGCAAATGTTGCAATGCAATATCTTGTGGAATATCTTAATTCTGATGAAACCTCAGCTACCTGCAGCAAGGTTGTGGAAATTTGTAAGTAAAAGTTTGTGTAAAGGAATGCATAATCTACCGTATAACTGTCTGTTTGAGCAGATTATCAATTTTGACTCATCACCATCTTCATAATAGCCTTGTCCGAGCTATTATGAGGTTTGGGTATCTATTTTGGCTAAAGAGTAATTGTGAATATATAGATAGAAGGAATGGGTACCTTTTTCTATTTGGGCAGTTGGGGATCTATTTTGAACCCATCACCACAGCCTTGTCCCAACTATTTTGGGTTGGCTTGGATATCTATTTCGACTTAGAGTTTCTATGAACACAGGTAGTAGGAGTGGATCATGTGATTTCAGAACTTGTCGGGGTAGTTGCCAGGGAAAGAGCACTTATTGAAGAATGTAGAGATCTATCGTCCAAGGTGCATATAATGCAGGTATGTCTTCCTTGTGCGTGTCTTCACTTGGACGAGCTATATGAGTACAGACGAGAAGAGGTAGGAATCTGCACCACAAATCATCGAGAAAGAATTGTGACCATCAATTTGCAGCGCTCTCGGATTGCAAAATTGCATGTATAACAGGGGATTTTTGATGCATTAGCTGTATGAACATGGGATGTGATTTGGTTGTCATAAGCGTTTTTCATGTCATTTTTACTACAAGCTTTCAGTTTGAGTGGTGAAATAATACTGGAGTTGTATTGAGTTAATGCAAATATGCATTAGACTTATATTTCTACTTGGAAGCTTTGGAGACATTTCTTCATTTTTGGTTAATTCTTATAGAGAAAAATACAATTAAGAGGGTAATTATTGTCTTGGTTTTGCAGATGTAAATGAAACATCCTCAAACTCCACACACAGCCCATGGCTGTGTATATCAGAGAATATACAGCAGGACCTACACACTTCTTTATAAGAGAACTCAAGAGTCAAGACAGGGGCAAGGCCCCAAATGCAGAAAGCAGACTCTTGAGAAACAAGAATCAGCCAGATTGGAAGATCCTGAACCTCTGACAAATGGCCTTTGAATGGACTGTGAAGCAGAGAGTACAACAACAGTCCACATCCAACAGAAAACATTACAACGGTTAAAAGGTCAGGATCTTCCAATCCAAGAGTTTTCTAGGCATCCCCATCCAAGAGTGCGGCCCATCAGATAAATGGCATGGATCACCGAGCTGGATCCACTGCTACCGAAAACCATTCAGTTGGAAATGCAGGTTTATTGAAAAATCAGATCAAAGGGGAGAGAATTGCAGGAATCTAGAAAGCGAAACCAAAATCCAAAGTAACATCATCGAATCTCATCAGGAAGTCGGGATATTGGAAGAAATTTGGAGAAATAGGAGTAGAAATCTAGGGTTTTGAAATAAGTGAGTGAGTTGGAAAAGGGCAGTACCTTAAATTGGAGATGGAAGAGTGTGGAATAAGATCTGATCTGTCTTTTTACTCTCTCATCTCACAAGAGGAGAAAGTCCTAAAAAATACACAAGAAATCCACAGATGAAAAATGAAAAAAGAAAAAGCATCTTCTCACTTGAATTTTCTGAAATCCAAACCCTAGTTCTAGATCTAGTAAATCCCCACCATAACCAGTAAAAAAAACCTTGCAAAGTGCAGAAAATAGATAAAACCCTAGGAAACAAGAGAGTAGCAGATCTAGATACTACGGTGAGATCCCAAAGCAGGTTGCTGCAACGGGAGAGATCCCAAAGCAGCCGTGAGAGAGAAAGAGGAGAGAGAGAGAAGGAGAGTCGTGGAGTTGCAGAGAGAGAGAGATTCACGGGTAGGAAATAGAAGAGAGTCGTGCTGGCCAGTAGGTTTTTTTTTTTTTTTTTTATGGTAAAATATCCGTCAGATGGTCTTACATAGTGCCAATGAAAGAGTAGCGCAAATGCCATTTATACCTTTTTGTTGTAGTGATATTTAAGTCCATTCAAAGATCAAGTGGCCTATACCACTGGAAAAGGTAGGGATTGAATGCCCATGGTTCAAAACTTCTAAGAACCACGAAAGTTTTGAATTAAGCTGATATTTATGTTTTCACCAAAGTCTTTGTGACCTGCCTAATAATATTTAAGTCCATTAAGATCTAGTGGACTGTACCACCGGAAAAAGTAGGGATTGAATGCCCATGGTTCTAAACTTCTAAGAACCACGAAAGTTTTGAATTAAGCTGATATTTATGTTTTCACCAAAGTCTTTGTGACCTCATGAATACGGTAGATTACAAATAAACATAACTGTTTGTTAATTTCTTGTGGTGTCATTCACCTGACCTTTGGATATGCTTCAACTTTGAACTCTGTCCTAAACTGTTCTGGCAAAATGGATGGCAACCCGAATAAAACATATATATCAGGATGGGCCTCACAGAGTCCTGACATCATGTAGCCCCTTGTTGTTGGGATCACCACGCAATCAGCAATGTTATGGTGATTCGGATGGAAAGTTGCTGGTGAGCACATCTGGTGAAATGACGTGGTGAGATTTGACCGTGGGGGCGCTCATTGATCACACATGAACTTTCTTGCACCCCTTTGCATGCAAATTAATTAATACTCTAGCAAAGAACGATGGTTGATGCACGGGCACGTAAAATGAGGTCTAATAGTATGGCAATTCACCCTTAGTAGAGATATATATGCAACAACAAGCTCTGTGAGGCTAATATTGATGTGTGCGCGTGCCATCTGCTGATCTGTCCATCTACCCCGTATCAGGACACTGAGTAAAAGAAAAAAAAACTAGGCTAATACAAAACTCAAGTGGGCCACAACAGAGGAGTAATGGAAATGGGACCCGCAACATTAAAACCTTTGTGTGGCCCATATGATGCTTATATGACATCCAACCGTTCATTAAGGCAAGTACATCTAGGATGTCGGAAAAAAAAAATAATAATAAAATCAAATATCAACTGGTCCAAAACTTTTGCGGGTCCAGGTAAGTTTTAAGTGTGCACCCCATCCCCCGTTTCATGTGGTGTGGCCCACTTGAGTTATGATTATCAGACTCAATTCTTAAGGGGAGCTGCGCAAATAAAAGGCACATGTGTCAGTCAAATTTAGCGTGGCCTGTTGGGCCACATTTTTGTTCAAGTAAAATGTTGGCTTCATTGTTCAGCCCAACATGCCTCTGACTAAGACTAACCATCTAGGCCCATTCTCTAAATCATGCCTGCTGGTCTTCCTAACCATCTAGGCCCATGTCTGTAGGGCTTATGTTCTAACCATACAGGTCCATGCCTGTACCAGCCTATTATCCAATATCCAGATCTGGGTCATTTACCTTACTTTGTACTTATCAAGGCATACCCCGGCCCGTTCAGATGTTAGGCCTAGATCTTGTGTTCAGGCCTCAGTCACAACCTTAAGGCCAAAACTCAAAAACTCAACTCGATCTTCAATCGACTTGATTCGATATTTTCACAATTAAATTTCTCGTATTTAGTTCATTTAACATGGTTATAACCTAAAATAATTAAAACAGAAATCAAATAATTGTTTGTGATTTCCATAGTTCAAAAAACTCAAAGTCAACTCCAACTATACCTGGGTCGGGTCAACTCAAAGACCCAACTGAGTCTTTAATCAACTTGCTTTGATATTTTCATAATTAAATTTCTAGTATTTAACACAGTTAAAATGGTTAGAACCTAAAGTAAATAAAATAGCAATAAAATAATTGGTTGTGATTTCCTTCGTTCCAAAACCCAAAAAAGTCGACTCCCCGATCAACTCAAAGACTCAACCAAGTCTTTAATCAACTTGATTTGATGTTTTTCATAATTATTTTTCTAGTATTTAGTGCATTCAAATGGTTAGAACCTAAAGCAATTAAAATAGCAATAAAATAATTGGCTGTGCTTTCCATAGTTCAAAAACTCAAAAACTCAACTCAATCTCTACCTGGGTTAGGTCAACTCAAAGACTCGACCGTTGATTCAATATTTTTATAATTAAATTTCTAGTATTTTATACATGTAAAGTGGTAAAGCTGAAGTAGTTAAAATCACGAAAATAAAATGCAACCATGTGGTGTAGTACGCTTGTAGCACCTTCTTGCCTAGATAAGCGAGGTCGCCTGTTTGATTCAAGTCTCCTGCCATTTTACTTTTCGAACAAAAGAGTTGTTGGCTGGGCGAGTGACTCAGTCAAATCAAGTCAAGTTGAATCAAGTTTGCTGAGTTTTTTAGCTGACCTGATAGGTTGTGTCAAGTCCCGACCGTGTCATGCCCCGACCGAGTCATGCCACTCAGTGAGTTTCCATGAGACTCAGTTCAAAATCTGGCTGAGTAGAGTTGGACTTGGCTGAGTTTTGAGTCGAACTACCAAGTTTTTGAACTATCATGATTTCTAGCAAGCAACAAGGTCACACCAAGGCTCAAACATCAATGTTAATGCATGTTTACTCTTAACCATGTGAAATGCCAATTACAACCCAAATTTAGGATATACACCCTTTTTTCAAAACCTTCTGAATGTGTATAGAGTTTTCTCCTAAGTATGTTTAGCCAAAGAGGAATTATATGATTAGCAGATTAGCAGCCCATGTCTTCGTACAGTTCATGCACGTTTTCAATTTAGACAAGTGGGCTGCATGGTCCAGTAGTCCAGACCATTGGACAGCTGAGTTCCATCATGGATGGACTATGCACTAAATGTCTCCATTATAGGAAGATCTTTACCTTTTGCAGCCTACAGATAGAGCGGCTAAGAATGAAATACAACAAAGGTGCAGATTCAGCTCAAAAAAGTCCTAAGATTGGTCACTTTAATATTTCAATCTGGGAAAAAAAAATTTAGGCACGGTCCATCCATGGGGATGGAATAGGCCAATGATCTGGATTACAAGACCATATGCACCACTCAGAATTGAAAAACTACATATAGCATGCATAGATGCAGGTTGTGTATCATATGATTCCTCCTATGGAAATTTATTAAATTCCGAAGAATCTTTTAGAAGTTTGACACAGAGCTTCGTCCCCTCGAAAAGTCATCTCGTTGAGTTTTCAACCATTTTCTGTCAGTATTGCTTAACAAGCAAGTAAATTGGAAAAGATCATAAAGGTCCCTCTAAAAATTTACAGAGCCAAAAGCCAGGAAAATAAGGACCTTTAGGAAGAGAACTAAAAATGAGTTCATCTCATTTTAGTTAATCATAATTATGCATTATAGACCACGATCTCTAATACATGATTATGATTAAAAAATTGAGGTGAAGACATTTCAAATTTCTAAGGCATGATTATGCTTTAGAAAAACAAAACGAGTTGAAGCCATTTTCAAGTATCTACTGAACAGGGTGTGAGATTTCTTTCCAGAATGTGATCTGCAAAGATAAAATAAGGGCGTAAAACAGACAGGTACAAGAGTGCAAGGTTTTTGAATTTCTTGCAAACTCATGAGAAGACCCTGGGTGTCGAGTAACTATAGAATGCCAAAGATACATTTAACATTGTTCCTTTTGATAAAGAGAGCAGGTCTATTGAAAGAGAACTAAAATCAAAGCAGAGAACAGATGGCACAAGGCCTGAAAACAGAAGAGAGGTAATATAAACTGCCACAAGAAAGCAAGAGAAAATCAATGAACTTGCATGTACCGTATCATCGTAGGAGTAACCTACTGTAGAGAGGGAAAAAAATGGAAGAAAAAAGAAAAATCACCGGCATACAATCCCAACTAAAACAATGCCCAATTCAGCAATTAGATATTGACATCTTCAATTTTGATCATGCTATCAGAAGCGCCCATTCTTGTGCAGACAAAAAAGCTGGTTTTAAAGACTACGTCTAGAAGTATATAAACCAAGAGAAATTATATGATGTTGAAACACTGATGTACACAGTATACTCAGGCATTCAGTTTGTAATTTGTAACATTTTGGGGCACATGTTACTATAATCCAAAACTGTGTTGTAAAGTGATCATGTGTGGATGGACCATGACATAAAAATGTCCCAAATTGGTAGATCCAAGGCACCAATCTTGGGCACTTCTTTTTCGTGCTGACTATGGACCATTATTGTATTTCCCTTTGAAACCATCCATTTGCAGGCCACAAACTGCAAGATTAGAGATGTCCTATCGAGGAGATAGTCGAAGCATTATCGATGCACAGTGGGGCCGAATAGATGAACAGTTTGAGTTTCTGAACCATGGGCTCCACTCCAACAAACCGAAAGCCCCAGCATATCATGCATATCCTTAGTTTGAGGAGTATAAAATTCTACATAAACAAGCAGCTTACTGAGTCAATAAGAACCAATACATGTACTTCAAGAAAGCATCAATGTGCCATACTATTCCTTGCTTTAAAGTGCCAATATTCTTCCATCAGAATATGTCCAAAAATAATTCACTCAAATCAGAATATGCCCTAGGGCAACTAATGGAACACCTCAAGCTAGGCCCTTTAACCATTAGGGATTGTGACACACCACCACACTCCACAACCAACATCAATTGTAGCCCACTCTATGGCGACACTCACCTGGCCTCTGACAAGGTAGCACCCTCCACCTTATGGTGGCTCTCAATCAGGTCCAGGTTAGCCTTGCCCATTCTACGAAACAAACACAGAACATGGTGTTAGCTCTGATACAAGATATTTGTTACCTTACTAGTATACCAACAGCCCTGTGATTGATACAAGATTC